>NC_083226.1:170249767-170552843 GCF_032191835.1 Heteronotia binoei | reverse complement strand
AACCCAAAAACTAGAATCAAGAACCTAAAAAGGTTAATATGCAACTTAAGGGCCAAAAATCAAAAGCAAAACATGCAATTAAATTAAGCGAAAATACATGCATTTAGTATAGAAAGTTAAAAAACATTCAGGGGCCCATCATTAGCCTCCTTCCTTTGCAAAATCATGAATCAACAATGGGAAACCCCTTGACCTGATGCGTTTAGACCTAGAATGGTCTTCTTCAGAGGTCAAACAGGTTCAAGAGAGCCAGTTTGGTGTGTGGACTTCTATCTGGGAGAACCGGGTTCGATTCCCCACTCCTCCACTTGCAGCTGCTGGAATGGCCTTGGGTCAGCCATAGCTCTGGCAGAGATTGTCCTTGAAAGGGCAGCTGCTGTGAGAGCCCTCTCCAGCCCCACCCACCTCACAGGGTGTCTGTTGTGGGGGGAGAAGATATAGGAGATTGTAAGCCACTCTGAGGTCTCTGATTCAGAGAGAAGGGCAGGGTATAAATCTGTAGTCTTCTTCTTCTTCTTGATACAAAATACAATAGATCAATAAACCAATGCTGGACCAAAAAGAAAGTGGTTTAATAAAGTGACAAAGACTTAAAGATGTAATTGAAGCCTCTTATAATGCAGCTTTATAAGAACATAAGAGAAGCCATGTTGGATCAAGCCAATGGCCCATGCAGTCCAACACTCTGAATCACATAAGAACATAAGAGAAGCCATGTTGGATCAGGCCAATGGCCCATCCAGTCCAACACTCTGAGTCACATAAGAACACAAGAGAAACCCTGCTGGATCAGGCCAATGGCCCATCCAGTCCAACACTCTGTGTCACATAAGAACAAAAGAGAAGCCATGCTGGATCAGGCCAATGGCCCATCCAGTCCAACACTCTGTGTCACATAAGAACATAAGAGAAGCCCTGTTGGATCAGGCCAATGGCCCATCTAGTCCAACACTCTGTGTCACATAAGAGAAGCCATGTTGGATCAGGCCAATGGCCCATCCAGTCCAACACTCTGTGTCACATAAGAACATAAGAGAAGCCCTGTTGGAACAGGCCAATGGCCCATCCAGTCCAACACTCTGTGTCACATAAGAACATAAGAGAAGCCATGTTGGATCAGGCCAGTGGCCCATCCAGTCCAACACTCTGTGTCACACAGTGCCCCCCCTCAAAAGTAAAACAGAACAAAACAAAAAACCCCAAGTGCCATCAGGAGGTCCACAAGGACGTCCACTTATGTCCTAGTCAAGGGCATACACGTTGCATCATGTATCTCATTGTATGCCCAAATGGTCTAGAATTGATCCAAGTCAGTGTCAGATCACAGCCAGTGTGCCAAGAGTTATGGACATTTTGTATAATGATAGAATCTCTTTCACAAAATGTTTTGAAAAAGTTTTTTTTTATTAGACAAATTGCAGGGGTTTTTTGTTTTAATCAAAACCATGGTTTAAATTGGGTTGGTTTACCAAGGTCCAAATCCACATATTCCGCAAGCTGCTGGTTGTCTGCTCTTATTCCATGGGCTGATCTTGGAAAAGGTCCCAATTCACCCCTTGTTTTGTTTTTTTTCCATTTCAGGAGCTGTTGCAACTGGAAGACAGACTAGGAAGCGTGAACAGGGGGGCCGTGCAGAATACCATTGAACGGTTTACTTTCCCACACAAATACAAGAAGGTAAAGGTCAGAAAATCACATCTGACTTCCACCCTGGTTGGGCCCTGCTGGAGAGAAGGGTTGGTAGGGGAGGGACGGTGGCTCAGTGGGTAGAGCATCTGCTTGGTAAGCGGAAGGTCCCAGGTTCAATCCCTGGCATCTCCAAAAAAGGGTCCAGGCAAATAGGTGTGGAAAACCTTAGCTTGAGACCCTGGAGAGCCGCTGCCAGTCTGAGAGGACAATACTTTGATGGACTAAGGGTCTGATTCAGTAGAAGGCAGCTTCATATGTTCATATATGTTCATATGAGCAGAGGGACTATGGGCCGGATCTAGCAAGTGTTGCCTTTGGGCTGTGCTGTTCTCATCCCCCGTCTACATAGACTTCCTGATTCAGTTTGACAGAGAGGTTTTAAGGTTTTGCTCGGGTTCAATCGTGAGGCTCCTTAGGTTGGTTCAAAAGAAGCTTTTAATGATGAGGCTTGAAGCAGACATTAATGGCATGCATCACCAGACTGAAGTGGATTGGCAGACCCGTAGTACTTATAGTGTATAACAAAACAGCTGTCCTTTTCACGTGCCTGCCAAAAGTCTTTGAATTAATATAAGGTTCTTTCCCAGGCCTGTCAAGGTCACATTCCACACCCCCTTCCCATTACCGTTGGTTCCTATCAGATTAGAGTTGTCTCCCCATTCTCCTCTTAGAGTTGTCTCCCCATTCTCCTCTTTCACCCACAGGCCTGAACATTCCATAACCAGGGCATTTTTTGAGCAAGAACACACAGAGACGCAGTTCCAGATGACTTAAGAACATAAGAGAAGCCATGTTCGATCAGGCCAATGGCCCATCCAGTCCATCATCCTGTGTCACATAAAAACATAAGAGAAGCCCTGTTGGATTAGGCCAGTGGCCCATCCAGTCCAACACTCTGTGTCACATAAGAACATAAGAGAAGCCATGTTATATATACACACATACAGTGTGGCTAATAGCCACTGATGGACCTCTGCTTCATATTTTTATCCAATCCCCTCTTAAAGCTGGCTATGCTTGTAGCCGCCACCATCTCCTGTGGCAGTGAATTCCACATGTTAATCACCCTTTGGGTTGCCCTGCCTCTCGCCCAACAGCCACACCGCTGACTTACATGACTTGGTGCCGGGGTGTGTGGCCTAATGTGCAAATGAGTTCCTGCTGGGCTTTTTCTACCAAAAAAGCCCTGTGTGAAACAATGGTGACATAATGGGGTTGGCCTAACCTGCAGATGAGTTCCTGCTGAGCTTTTTCAACAAAAAAGCCATGTGCAAAACAATGGTGACATTGGGCTGTGTGGCCTAATATGCAAATGAGTTCCTGCTTGGCTTTTTCTACAAAAAAAGGCGTGCCCGCAACACACGAAATACTAAATAGCTACAAACTCAACAGGGTTGAAGCACAGCCAGCTTCAAGAGGGGATTGGATAAACATATGGAGCAGAGGTCCATCAGTGGCCATTAGCCACAGCGTATTGTTGGAACTCTCTGTCTGGGACAAGTAATGCTCTGTATTCTTGGTGCTGGGGGGGGGGGCAACAGTGGGAGGACTTCTAGTGGCCTGGCCCCACTAGTGGAGCTCCTGATGGCAGCTGGTTTTTTTGGCCACTGCAAGACACAGAGTGTTGGACTGGATGGGCCATTGGCCTGATCCAACATGGCTTCTCTTATGTCCTCATGTGACACAGAGTGTTGGACTGGATGGGCCATTGTCCTGATCCTATAGGGCTTCTCTTCTGTTCTTATATGACACAGAGTGTTGGACTGGATGGGCCATTGGCCTGACCCAACAGGGCTTCTCTTCTGTTCTTATGTGGCACTGAGTGTTGGACTGGATGGGCCATTGGCCTGATCCAAAATGGCTTCTCTTAAGGAGAGCCAGTTTGGTGTAGTGGTTAAGTGTGCGGACTCTTATCTGGGAGAACCGGGTTTGATTCCCCACTCCTCCACTTGCACCTGCTAGCATGGCCTTGGGTCAGCCATAGCTCTGGCAGAGGTTGTCCTTGAAAGAGCAGCTGCTGTTAGAGCCCTCTCCAGCCCCACCCACCTCACAGGGTGTCTGTTGTGGGGGAGGAAGGTAAAGGAGATTGTGAGCCGCTCTGAGACTCTTCGGAGTGGAGGGCGGGATATAAATCCAATATCTTCTTCTTCTTATATTATGCCTGGCCACAATCACGGTTATGGATTTAACACATCATATAAATGCAATGGCAGCAACATGATAATAATGGGTTCATTAATAGGCAAAGAGAATAATACCTGGAGAGCAATGCCATCTCCAGATATAAGTGTCAGGGAACCGTTCCTGACAATTAAGGTCTGAGAGACCTCTTGGGTCCAAACTCCACCTCTGACGTGACGTTTCCTGAGGGACCCTGAGCCAATCTCACATAGCCTACCCTGTTTCACAGGGTTCTTCTATAAACACTGAGGAAGAAGAAACAGGCTACACCACACCGAGCTCCTAGAGAAAGAACAGGATGAAAATGCTTTCAATAGATCTATAGCTGTTCATACAAGAGCAATGCCAGCATGAAGATGGTCCATCAGTGGCCATTAGCCACAGCATATTGTTGGAGCTCTCTGTCTGGGGCAGTGATTCTCTATTCTTGATGCTTTGGGGTGGGGCACAGTAGGAGGGCTTCTAGTGTCCTGACCCCACTGGTGGACCTCCTGATGGCACCTCTCTTTTTTTGGCCACTGTGTGGCATAGAGTGTTGGACTGGATGGGCCATTGGCCTGATCCAACAGGGCTTCTCTTATGTTCTTATGTGACACAGAGTGTTGGACTGGATGGGCCATTGACCTGATCCAACATGGCTTCTCTTATGTTCTTATGTGACACAGAGTGTTGGACTGGAGGGGCCACTGGCCTGATCCAACATGGCTTCTCTTATGTTCTTATGTGACACAGAGTGTTGGACTGGAGGGGCCACTGGCCTGATCCAACAGGGCTTCTCTTATGTTCTTATGTGACACAGAGTGTTGAACTGGATGGGCCATTGGCCTGATCCAACATGGCTTCTCTTATGTGACACAGGGTGTTGGACTGGAGGGGCCATTGGCCTGATCCAACATGGCTTCTCTTATGTTCTTATGTGACACAGGGTGTTGGACTGGGTGGGCCATTGGCCTGATCCAACATGGCTTCTCTTACGTTCTTAAGATTCCATTCATAGGGTTGCCAGCTCCAGGCTGGGAAATTTCACAGTTGGCCAGAAGGGAAAGGGGATTGTAAGCCGCTCTGAGACTCTAAGTGAAGGGTGGGGTATAAATCCAATTTCCCCTCCTCCTTTTTCTTCTTCTTTTCTCCTTCTCCTCTTCCTCTTCCTCCTCCTTCTCAGCAAGAGGTAAGCAGTGGTGGTTCATCGTTGTCTTCTTCTGTGTAGAGTAGTGATCCCAATCTGAGAGCCAGCTTGGCATAGTGGTTAAGTGCGTGGACTCTTATCTGTGAGAACCGGGTTTGATTCACCACTCCTCCACTTGCACCTGCTGGAATGGCCTTGGGTCAGCCATAGCTCTCCTAGGAGTTATCCTTGAAAGGGCAGCTGCTATAAGAGCTCTCTCAGCCCCACTTACCTCACAGAGTATCTGTTGTGGGGGAGGAAGGTAAAGAAGATTGTGAGCCGCTCTGAGACTCTGTGAGTATAGGGCAGGATATAAATCGAATATCATCATCATCAATCTTCCATGGTGGTCTGAGTATCTGCTTAGCTTCTCATCTTGGCCTAGTACAGGCCATTAAGGCTGCTACATCTGTCATTCCGGCCTTGGATCAATCCTGTAAATCCAGCCCAGTCCAGTCAGATCCAGGTTCGATCCCGTGGTTCCGTTCCACTAAGGGTGCCACTTTCCATGGCAACCGGAAGCTGGAAGAGAGTTCTCTATGGTGGGGAGGGGGGAAGTGCTCCCTCTAGTGGAACAGCTTGGCAGGAACCCAACTCCCTGATTTTAAAATACATTGAAAAGGTTGGGAGATCTAATCGCAGATTCCCTGCCCACCCCCCATCTAGTCTTACCAAAGCTGTTCAGAGACGAGTGTTGGCGGAATGGGCTTCTATAAAGATGTCATAGCTGTTAAGGTTTTTAGAATTACGGAGCTCATCTCGGGTCTTTTAATGGCATCAACATTGAGTGAGCCGCGGATTTTGGGGGCTTAGGGGGTTGAGAGCTGTGAACGGCATTCACCATGAGTTGCACACTGAATACGGAAGAGAGAATACAGGAGAGCGCTGTAAGCTTTCTCAGGAGTGCACCTATCCTCTCCGAATGGAATGACAGATTGGTTTTCCTGCACATTTGGAGTTTGCATTTTATTTCAAAGTGAGAAATAAACTGTGTACAATTCCGGCCACTGCACCTCAAAAAAGATATTCCAGCACTAGGAAAAGTGCAGAAAAGGGCAACTAGAATTATTAAAGGTTTGGAACACTTTCTCTATGAAGAAAGGTTAAAACGCTTGGGGCTCTTTAGCTTAGAGAAATGTCGACTGCGGGGTGACATGACAGAGGTTTACAAGATTATGCACGGGATGGAGAAGGTAGAGAAAGAAGGACTTTTCTCCCTTTCTCACAATATGAAAACTTGTGGACATTCAATGAAACTGCTGAGCAGTCGGTTAGAACTGATTAAAGGAAGTCCTTCTTCTTCACCCAAAGGGTAATTAACATGTGGAATTCACTGCCACAGAAGGTGGTGGCGGCTACAAACATAGCCAGCTTCAAGAGGGGACTGGATAAACTTATGGAGCAGAGGTCCATCAGTGGCTGTTAGCCATAACATATTGATGGAACTCTCTGTCTGGGGCAGTGATGCTCTGTATTCTTGGTTCTTGGGAGGGGCAACAGTGGGGGGGCTTCTAGTGTCCTGGCCCCACTGACGGACCTCCTGATGGCACCTGGGATTTTTGGCCACTCTGTGACACAGAGTGTTGGACTGGATGGGCCATTGGCCTAATCCAACATGGCTTCTCTTATGTTTTTATGTGACACAGGGTGTTTGACTGGATGGGCCATTGGCCTGATCCAACATGGCTTCTCTTATGTTCTTATGTGACACAGGGTGTTTGACTGGATGGGCCATTGGCCTGATCCAACATGGCTTCTCTTATGTTCTTATGTGACACAGAGTGTTGGACTGGATGGCCATTGGCCTGATCCAACATGGCTTCTCTTATGTTCTTATGTGACACAGAGTGTTGGACTGGATGGCCATTGGCCTGATCCAACATGGCTTCTCTTATGTTCTTATGTGACACAGAGTGTTGGACTGGATGGGCCATTGGCCTGATCCAACAGGGCTTCTCTTATGTTCTTATGTGACACAGAGTGTTGGACTGGATGGCCACTGGCCTGATCCAACATGGCTTCTTTTATGTGACACAGAGTGTTGGACTGGATGGGCCATTGGCCCGATCCAACAGGGCTTCTCTTATGTTCTTATGTGACACAGAGTGTTGGACTGGATGGCCACTGGCCTGATCCAACAGGGCTTCTCTTATGTTCTTATGTGACACAGAGTGTTGGACTGGATCGGCCATTGGCCTGATCCAACATGGCTCCTCTTATGTTCTTATGTGACACAGAGTGTTGGACTGGATGGGCCACTGGCCTGATCCAACATGGCTTCTCTTATGTGACACAGAGTGTTGGACTGGATGGGCCATTGGCCTGTTCCAACATGGCTTCTCTTATGTTCTTACGTGACACAGAGTGTTGGACTGGAGGGGCCATTGGCCTGATCCAACATGGCTTCTCTTATGTTCTTATGTGACACAGAGTGTTGGACTGGATGGGCCATTGGCCTAATCCAACATGGCTTCTCTTATGTTCTTATGTGACACAGAGTGTTGGACTGGATGGGCCACTGGCCTGATCCAACAGGGCTTCTCTTATGTTCTTATGTGACACAGAGCGTTGGACTGGATGGCCACTGGCCTGATCCAACAGGGCTTCTCTTATGTTCTTATGTGACACAGAGTGTTGGACTGGATGGCCATTGGCCTGATCCAACATGGCTTCTCTTATGTTCTTATGTGACACAGAGTGTTGGACTGGATGGGCCGTTGGCCTGATCCAACAGGGCTTCTCTTATGTTCTTATGTGACACAGAGTGTCACTTATGGCTTCTCTTATGTTTTTATGTGACACAGGGTGTTTGACTGGATGGGCCATTGGCCTGATCCAACATGGCTTCTCTTATGTTCTTATGTGACACAGGGTGTTTGACTGGATGGGCCATTGGCCTGATCCAACATGGCTTCTCTTATGTTCTTATGTGACACAGAGTGTTGGACTGGATGGCCATTGGCCTGATCCAACATGGCTTCTCTTATGTTCTTATGTGACACAGAGTGTTGGACTGGATGGGCCATTGGCCTGATCCAACAGGGCTTCTCTTATGTTCTTATGTGACACAGAGTGTTGGACTGGATGGCCACTGGCCTGATCCAACATGGCTTCTCTTATGTGACACAGAGTGTTGGACTGGATGGGCCATTGGCCCGATCCAACAGGGCTTCTCTTATGTTCTTATGTGACACAGAGTGTTGGACTGGATGGCCACTGGCCTGATCCAACAGGGCTTCTCTTATGTTCTTATGTGACACAGAGTGTTGGACTGGATCGGCCATTGGCCTGATCCAACATGGCTCCTCTTATGTTCTTATGTGACACAGAGTGTTGGACTGGATGGGCCACTGGCCTGATCCAACATGGCTTCTCTTATGTTCTTATGTGACACAGAGTGTTGGACTGGATGGGCCATTGGCCTGTTCCAACATGGCTTCTCTTATGTTCTTACGTGACACAGAGTGTTGGACTGGAGGGGCCATTGGCCTGATCCAACATGGCTTCTCTTATGTTCTTATGTGACACAGAGTGTTGGACTGGATGGGCCATTGGCCTAATCCAACATGGCTTCTCTTATGTTCTTATGTGACAGAGCGTTGGACTGGATGGCCACTGGCCTGATCCAACAGGGCTTCTCTTATGTTCTTATGTGACACAGAGTGTTGGACTGGATGGCCATTGGCCTGATCCAACATGGCTTCTCTTATGTTCTTATGTGACACAGAGTGTTGGACTGGATGGGCCATTGGCCTGATCCAACAGGGCTTCTCTTATGTTCTTATGTGACACAGAGTGTTGGACTGGATGGCCACTGGCCTGATCCAACAGGGCTTCTCTTATGTTCTTATGTGACACAGAGTGTTGGACTGGAGGGGCCATTGGCCTGATCCAACATGGCTCCTCTTATGTTCTTATGTGACACAGAGTGTTGGACTGGATGGGCCACTGGCCTGATCCAACATGGCTTCTCTTATGTGACACAGAGTGTTGGACTGGATGGGCCATTGGCCTGATCCAACATGGCTTCTCTTATGTTCTTATGTGACACAGAGTGTTGGACTGGAGGGGCCACTGGCCTGATCCAACATGGCTTCTCTTATGTTCTTATGTGACAGAGTGTTGGACTGGAGGGGCCACTGGCCTGATCCAACATGGCTTCTCTTATGTTCTTATGTGACACAGAGTGTTGGACTGGAGGGGCCATTGGCCTGATCCAACATGGCTTCTCTTATGTTCTTATGTGACACAGAGTGTTGGACTGGATGGGCCACTGGCCTGATCCAACATGGCTTCTCTTATGTTCTTATGTGACACAGAGTGTTGGACTGGATGGGCCACTGGCCTGATCCAACATGGCTTCTCTTATGTTCTTATGTGACACAGAGTGTTGGACTGGATGGGCCATTGGCCTGATCCAACAGGGCTTCCCTTATGGTCTCATGAGGAGCTTTGCATTTTAGTAGCTTGTGTGTTTGCATTGTATATTTCAGAGGTAGGGCTGCTAAGCTCCTGCCAGAGCAGGGACCCCCCAGTTTTGGGGGGTGGGGCTAACACACCAGCACAGAGCAGGCCACTGGGGGGATTCCCACCCCCTAAAAGCTCATCACTATGCAATGTGCCCTGTGCAATGACATCACCAAGAAGTGACATCATCACACTGGGCACGTCGCGCCACGAGTGCTCTAGGTCCTTGATTTGTGTAAAATTCTATGGTACCATAGAATTTTTACCGCAAACCCTAGAGCAGCTCTCTGGGGATGCTCTAGGATTTGCAGGAAAACTCTATGGTGCCGTAGAGTTTCACCACGAACCCTAGAGTGTCTGCGGTGCATTGTGCCTGGCATGATGACATCACTTCTGGGTGACATCATTGCATCGTGCACACTTGGCTCATGAGAGAAGAGCCCCCCCAAACAGAGCGGCTGAGGGACTTGGCAACCCTATTCAGAGGTGAACTTCTCTGAATGTTTCCGTGTTCCCTCTCCCAGGTGTTGCCGTGACATAGACAGAGAAGGCATCTCATAATGCTAGAACTCAGGGGCACCCAAGGAAGCTGACGGGCAGTCAATTCAGGACAGACTAATTGTGGTGGAACTTGAAGCTGCCTTATACTTTATTAGACCTTCGATCAGTCTTGTGTACTCAAACTGGCAGCAGCTCTCCGGGCCCTCAAGCCTTTCATATCACTTCCTGCCTTTTCACTGGAGATGTTGAGGAATGAAACTGGGACCTTCTGCATGCCAAAGAAAGGCTCTACTAGGGTTGCCAGTCTCCAGGTGGGGCCTAGAGATTGCCTGCCTTTTACAACTGAACTCCAGCTGGCAGAGATCAGCTCCCCTGGAGAAAATGGCTGCTTTGAATGGTGGACTCGAGGGCCTTGTCCCATGCTGAGGCCCCTCCCCACCGTCTCCTGGATCCACCCCCAAAGCTTGCAGGTATTTCCCAACACAGACCTGGCAACCCTAGCTCTGCCACTGAGCCAGGGTCTCAGGCAGAGGTCTTTATGTCACCTTCTGCTTGGTCCTTTTAACTGGAGATGCTGGGGATTGAACCTGGGACCTTCTGCATGCCAAGCAGAGGCTCTACCACTGAGCCATGGCCACTCCCCAACTTACAGGCATTGGACACACTGATGGCTGCCAGTTAGGCTTGCCAATCCCCAGGCCCCAGCGGGGGTTCTTCCGCTTTCCCAGGCTCCTTCCCGCCCCCAGTCAGCTCGCCGGAGGGGGGAAGCACCGCCCCCAGAGGACCATGTGCCTTTGCACCTCCGGAGGCTTCAGTCTCCGATTGAAAGGCTTCCTCTTGGGATGGCGTGTCTGTGTTACTTTGAAGAAGCTGGCAGTGACCCATGAGTAGAGAGGCCAATCCCTCGCTTCAGAGTCGCCAAAAACAGGGGAGGGGGGGGAGGGAAACGTCTGCTGAGCACTTCATTATTCCCTATGTGGAGATCGATTCTCATAGGGCATAATGGGGAATTGGTCTGGAGGTTTCGGGGGCTCCGGGGGAGTTGTTTTTTGAGGTAAAGGCACCAAATTTTCAGTATAGTATCTAGTGCCTCTCCCCAAAGTACCTCCCAAGTTTCAAAACGATTGGACCAGGGGGTCCAATTCTATGAGCCCTAAAAGAAGGTGCCCCTATCCTTCATTATTTCCTATAGAAGGAAGACATTTAAAAAGGTGTGCTGTCCCTTTAAATGTGATGGCCAGAACTCTCTTGGAGTTCAATTATGCTTGTCACACCCTTGTTCCTGGCTCCACCCCAAACCCTACTGCCAGTTCCATTGGTTTTAAAAGGCAGATTGGAGAAAATCATGGCGGAGAGGTGCGTAAGTGGCTGTTAGTCCTTGGGAAGGGGTTGATACCCAATGAAACCTTTCCTGGTGGCTGCCAAAAGATTGTTGAATTTGGGCAGGGCCAGCTAGGGCTTTTGTCTAGCAAGTCTTCTGATTGGCCACTGGAGATTTGATTTAAAAAAATGCAGATTTAAAAAAAAACACATTGGTTTGGCAGCAGCTGCCACCTAGCACAAGGATCTCCACTGTTTGACCGAAGGGAAGCCATGGCGGCCATTTTATGACTGGCTTTACCTCTTGCTGTGGCCGTTTTCTGGCTGCACCCTAGGGTTGCCAATCCCCAGGTCCGGGTGGGGGTTCTCCCTCCTGGGAGGTTCCCAACCTCCCGGCCCACATTGGGCCAGCGGGGAGAACCTCCCCCAATGTCGCTGGCACAATTACGTCACCCAGAAGTGACATCATAAAAATGGTGGCACCCATGTGGGGCCACTCTTCGCGTTTCCAGGAAAACTCTATGGTCTTCCTGGACGCTCTAGCTATTTGGGAGGTAAAAACTCTATGGTGCATAAGTACCATAGAGTTTTAACCTCCCAAATGGCTAAAGTGTCTGGGAAAACCATAGAATTTTCCCAGAAATGCCTAGAGCAGCCCTGCACGGGCACCGCCATTTTGATGATGTCACTTCCGGGTGACATCATCGTGTCGCGTGCACGCTCCGCGCGTGAGAGAGAGTCCCCCGCTGCAGGAAGCTGGGGACTTGGCAACCCTACTGCACCCACCATGCTGTGTCAGAACTCCAAGGGCTCCCACAGGCTCAAAAACACTGGGGACCCCTTCTGTAGAGGTTCCCGGATGAGGAAGTAGCTACCTGAGCTTAAGGATGTAAAACAGCACAGTTCTGCAAGCCAGAGAAATTCCACTTACTTTACGGGGAACTTCATAACAGATAAAGCAGCACTAGGATCTACTTTCTCCGCCTTACAGGGGTGGCGAAATTTGCTTAACATAAGAGCCACATAAAATAAATGTCAGATGTTTGAGAGCTGCAAGACAGGAGGGAAGGGAGGGAGGGAGGGAAATAGATGGGGAGGGGGAGAGGCAGAAAGAAAGCAGCTTTAAATACATTCTCCAATCTGCAGGCTGGCTTAGCTTGGATAAGTGTTTTAAAGAGAGAAATACTTTCGCCGAGCCAGCTGATGGGGGCTTCGGGAGCCACACAATATGTGTGAAAGAGTCACATGTGGCTCCTGAGCCAATTTGGCCACCCCTGACCTGACCTATCTTACAGGGTTGTTGTGAGGTTAGAACAGAAGAGGGGAGAACAGGGCTGCCAGTTCTGGGTTGGGAAATACCTGAAGGTTGGTGGGTTTTTTCTGAGGGTGGGTGAAGCCTGAGAAGGGTGGGGTTTGGGGAGGGGGGGAGGGACTTCAGTGGGGGTCCAATGTTGTAGAGCCCACCTCCAAAGCAGTCATTTTCTCCAAGTGAACTGGTTTCGGTTGCCTAGAGAAAAATTGTATTAGAGGGAGATCTCCAGGTTCCACCTGGAGGTTGGCAACACTAGGGAGAGCCATATATGGTGCCCCGAACTCCATTCAGGAAGGAAATGTGTGTGTGTGTGTGTGTGTGAGAGAGAGAGAGAGACAGAGAGAGAGAGTCTTCCAATGTAAAAAGGATTGGTACCTTTTTGTTAATGAGGTTGTAAAGTTATCTTACGTTTCCTTCAGTATTTTAAAAATGCGCTAGTACTGAGGTTCTGGTAATGCATAAATTATGCATTATCTACAGTTGCTTAGTTAGCATCTAATTGCTTAAAATGCCAGTAGCTAATGGATTAAAAGAAATTAATTGGTTGAGAGCCCTCAGACGTAAATGTATGGGATTCGGGCAGACAGCGGTTCTTGAAAGGAATATAAGACGTCTCGGAGTCCAGCTCACACGGCAAGGTTTTTAATGAGCTGGGCCCAAACTCGTTTCCCCACAGCTACGAAACAGCTCGGGAAACAGCTTTGTCCGTTGGGCCCGATTCAGCCCAGTACTCGGATGTGGGGCAGAAAGGCCCTTTTTCATAGATCTGAGGAACCGGCTTTGTCAATTTCCAGGCCCCACCTGGAGGTTGGCAACCCACCACTGCCAAATATTATAACTTCCCCTGCACCATTTGTTGATGTACCCCCCCAGTGGAAACCTGTGATTCCCCCCGCCCCCCCTTTCTGGCAAGAGGCTGACAGTCCTCCATCAACCTCTCCTTTCCCACCTCACGTAGACAGTCAGGGTGCTAATGAGATTTGGCCTTCCACCCTGTGAGGAATTTTATTGAGCTGGACAGGTTTCCCTGACCTGCTGAGTCCACATGGGGGAATTGTAAAGGCCTTGCCCGTTCAGACAGCCACGCTGCTGGCAGGCTTCGCATTTGCTAACGCACCGGTGTCTTTTGCTCTTTTTCCCCCAGAGGAGACCGCAGGAGAACAAAGCAGAGAAGGAAGAGGGGGAGGAGTCGGACACGGACGAGAAATGCACAATCTGTCTCTCGATGCTGGAAGACGGCGAGGACGTGAGGTATCATCATTCTCCATGGGAGACTGGGAAGCCAATGTTGGGCTGTCCCCCACCTCACCCCCATTTCTGTTTGTTGTGCGATGGCTTAGTAAGGTTGCCAGCCTCCAGGTTGGAGCTGGAGACCTCCCGGAATTACCACAGATCTCCACGTGAGAGGGATTAAAATGTGGGGTTCACTGCCAGAGGATGTTGTGATGGCCACATGAAAAAATGGGTGACTGAGGGGAACCTCCACATTCAAAGGCACAAATCCTCTGAATCCCAGAGACAGGAGGCAACACCAGGGGAAGGCCTTGGCCTCTATGCCCTGTTGTTGGCCGTCCAGAGGAACTGGTTGGCCACTGTGTGAGACAGGTTGCTGGACTAGATGGACCACTGGTCTGATCCAGCAGGGCTCTTCTTAAGTTCTTATGAAGTCCTTGACCTCTCTGCCTTGTTGTTGGCCCTCCAGAGGAACTGATTGGCCACTGTGTGAGACAGGTTGCTGGACTAGATGGACCACTGGTCTGATCCCGCAGGGCTCTTCTTAAGTTCTTATGAAGTCCTTGACCTCTCTGCCCTGTTGTTGGTCCTCCAGAGGAACTGGTTGACCACTGTGTGAGACAGGTTGCTGGACTAGATGGACCACTGGTCTGATCCCGCAGGGCTCTACTTAAGTTCTTATGAAATCCTTGACCTCTCTGCCCTGTTGTTGTCCCTCCAGAGGAACTGGTTTGCCATTGTGTGAGACAGGATGCTGGACTAGATGGACCACTGGTCTGATCCAGCAGGGCTCTTCTGATGTGCTTATGGAGACCTCAGCCTCTCTGCCCTGTCGTCGGCCCTCCAGAGGAACTGGTTGGCCACTGTGTGAGACAGGAGGCTGGACTAGATGGACCACTGGTCTGATCCAGCAGGGCTGGAGGCCTCAGTCTCCGTGCCCTGTTATGGAGGCCTCAGTCTCTCTGCTTTGTTGGTGGCTGTCCACAGGAACTGGTTGGCCACTATGTGAGACAGGATGCTGGACTAGATGGTCTATTGGTGCGCGGACTCTTATCTGGGAGAACCGGGTTTGATTCCCCACTCCTCCACTTGCACCTGCTGGCATGGTTTTGGGTCAGCCATAGCTCTGGCAGAAGTTGCCCTTGAAAGGGCAGCTGCTGTGAGAGTCCTCTTAGCCCCACCCACCTCACAGGGTGTCTGTTGTGAGGGAGGCAGAGAAAGGAGATTGTGAGCCGCTCTGAGACTCATCGGAGTGGAAGGCGGGATATAAATCCAATATCTTCATCTACCTCACAGGGTGTCTGTGGTTGGGGAGGAAGGTAAAGGAGATTGTGAGCCGCTCTGAGACTCTTCGGAGTGGAAGGCGGGATATAAATCCAATATCTTCATCTACCTCACAGGGTGTCTGTTGTTGGGGAGGAAGGTAAAGGAGATTGTGAGCCGCTCTGAGACTCTTCAGAGTGGAGAGTGAGATATAAATCCAGTATCTTCATCTACCTCACAGGGTGTCTGTTGTTTGGGAGGAAGGGAAAGGAGATTGTGAGCTGCTCTGAGACTCTTCGGAGTGGAGGGCGGGATATAAATCCAATATCTTCTTCTGCTTCTTCTATTGGTCTCATCCAGCAAAGCTCTTTTGATGTTCTTATGGCAGAGATCAGTTCCCCCGGAGAACACAGCTGCTTTGGAGGGTGGACTTTATGGCATTATACTCTGCAATGCCCCTTCCACTACCCTCCCTAGGCTCCATCTCCAAATCGCCAAAGATTTCCCAACCTGGAGCTGGCAACCCTACAAGAAACCATTTTGCACCCTTGCCTAGGGTTGGACCCGGAATACTTATTCCATATCCTTTCCTTATGGAAAGGGAGGGAGGAGGCAAACAGGAACCAGAACTTACGCACGGCTTTAAAAAATAATAATGCCATGATGAGCATTAAAAAAATCAACGCCTTGATGAATTACATCAGTTCACCTTCTCGTCATAATTAACATTCTTTAAAAGTGCAAGAGATCCATTCATGGATTGTAGATGAATTTGCCACGTACTCAGGGGTAGAATTCTACCAGGAGCTCCTTTGCATATTAGGCCACACACCCATGATGTAGCCAATCCTTCAAGAGCTTACAAAAAAGAGCCTTGTAAGCTCGTGGAGGATTGGCTACATCAGGGGTGTGTGGGCTAATATGCAAAGGAGTTTCTGCTAGAATTCCATCCAAGCTCGTACTGAATATAACCGTTGATCCATCCGCTTTGATATCATCTCCTCTGATCAGTTTGCAGGGTTTGCAGGGCCATTTTTTGTAGCAGGAACTCCTTTGCATATTAGGCTACACCCCGTGATGTAGCCAATCCTCCTGGAGCTTACACCATGCAGAGCCAGTTTGGTATAGTGGTTAAGGCTTGGACTGTTATCTGGAAGAACAAGGTTTGATTCCCCACTCCTCCACTTGCAGCTACTGGAATGGCCTTGGGTCAGCCATAGCTCTCATAGGAGTTGTCCTTGAAAGGGCAGCTTCTGGGAGAGCTCTCACAGCTCCACCCACCTCACAGGGTGTCTGTTGCAGGGGGAGAAGATACAGGAGATTGTGAGCCACTCTGAGACTCTGATTCAGAGAGAAGGGCGGGGTATAAATCTGTCATCTTCTTCTTCTTCTCTTGGGGGATTGGCTACATCAGGGGCATGTGGCCTAATATCAGGGCTTTTTGGGTAGCAGGAACTGCTTTGCATATTAGGCCACACACCCCTGATGTAGCCAGTCCTCCTGGAGCTTACAGTAGACCCTGTACGAAGAGCCCTGGAAGCTCTTGGAGGATTGGCTACATCAGGGGTGTGCGGCCTAATATGCAAATGAGTTCCTGCTACCAAAAAAGCCCTGGTTTTCTGAGAACATTCGAATTGGAGAATGTTCTCCTTCAAACCGAAGTGAATTATTCAAATATTTAACGAATGTTCGTGAAATTTAAACGACATTGGCAAAAGGAGGGAAATACACCCTGCAGGAGCCTGTACTATCAAGAACAAGCCCTGAGGACTGCCCATGCCTCTTGGGAGGGGCTGTGGCTCAGTGGTAGAGCATCTGCTTGGCAAGCAGAAGGTCCCAGGTTCAATCCCCGGCATCTCCAACTAAAAAGGGTCCAGGCAAATAGGCATGAAAAACCTCAGCTGTTCAAGGGGAGGGACGGTGGCTCAGTGGTAGAGCATCTGCTTGGTAAGCAGAAGGTCCCAGGTTCAATCCCCGGCATCTCCAACTAAAAAGGGTCCAGGCAAGTAGGTGTGAGAAACCTCAGCTGTTCAAGGGGAGGGACGGTGGCTCAGGGGTAGAGCATCTGCTTGGCAAGCAGAAGGTCCCAGGTTCAATCCCCGGCATCTCCAGTTAAAAACGAGAACAGGGGATGTGAAAGGCCTCTGCCTGAGAGCCTGAAGAGCCTCTCTTCTGTATGCAGAAGGCTCCCCGGTTTGATCGACAGCATCTCCAGTTAAAAAAGAATCAGGTAGAAGATGATGTGAAAGACCTCTCCCTGAGACCCTGGAAAGCCACTGCCAGTCTGACCTCAATGGACCAGTGGTCTGATTCAGTATAATGTGCAATTAAAGGGCCGAACATTAAAAACAAAGAGTAAAAAAAATCATAAATCAACATACATGTATTTATTGCAGAAAGTTAAAACCATTTAAGGGCTCATCATAAGCCTCTATCCTATATAGAAGCATAAAACCTCAATGGGAACCCACTCAACCTGACCTGTTTTTCATTTTCTTAACTTGCAAATTCTCAAATTTACTCCATGCACTACAATTGTTAAAGCTCCCACTGGAGTTAAAAAATGGCGGTTGTAGCAAAGAGGCTATTCGATCCTCTGAGTAGCTAAACATGCCCAAATCCTTATATGACACGATGTGTGCACCAGCTACAGTCCCCAATAAAGGACCAAAGAAAAACAAAGGGAAAGAAACTTAACCCAAAATCTGGAGTAAGAAACCTAAAAGGTTAATATGCAACTAAAGGGCCGAATATTAAAAACAAAGTGTGAAAAGAACATGAATCAACATACATGTACCTATTGTAGGAAGTTAAAACCATTTAAGGGCCCATCATAAGCCTCTATCCTATGTAAAATCATAAAACCCCAATGGGAACCCATTGTTGATTTATGATTTTTTTACACTTTGTTTTTAATGTTCGACCCTTTAATTGCATATTAAGCTTTTAGGTTTCTTACTCCAGATTTTGGATTAAGTTTCTTTCCCTTCTTTGTTTTTCTTTGGTCCTTTATTGGGGACAGTAGCTGGTGCACACATCGTGTCATATAAGGATTTGGGCATGTTTAGCTACTCAGAGGTCGTTTTCGCACTCACCTCCAGCCGGCGTGACCCCCCTCTTCACCGCGCAGGATCTGCGCGGATTTCGCACTAAATGCCGCGGAGCAGCCTTTTGCGCCGGAAACTCCCGGCGCAAAAGCCGCACAAAGGCCAAACTGCTTTTTGGCGATTTACGTTTGAGCGGCTTTTGCGACGGGAGTTTCCGGCGCAAAAGGCTGCTCCGCGGCATTTAGTGCGAAATTCGCGCAGATCTTGCGCGGTGAAGAGGGGGGTCGCGCCGCCTGGAGGTGAGTGCGAAAACGACCAGAGGATCGAATAGCCTCTTTGCTACCACAACCTTCATTTTTTAACTCAAGTGGGAGCCTTAACAATTGTAGTGCATGGAGTGAATTTGAGAATTTGCAAGTTAAGAAAATGAAAATTAGGTCATGTTGAGTGGGTTCCCATTGAGGTTTTATGATTGTACATAGGATAGAGGCTAATGATGGGCCCTTAAATGGTTTTGGCTTTCTACAATAAATACATGTATGTTGATTTATGATTGCTTTACACTTCGTTTTTAATGTTTGGCCCTTTAATTGAATATTAACATTTTAGGTTTCTTACTCCAGATTTTGGGTTAAGTTTTTTTCCCTTCTTTGTTTTCCCTGGTTCTGTATAAGCTGGGCTTTTTTTTGTAGCAGGAACTCCTTTGACTATTAGGTCACACACCCCGGATGTCGCCAATACTCCTGGATCTTACAATAGGCCCTGAAAGAAGAGCCCTGTAAGCTCTTGGAGGATTGGCTACATCAGGGGTAAGTGGCCTAATATGCAAAGGAGTTCCTGCTACAAAAAAGCCCCTGAATATAAGGCAGATTTTAAAAAGGTATTATAGCATTGGAAATATGCAGAAAAGAGCAACTAGAATGATTAAAGGGGTGAAACACTTTCCCTATGAATAAAGGTTAAAGTGCTTGGGGCTCTTTAGCTTGGAGAAATGTTGACTGAGGGGTGACATGATAGAGGTTTACAATATTATGCATGGGATAGAGAAGGTAAAGAAAGAAGGACTTTTATGCCTTTCTCACAATACCAGAACTCATCAGCACTCAATAAAATTGTTGAGCAGTCGGGTTTGAACTGATAAACAGAAGTACTTCTTCACCCAAAGGGAGGTTAACACATGGAGTTCACTGTCACAGGAGGTGGTGGTGGCTACAAGCATAGCCAGCTTCAAGAGGGAGTTGGATAAACATATGGAGCAGAGGTCCATCAGTAGCTATTAGCCGCAACATATTGATGGAACTCTCTGTCTGGGGCCGTGATGCGTTGTAATCTTGGTACTTGAGGGGGGCAACAGTGGGAGGGGTTTTGTTGTCCTGGCTCCACTGGTGGACCTCCTGATGGCACCTCTTTTTTGACCACTGTGTGATACAGAGTGTTGGACTGGATGGGCCATTGGCCCAATCCAACATGGCTTCTCTTATGTTCTTATGTTCCTTCATAGACCAATCCTTCACTGTGAATTTGTGTTCATCCTCTTTCAAAACCAACCAAACTCATCACCCTCACTACCTCTTGTGGTCGAATGTTCCGCAGGCAAATACTACTTTGGGTGAAGAAGTAACCGGTCCTTTCACTTCTCTTTTCCAGGAGGTTGCCTTGCATGCACCTTTTCCACCAAGTGTGCGTGGACCAGTGGCTAGCGACCAGCAAGAAATGCCCCATCTGCCGTGTGGACATTGAAACCCAGCTGGGCTCTGACAGCTGAAACTGGCCCGGGGCGGAGGCGTCCTCCCTTTATCGGTCCTCGCCGGGACGCGCTATGTCCCTCACCGCAGAATTTTGCCTTCTGAGCCATTTTGGTTTTTTTTTTTTGGTTTTTTTTTTACAAAAGCCTGCAAGCTTGTTTGCAGCTTATTTAAAGAGAGAGAGAGAAGAAGACGAAGATGAAGGACAAAAATAAGAAAAAAGGAAAAGAAGAAGATGATGATTTGGTGGTTATAATGTCTAGAGGTAGGAAGAGATCCCAGCAGCCCCCGTGGGCCGAGGGATGCGTGGGGACACAGCTAGAACGCCCTACGGGAAGAGTTAGTCGCCCAGGTGGAGGCGCGTGGTGTTCTAGTGACGGCTTCTCAATCCTGCTCCTCACGAGGATTGTATATATATACCTCTCGAAATAAGTAGAAATGCATTAGGGGTTCTTTAGCTATTTCTATGGATGGCTACTGGAGCATGTGCGCTTAGAGGTGTTGTCTTGGTGCCCTGTCATCTTGTGGTGGATATGTCGCTGTTACCTAATCCGCACCAAACATTTCGTTGGGGTTTTGTTTTGTTTTTTGGTGGGGAAAAAAGGAAGATATTTTGTTTTCGCATAAAGACCCCCTTGCTTTGGTGCCTGGCTGAAAACACAACAGGAGAGAGCGAGGGAGAGGATATAAATTCTTCCGTTGCTTAGTCGAAAAGAGGGGGAAAAAATCCTGTTTACATTGCGGTGGCCGGGGGGAAATTAATTTTTTTTCCCCTTTTTCCCTCAACGGCGTTTATTAACTTAGGATCAAGTTTGCGGAGGGATGATTTAAAAAAAGAAAAAAAAAAAGGGGGGGAAAATGAGAATTGGAAGCAAACGGGGGAAGGCGTGATTGCTTGGAAGCGTCTTTCTTCCTTATCTGCGTGGGCCGGATGCATTACCAAGGGTATAGAGCTCGATGATCGCTTGCTTCCCTCCTTCTGAGTCTGAACAGGGGAGCGCCAAGGAAAGGAGAGAGAAAGTTTTCATGAGCGACTTTCAGGCCGTTTGGGCACAAATGCTTCCTTAAGCTCGTGAGTCCCAGTGTTATCAGGTTGGGGGCTTTCCCACAATTGGACCAAAAACCCTTCTACAGCAGTGGTCCCCAACCTTTTGGTGTTGTGGTAAAGTGTGCGGACTCCTATCTGGGAGAACCAGGTTTGATTCCCCACTCCTCCAGTTGCACTTGCTGGAATGGCCTTGGGTCAGCCCATAGCTCTGGCAGAGGTTGTCCTTGAAAGGGCAGCTGCTTGTGAGAGTTCTCTCAGTCCCATCCACCTCACAGGGTGTCTTTTGTGGGGGAGGAAGATAAAGGAGATTGTGAGCCGGTCTGAGAGAGTGGAGGGTGAGATATAAATCCAATATCTTCTTCTTTTTGAGCCTGTGGACATCATTGTCATTCTGACACAGCCGGAGCCAGCCACAAAATGGCCGCCGTGGCTGTCCTTTAGTCACACCGTGAAGACCTTTGGTGCTGTGTTTTTAAAAATCTGCACAGCCAATCAAATCTCCAGTGGCCAATCAGAAGCCTTGTTGGGCTAAAGTCCCACCCGGCCCACTTTCTAAAAGTGGCGCTTACCAGAGCTTTTTATGTAGAGAAAGCCCAGCAGGAACTCCTTTGCCTATTAGGCCACACACCCCTGATATCACCATTGTTTTGCACTGGGCTTTTTCTACAAAAAAACTTCATCTGAATATTAGTCCACACCCTGTGATGCCAAGCCAGCTGGACCTGCGCTCCGGTGCGTTCCTGCTAAAAAAAAAAAAAAAGCTCCGGTGGTTACCAGAGAAGGTGTCAGCAGGCGCCAAGGTGCCCATGGAGACCCCTTGATCTATTGGAAAGCAGACCAAGGTATGCTTAAATTCACTGTTGGCCTCTCTGACACAAATGGCCATTGTGACATTTGCTCTTTAAAAGGATGGTTGCCAGTTTCCAGAGAGGGACTGGAGATCTTCCCAGATTCCTGTCAGTGTCCAGACTTGAGATCAGTTTTCCTAGAGAAAATGACTGCTTTGGAAGGTGGTCTCTATGGTATTATGCCAGGCTGAGATCCCTCCGGTCCCAACCCCCACCATCTTCAGGCTCCGCCCACCCTCAAATCTCCATGGATGTCCCAACCGGAGTTGGCGACCCTATTTAGAAGGGAGGTCGACTTTTAAAACCGGAGAACTGTTTGGCAGGACCCCCACGGGATTCTAGGAAAGAAGCCCACAGGGGAAAAAATCCTATTTTAATCCTGAAATAACAGTATAGAAATAACAAATCGATCACTTTTTGTTGCATGTGAATCCTAAAATAACAACAAAATATTATTAATGGTTATCCACAATTATAAAAATCTATAAAAATTTACATATTTTCCATGTGGGTTTTTTCCCCGTGGGCTTTTTTTCGGGTTACCCCCTCCCCCCAGGACAGGGAGGAGGAAGCAAGCTTTATCTGGACACATGGATGAGTGGGTGTATTTGTGAGACAGGAACCCCTCCCCATTGTCCTAGCAGAAGGCACTGTGCCCTCAGTCTTTGCTCGAGGATAATTGGTCAGCAAGCGAGTCAGATAGGCTACGAGAAATGGAATTCTGCCTTCTCTTGAAACCGTGAAAAGCACAAGTCCCATTCGCACACACAAAAGCGTCAAGAATGGGACCCCAAAGACCGCCTCTTGCCTGTTCTTCTTTCTACCTTAAATTCCTAAATTGTGCAAAAGCATAGTAGGAAACTATCAGATCCCGTTCTGCTCTTACCTTCCCATCTTGGCCTCCGAAGGAGGGACAGAGATTCTCCTCTCCTGCTTTTTATCCAGCTCTTTGTAATTTATTTTGTTTCAAATGATGAACTCTTTGTAGTTTTCAGAATGGTTTAAAAGAAGCATGCATGACTGGGGGTGGGGAGGGGAGAAAAATTCAGTGTGAAAACCATCCTGAAACTTTTAAAAGCTGCTATTTAAAAAGAAAAATCACCATATTTCCGATAGAACTCCATAGGGTGCAGTGGAAATGTAATACGGCACAGCACATACCTGAGTCCAAACAACGAAATATATGGGGGGGGTCTGGATATTTTAGCCATTAGGAAATCCTGAATGTGTTATAGTTGTGCCCTAATCTCGGAGGGGTGGGGATGCTAACTAACGTGAAATCAAACCATGATCCAGGATTTTGTCTTTACAGAGACGATTTCACTACGTAAAAACACATGTTATAAATATATAGAAATTCTGACCTGGATTTTGAAGCCCTCCAAATTGGGGGTGAGGGAAGTCACAGAATGAAAATTTTCATCAAGATTGTCGAGGCCTTTCCTTCTACTGCCCAGTCGAACGCGTGCTCAGACTTCACCACATGGGCCATCTGCAAAAGTCCTTGCCCTGATTAGTAACGGGATCTGCATGTCCAAAGTTTGAAAACCAGGGGTGGAATTCTAGCAGGAGCTCCTTTGCATAGTAGTCCACACACCCCTGATGTAGCCAATCCTCCAAGAGCTTACACAGCTCTTTTTTGTAAGCTCTCGGAGGATTGGCTACATCAAGGGCGTGTGGCCTAATATGCAGAGGAGCTCCTGCTGGAATTCCACTCCTATTGAAAATTGTTATCCAGATGATCAGCTGCCGGGAAAGGAAGGGCTGACTACAGTCTTCTGCCTGACATCCCAATCAGCTGATTGGGGTGCACACGTGCGCACAGCCTCCTTAAGCTTTTCTTCATTTTCATTTTCCTTGCTCAGGTGTTCCTGTTGCTTTGGGAGGGGGCCTCTTCTGCATACGTTGTGCTCCCTCAAGTGGTCAATTCAATATTACGTTGCTTTATATCCGGCATCAAAACCTGCAAGGAGATATTTTCATTTAACTTCATTTATTGGATTCGTATCCCGCCCTGCCCACAAGCGGGCTAAGGGTGGCTAACAGCCATTAAAACTAAAAGAGCATCGAATGTAAAACAATCAACAAAATTTCGATACAATGAATAATCATTTAAAATTACATAATCGATAAGCGACAAAATCGCCGATACTATCCAGAGATCTCAGGTATGGTGCTAATAGTATTAAAGCAGTAATGTTGGCCAAGCTTGTTGGTTCAGTGGTGACTTGGCAGTTGACTCCCATATTATTCGTTGAACGCAAGGCAGAATGGTTCGTAGATATACTGGGCATAAGGCAATGTACTATTGAATCGACCAGTAGAGGGAGCAAAACATGTGCCAAATGGGAACAAGCCCTAAGCAAACATGTACAGAACAGGGAAACAAGTCCTAAGCAAGAGAAACACACGAGCAAGGAAAACTAGAATGTGGATAAGCTCCTTTAACGATCATGCTTTGTTGGTAGGGTTGTCAAGTCCCCTGCGTTCTGGAGTGGGGGACATTCGCGTGTGCGTGACACAATGATGCAATGAACCTCCCCATACGTCATCGGCATGATGACATCACCCCAAAGTGACATCATCACACCGGCGACTCTGGTTTTCCAGGATGCTCTAGCCATTTGGGAGGGAAAAAACTCTATGGTGCCTATTGTTTTTCCAGAAACGCCTAGAGTTTTCCTGGAAACGCCTAGAGTGACCACCGTGAGACGTCGCTGGCGCAATGATGTCACTTCTGGGTGACGTCATCATGCTGCGACGTTGGGAACCTCCCAGGCTGCGGCTTATTTGAACCGGTTTGACTGAGCTGGCTTCTCCTCGTGTAAAATACTTGTGCATATGTATTTGCATGCTGAGAATTCTAGGCAAGAAATTTTTCTGGTCCCTTCCTAGAACGATAGATCACTGGGTAGCTGACTGGTTGCCATGATAGTACAGGATTGGAGCTGCCACGTGTCCACAGGATCAGACGCCACCCACGTTGTTTGCTTTGTGTGTTCACCTGCGCGAGCAACCAAAGTTCAATTTACGCGATTGCTGTTGCACTGAAGGAGGTCAGTGTGGAAGAGCTGCCCTTTCCAAAAAGTAGATATTTGTACCCAATGCTGAACCCAGAGGAATGCTGGACAGATACTCAAAAAGACTATCTAGACTAGGGGTGTTGAACTCATTTGTTATGAGGGCCAGATCTGACATAAATGAGACCTTGTCGGGCCAGGTTGGGCTGTGTTGGGCCGCGCCACGTGTGTACCTATTTAAGATTAGGTAGCAGAGATATAAAGTTTTTAAAGGACACACGCAAACATGTCTGAAGTTTTTTAAAAAAAACTTAAAATAAAACACGCTTAAAACATTAGCGCTTGTTGGTCTTAAAGGTGCTTTCTTTGTATTTCTCCTGTGGGATTCAGATAACTGGGCAAAGGAAGCTCTGGCTCTTTCCCTCCCTTCCCCAGGGGACCAGGAGGGGGAGGAGCCTCAACCAATGGAGAAAATCAGGATTTTGCTCTGTAGCTCCTGTGCGATTGAGCAAGCCTTAAAAAGCAAGTTAAGATGCAGAAGGAAGCAAGAGAGGGAGAAGAAAGCCGACAAGAGCCAGTTGCTTGGGGGCCTGACAGGAGCCCTCGGGCTGCAGGTTTGACACCCCTGATCTAGACAAAAAGTCCCATCATGTGGCTCAGGGACTGTTAGCATATTTAGCTTGCAAGTAGGGGGTTGTATAAAAACATAGAGGGAACCAAGGCTTTTTCTGGTAGCAGGAACTCCTTTGCATCTTAGGCCATACACCCCTGATGCAGCCAATCCTCCAAGAGCTCCAGGAGGATTGGCTACATCAGGGATGTGTGTGGCCTAATATGCAAAAGGAGCAGGAGTGGAATTCTGGCAGGAGCTCCTTTGCACATTAGGCCAGACCCCCCCTGATGTAGCCAATCCTTCTGGAGCTTACCGGGCTCTTAGTACAGGGCTACTGTCAGCTCCAGGAGGACTGGCTACATCAGGGGGGTGTGGCCTAATAGGCAAAGGAGGTCCTGCTAGAATTCCTTACAGGGCTCTTCTCACAGGGCCTGCTGTAAGCTCCAGGAGGATTGGCTGCATCAGGGGTGTGTGGCCTAATAGGCAAAGGTGGTCCTGCTAGAATTCCTTACAGGGCTCTTCTCACAGGGCCTGCTGTCAGCTCCAGGAGGATTGGCTACATCAGGGGTGTGTGGCCTAATAGGCAAAGGAGGTCCTGCTAGAATTCCTTACAGGGCTCCTCTCACAGGGCCTGCTGTCAGCTCCAGGAGGACTGGCTACATCAGGGGGGTGTGGCCTAATAGGCAAAGGTGGTCCTGCTAGAATTCCTTACAGGGCTCTTCTCACGGGGCCTGCTGTAAGCTCCAGGAGGATTGGCTACATCAGGGGGGTGTGGCCTAATAGGCAAAGGAGGTCCTGCTAGAATTCCTTACAGGGCTCTTCTCACAGGGCCTGCTGTAAGCTCCAGGAGGACTGGCTACATCAGGGGTGTGTGGCCTAATAGGCAAAGGAGGTCCTGCTAGAATTCCTTACAGGGCTCTTCTCACAGGGCCTACTGGAAGCTCCAGGAGGATTGGCTGCATCAGGGGTGTGTGGCCTAATAGGCAAAGGAGGTCCTGCTAGAATTCCTTACAGGGCTCTTCTCACAGGGCCTGCTGTCAGCTCCAGGAGGACTGGCTACATCAGGGGGGTGTGGCCTAATAGGCAAAGGAGGTCCTGCTAGAATTCCTTACAGGGCTCTTCTCACAGGGCCTGCTGTCAGCTCCAGGAGGATTGGCTACATCAGGGGTGTGTGGCCTAATAGGCAAAGGAGGTCCTGCTAGAATTCCTTACAGGGCTCCTCTCACAGGGCCTGCTGTCAGCTCCAGGAGGACTGGCTACATCAGGGGGGTGTGGCCTAATAGGCAAAGGTGGTCCTGCTAGAATTCCTTACAGGGCTCTTCTCACGGGGCCTGCTGTAAGCTCCAGGAGGATTGGCTACATCAGGGGGGTGTGGCCTAATAGGCAAAGGAGGTCCTGCTAGAATTCCTTACAGGGCTCTTCTCACAGGGCCTGCTGTAAGCTCCAGGAGGACTGGCTACATCAGGGGTGTGTGGCCTAATAGGCAAAGGAGGTCCTGCTAGAATTCCTTACAGGGCTCTTCTCACAGGGCCTACTGGAAGCTCCAGGAGGATTGGCTGCATCAGGGGTGTGTGGCCTAATAGGCAAAGGAGGTCCTGCTAGAATTCCTTACAGGGCTCTTCTCACAGGGCCTGCTGTCAGCTCCAGGAGGACTGGCTACATCAGGGGGGTGTGGCCTAATAGGCAAAGGAGGTCCTGCTAGAATTCCTTACAGGGCTCTTCTCACAGGGCCTGCTGTAAGCTCCAGGAGGACTGGCTACATCAGGGGTGTGTGTGGCCTAATAGGCAAAGGAGGTCCTGCTAGAATTCCTTACAGGGCTCTTCTCACAGGGCCTGCTGTCAGCTCCAGGAGGATTGGCTGCATCAGGGGTGTGTGGCCTAATAGGCAAAGGAGGTCCTGCTAGAATTCCTTACAGGGCTCTTCTCACAGGGCCTGCTGTAAGCTCCAGGAGGACTGGCTACATCAGGGGTGTGTGGCCTAATAGGCAAAGGAGGTCCTGCTAGAATTCCTTACAGGGCTCTTCTTACAGGGCCTACTGTAAGCTCTAGGAGGATCGGCTGCATCAGGGAAGTGTGGCCTAATATGCAAAGGAGTCCTTGCTACAAAAAAAAAGCCCTGGAAGGAACCATGCTGAAGCATTGTTTTTCCAATGGTTCGCTAGGAAGCCCCTGGAAAACCTACGAGCAGAGCACGGAGGCTTTCCCTATCCTTGCCCGGGAGCAACTGGTGTTCAGAGGTCAACTGCTCCTGGACAAGGAGGTTAACTTACGTGGCTAATAGCTAGCTTTGACGGGCCTCTGTGCCCACAAGCCCTGGGAGATCCCTGGGGTGGGGCCCAGGGAGGGTTCCATTTTGCCAGGAAGCGATGCCATTCTCAGAGATACTGTGTCAATTTACCCAAGTCTCTATGGTAAAAATCATAGCGATGGAGGGACTCCTAGAGCCTAACCAGAAAGTTGCATCACTCCTGGGTCAGGCATCATCTTCCCTTCTCCTTTCTCTCACGGTGAACATCAGAGGTAGGAGACCAAGTGCAGCGATGGGGACGTAGTCAAAATAATAGCTCTCAGTGGGCCTGCCAACTATCTCAAGTTTTTACAAACATCTGACTTGATGTTTGTCTGGCTTGAGGCTATGAATTACGTATGTCCAGGGCTTTTTCTTTTCTTTCTAGTAGCAGGAACTCCTTTGCATGTTAGGCCACGCACCCCTGATGTAGCCGATCCTCCAAGAACTTGCAGGACCCTTAGTCCAGGGCCTACCGTAAGCCCCAGGGTGCTCTAGCCATTTGGGAGGGAAAACTCTATGGTACGATAGGTAGCATAGAGTTTCCCCCTCCCAGATGGCTAGAGCATCTGGGAAAACCATAGAGTTTCCCTGGAAACACCTAGAGTGGTTGTGAGCATTGTCGCCGGGGTGATGACGTCACTTCTGGGTGACATCATTGCGTCGATGACCTTGGGGGAGGTCCCCCCCCCCAGACAACGCTGGGGACTTGGCAACCCTATTTCCTAGGTTCCTTTGAGTCACCATGGCTAGTCCCCAGTGGCAGACCTTTCCCTTTTAAAGCCATCTGTGCTTGTGGCCGTCATGTTGTCCACTGGCAGTGAATTCCACAAGTTACTGTACTACCTTTGGTCCATCCTGAATCGATGGTCCATCGACTCCATTGTGTGGCCCCCCCTTGTTCCAGTATTACGGGAGGGGGAGAAACAAATTATCTTGTCCTCTCTCTCTCCTTTCTCTGCCTCATGGTTTTGTAAAACCGTATCATCATATCCCTCTCTCCCCTTTTTTGGTAAATTGAAAAGCCCCAGATACCATAGGCTTCCCTCTTAGGAAAGATGCTCCTTAATTATTCTGGCTCTCCTCTTCCACATTTTCCCCAGGTCTTTAATATATTTTCAAGGTACAACAACTAGAACTGCAGAGTCCTCCAAACAAGAGTTCCTCGTAGCATCCAGTTCCTTTCCTCAAAACACCCCCAAATCCCAAAAAGATTGGACCGGGGGGGGGGTCCAATCCTACGAGCCCAGAAGAAGGTTCCCCTGCCCGTCATTATTTCCGAACGGAGGGAAGGCATTTAAAAGGAGTGTGGTCCCTTTCAACGTGATGGCCAGAGCTCTCATTGGAGTTCCATCGTGCTTGTCACAACCTTGCTCCTGGCTCCACCCCCAAAGTCTCCTGGCTCCACCCCCAAAGTCTCCTTGCTCCACCCCCAATGTCTCCTGGCTCCACCCCCAAAGTCTCCTGGCTCCACCCCCAAAGTCCCCAAATGTTTCCTGAGTCAGATCTGGCAACCCTATGATACTTAACAACTCTGAAGTTCGTTTGCCGCGTTGTTGTCTGCTCCCCCGACTTTGGGAGCCCCCTCCTGTAGCTCTTTGCAAACCATCTTGGTTTTCACTGTCCTGAAATAATTTCACTTTGTCCACAAACCTGGCCGCTACATGGCTCACCCCCCAATTCCAAATGATTTATGAACAAATTAAATAGCCCCGGTCCAACCCCGATGCCTGTGGGACCTCATTTCTCACTGCCCTACACCGTGAGAACCGTCCATTTATTACTACTCTCTGCTTCTCGGTGGTTGAAGCAATTTTCAATCCACAAAAAAATCTCTCTTCTCTTGTCTCGGTTTCCTTAGGCAATGCTGGCAAGGGACGAGTTGAAAGCTTTCTTTTGGAAGTATATTGTCTCAGATCTGGGGTTGCCAATCCCCCGGTGGGTGTGATAGGAACAGGCGACCAGACGTTGTAATACTTTTTAAATATATTTACATGCTTTTTAAATAGAAAACTGCTTCAGACTTACTCAATGTATTTGATGCAAAAGTCCACATTGACAACCATAAGATACAATTAAATCCTTATAAGCAGAGCCCATAGTGATTTACTAATACAGCATACAAGTAATTAGTTACAATAATATAATAGACGCGTTTTGTGTTCCCACTTCATCAATATTATAGTATCTTCCACGTGCTGTATATTACAAGGGAATGTATATTACAAGGGGATATCACAGACACGTTGCGTGTTTTTTGTATATATCCTCATTGGGATCCCCTTGTTGATTATGCTAATCCCCAGGTGGGGGCAGGGGATCCCCCGGTTTGGAGGCCCTCCCCACGCTTTAGGGTCATCAGAAAATGTGAGAGGGGGAGGGAAGTGTCTGCTGGGCACTCCATTATTCCCCATGGAGACCAATTCCCAGAGGGAATAATGGAGAATTGATCCGCAGATATCTGGGGCGCTGGAGGGCTGTTTCTTGAGGTAGATGCACAAAATTTGCAGCAGAGCATCCAACACCTCTCCTCAAAAGACCCTCCAAGTTTCAACAAAAGTGGACCAAGGGGTCCAATTCTATGAGCCCTAAAAAGAAGGTGCCCCTATACATTATTTCCAGTGGAGGAAAGACCTTTAAAAGGTTTGAGATCCCATTCAATGTGATGGTCAGAACTCCCTTTGGAGTTCAGTTATGTTTGTCACAACCCTTCTCCTGGCTCTACCCCAATGTCTCCTGACTCCACCCCCAAAGTGTCCTGGCTCGACGCCCCCCTCAGTTTTTTTAATTGGACTTGGCAACCCTACTTGGATCCCATGAATGAGTTCCATGCATGCTCGATAGCCTCTGCCACAAAGCGTGCTTCCTCTTCTGCTAAAAATACCATTTTCACCAGAGTCCATCGAAAACTATCGATGCTCGTTTTGTTTAGTCTTCCCTCCCTGGTAGCCCTCTAGGCCAGGGGTGGCCAACGGTAGCTCTCCAGATTTTTTTTGCCTACAACTCCCATCAGCCCCAGCCATTGGCCATGCTGGCTGGGGCTGATGGGAGTTGTAGGCAAAAAACATCTGGAGAGCTACCGTTGGCCACCTCTGCTCTAGGCAATCAACATTAGCGATCAGGATTCCACTTTTATACTTTGTCATGCTCTAGAGCAGGGTTGTCGCACGTGCGGCCCGGCCGCCGAATCCATCCCCCTGAGGGCTCCTATCAGGCCCCCAAGCAACTGACTGTCATCTGCCTCTTTCTCCCTCTCTCTTACTTCCTTCTGCATCACAGCTTGCTTTGCCAGGCTTGCTCAACAGCACAGGAGCTACAGAGCATAGCCTCTATTTTCTCCATTGGCTGAGGCTCCGCCATAGGAAGGGAATGGGGGGAGAGGCAGCTTGCTTTGTCGGGGTCTCTCCATCGCACAGCAGAGCTACTGAGCCAAGCCACTTTCCTTTCTATTGGCTGAGGCTCCTCCCCGTCCTAGTCCCCTGGGGAAGGAAGGAAAGAGCCAGAGCTTCCTTTGCCTAGTTCCCTGGATCGCATGGGAGAGATACAAAGAAAGCACCCTTAAGACCAACAAGTGCTAATGTTTCAAGCATGTTTGGAGGTGTTTTTTTTTAAGAATCTTTACTTGTGTTTGTCTGTGTCCTTTATAAAGCTGATATCTCTACTAAAAGTAAAGGTAGTCCCCTGTGCAAGCACCAGACATTTTTCGACTCTGGGGTGACGTTGCTTTCACAACGTTTTCACGGCAGAGTTTTTACCGGGTGGTTTGCCATTGCCTTCCCCAGTCACCTACACTTCCCTCCCCAGCAAGCTGGGGACTCATTTTACTGACTTCGGAAGGATGGAAGGCTGAGTCAACCTGGAGCCGGCTACCTGAACCAGCTTCCGCTGGGATCGAACTCAGGTCGTGAGCAGAAGGCTCCGACTGCAGTACTGCAGCTACCTAATCTTAAAAAGGTACACACATGGCCCGGCCCAACAAGGTCTCATTTATGGCAGATTCGGCCCTCATAACAAATGACTTCGACACCCCTGCTCAAAAGGAACAAATGGAATCCCTTCCCCACCCCGTCTCCTTTTCACTCAAAAACTTCTGCAAAAGCAAAATCCAGCCCTCCTTAGGGCTTGGCACTTAACTTCCAGGTGACACCTGGAGATTTCCTCCCTTGGAGAAAACGGCTGCTTTGGAAGGTGGATTCTATGACATTATACCCCACTGGGGTCCCTCCCCAGGCTTCAACCCCAAAGCGCCAGGAATTTCCCAACCCCGAGTTGGCAACCCAAGAATGTCCCCTAGTCCTCTCCAAAGCGGAAGGTGTTGCGGCAAAAACCCCCACGGGGAAAAGCAGAACTTGTCCCCTTCCCCGAGAGTTCACATGTCTGTAGCCCAGTGGTGAGACACATCTGGAATCTACAACAGGCAGCGATGTGCAATCTAGTGACTTTTGTGAAGTCATAGCATCCCAATGAGTTACGGCAGCGTTAACTGAAGAACAAGAAGCGATCGCGGGCAGGAAGTAGTAAGGTTGTCGAACTCTGGGTGGGGCCTGACGGTCCCACAGAATTACAACTCATCCCCAGACGATTGAGATTAGTTTCGTTTATTCGATTTCTACCCTGCCCTCCCCGCCGAAGCAGGCTCAGGGCGGCTCACAATACACAGCAAAATCAGAATAAGACAATTAAATTAAACCTCAAATTAAAACGGTTAAAACAATTTAAACAACGTGACGCTGATTTCCGTTTAGTTACAGGTGGCATTCGGTGCTCTTCGGCATACGATTAGATCTAATAGCTCGGCGGTTTCAGGTCCCACAAGGCTCTGACCTCAGGCAGTTGGTTCCACCTGGAGAAAAAAAGCTACTTTGGAAGGAGAACTCGTAGCATTATAATCACAGCTTTTTTTTTGTAGTGGGAACTCCTTTGCCTATTAGGCCACACCCCCTGATTTAGCCAATCCTCCTGGAGGTTACAATAGGCCCTGTGAGAAGAGCCCTGTAAGGAATTCTAGCAGGCCTCCTATGCATCTTAGGCCACACACCCCTGATGTGGCCAATCCACCTGGAGCTTACAGTAGGCCCTGTACGAAGAGCCCTGTAAGAAATTCTAGCAAGACCTCCTTTGCCTATTAGGCCACACCCCCTGATTTAGCCAATCCTCCTGGAGCTTACAATAGGCCCTGTAAGAAGAGCCCTGTAAGCTCTTGGAGGATTGGCTACATCAGGGGGGGTGCGCCCTAATAGGCAAAGGAGCGCCTGCTAGAATTCCACCCCTGCTCCTTTGCATACTAGGCCACACACCCTGAAGTAGCCAATCCTCCTGGAGCTTACAGTAGGCCCTGTATGAAGAGGCCTGTAAACTCCTGGAGGATTGGCTGCATCCGGGGGTGTGTGGCCTAATATGCAAACGAGTCCTGATTATAATCCACCATTCCAAGGCTCCACCTCCCCTCCCCCCAAATCTCCAGGAGACTCTAATTACAACCGATCACCAGACTATGCTGGTCAGGTCACCTCCAGGTTTGGAGGGTGGGCTCTGTAGCATTTACAACCCCCTGAGCTCCCGCCCCCTCCCCTAACCCTGTTCTCTCCATGGTCCACGCACAAAATCTCCAGGAGTTTCCCAACCTGGATTTGACTACCCTCGCGAGCGGTATCCAGACCCGACTGAAGCTTTCTTTCACCCGTGAGCATCTTATCATAGAATCACAGAATCATAGAGTTGGAAAGGACCTCCAGGGTCATCTAGTCCAACCCCCTGCACAATGCAGGAAACTCACAAACACCTCCCTCTAAATTCACAGGATCCTCATTGCTGGCAGATGGCCATCTAGCCTCTGTTTTAAAACCTCCACGGAAAGAGTGCCCACCACCTCCCGAGGAAGCCTGTTCCACTGAGCAACCACTGTAGCGGTCAGGAAGTTCTTCCTAATGTTGAGCCGGAAACTCTTTTGATTTAATTTTCAACCCATTGGTCCTGGTCCTACCTTCTGGGACTACAGAAAACAATTCCACACCATCCTCTATAGGACAGCCCTTCAAGTACTTGAAGATGGTGATTGTATCACCTCTCAGCTGCCTCCTCTCCAGGCTAAACAGGCCCAGCTCCTTCAACCTTTCTTCATAGGACTTGGGTCCTCATGGAGAGACCTATCGTGTTTCATTGTGCTAAGACGATGAGATGAATTGCAAACTTGCTTTTTAAGAAGCACAGATATCTCAATTTTTTTTTAAAAAAAAATCATCTTGAATGAAGTTCCAATGTTCCACAGGCAACTGTGGCTGGGGATGGTGCTAAAATGGGGCAACTCTCTTTGAATTTCTTTTTTTTTTAATTTAAATTTAAGGTTTAAGTCCAGAGTGCCTTTGGGAGTAAAAATAAGGAGATCCCCAGCAAGTTCTTGCGGCTCAATTGTCCAGCAGCACCAGACTGTTCTGTTAATAGCATTAATAATGATAATAATCAGGGGTGGAATTCTAGCAGGAGTTCCTTTGCATATTAGGCCACACCTCCCCTGATGTAGCAAATCCCCCTGGAGCTTACAGCAGGCCCTGTGAGAAGAGCCCTGTAAGGAATTCTAGCAGGACCTCCTTTGCGTATTAGGCCACACCCCCTGATGTAGCCAATCCCCCTGGAGCTTACAGCAGGCCCTGTGAGAAGAGCCCTGTAAGGAATTCTAGCAGGACCTCCTTTGCGTATTAGGCCACACCCCCTGATGTAGCCAATCCCCCTGGAGCTTACAGCAGGCCCTGTGAGAAGAGCCCTGTAAGGAATTCTAGCAGGACCTCCTTTGTGTATTAGACCACACCCCCTGATGTAGCCAATCCCCCTGGAGCTTACAGCAGGCCCTGTGAGAAGAGCCCTGTAAGGAATTCTAGCAGGACCTCCTTTGCCTATTAGGCCACACCCCCCTGATGTAGCCAATCCTCCTGGAGCTGACAGTAGACTAGTGTTTCCAAGTTCTATTCAAGAAATATCTGGGGACTTTGGGGGTGGAGCCAGGAGACATTGGGGGTGGAGCCAGAAGCAAGGGTATGGCAAGCATAACTGAACTCCAAAGGGAGTTCTGGCTATCACATTGAAAGGGACCGCAAACCTTTTCAATGCCTTCCTTCCATAGGAAATAATGAAGGATAGGGGCACCTTCTTTGGGGGCTCATAGAATTGGACCCCCTGGTCCAACCTTTTTGAAACTTGGGGGTCATTTTGGGGAAAGGAACTGGATGCTATACGGAAAAAGTGGCGCTTCTACCTTAAACACCAGCCCCCCAGGAGCCCCAGATACCCACGGATCAATTCTCTATTATTTCCTATGGGAATAAGTCTCCATAGGAATAATGGAGTGCCCAGCAGACACTTCCCTCCCCTCCCCCCGCTTTCTGATGAACCTGTAGTGAGGGGAGGGTCTCCAATCCGGGGGATCCCCTGCCCCCACCTGGGGATTGGCGACCCTGCAGTAGACCCTGTACTGAGAGCCCTGTAAGCTCTTGGAGGATTGGCTACCTCAGGGGTGTGTGGCCTAATATGCAAAGGAGCTCCTGCTAGAATTCCACCCCGATAATAATTAATAAAGCAAGGAGTGGATGGTCTTGGCATTGCAAATGGAGTTTAGGTCATGTCTGGTTTTATGCGCAGCCCCAGAGAAGGAAGTCCGGTCTCCCAAGCTGGCTGAATTCTCTTGCATCTTTGCCTGCCTCAACAGGGTGCCATCTTGGGGGACAGAACACTGATCATAACCGACTGCATTAGTGACCTGTCCGTTTCTGTAAATTGTAAATCTGGCATTCGAATTAATAGGCTTGTGGGAAAGCTGGTAATGTCCCTTGGCCGTGTTTCGAGGCATTTGTGCATAGTTGTAGGCAGGGGTGAAATTCTAGTAGGAGCTCCTTTGCGTATTAGGCCACACACCCCTGATGTAGCCAATCCTCCAAGAGCTTACCAAAAAGAGTCTTGTGAGCAATTAGAGGATTGGCTGCATCAGGGGGTGTGGCCTAATATGCAAAGGAGCTCCTTCTAGAATTCTACCCCTGGTTGTAGGCGCAGATGAGAGGGCACATTGAGAAAGTGGTTTTGTGTGTTCGGCGGGAGTCGGGTTTCCATCCAAGCACAGAACGAGATCGAAAGTAGTATGGGGTTCTTCTGTGCTGTGTCCAAAGCTGCCAAGGTCCTTGGGGGGTGGGGGGTGTACGGGACCCCCTGCCCAAGGTCCTGCTGCTTGCCTCCACTTCCAGCGGGGACAGGAGGGAAAAAAAATTAAAACAAAAAATAAGGCCTTATCTACTTGCAGGAAATTCTTGCCATAGAGTTTCCGGCAGTTCCTAGAGCTACCCTTTACCACTTCCAGGTAGTTCTAGGAATTGCCAGGAACTCGATGATCAAAATGACCTGTAATTAGACGAGGTCTTTTTTAAAAAAAAAATTCTCCTGGAATGCTGCCCCACCCTACAGCCCTCCCTCGGGTTGTTGTGTCGTCTGCACTGACGTCAGCTTCCCAGACTCCAAACCATGGTCAATAGCAGTGACTGGCAGGATGGATAACTTCCCAGAGTGCAGTTCCCTCAAGGGGTCCAACCAAAGCCACTGTCTCACTTTTTCTGGGGACTCAGCTAGCGTCTGACTCTGAGCGCTCACCCAGTGCTGTGGGCCAGAACGCGGTTTCCAGCTTAGCAACACTATTTTTTTTAATGAGGCATCCTCTCAGTTGAGACGTCTCGCTGCTTCTGCTTCCTTTTGACAGCTGAATGGGAAGGAGGGGGTGTTCTTGCCTGACTTGCCCCACTAAAAACAGGGTTGCCGAGTCCCCTCCGTTCTCCTATTGCACAATAGAGTTTTCCCTCCCAAATGGCAAGAGCGTCTGGGAAAACCGTAGAGTTTTGCCGGAAATGCCTAGAGTGGCCGCCGCGCGCTCACTGGTGCAATGACATCACTTCTGGGTTATGTCATCGCGCTGACATTGGGGGACCCCCCGCCCAGACCGAGGGCTCGGCAGCCCTGACTAAAAAGTAGGCTTCGTTCTCACAAACGTGAGAGGAAATGATAAAATTGATTGTAGGATGGGTTCTTGTGGGTTAATTTTGCTTTGTGACCCAAGATTTCCTGCGTGTAAAAAGTTCATATATCTATCTGGCTGGAATTCTGTTGTCTAGTTTTGAAGAACAGGAAGCTGGGCGGGCCTACGCAAGATGCCTTCTCCAATAGGCATGCTGGCTTGAACCAGGAATACATACATATTGCCTCTTGGAGGTGGGAGTGGATCTCAGGTAGGCAGGCCTCTGCCCGTGATCCTGGGAACTGGGGTTGGGGTATGGGGAAGGGAGTGTCACGCTACATGATGTCACTTCCAGATGCAGACCCCAAAGTGACCTCACTTTGTCATGCGACACTCTAGAAATACTTCTGGTCTCTCTGGTAAAGACCATAGAGATTGGAGAAACACGTAGAGCATCGTGTGACATGGTGACATCACTTCTGGGTCCTCGACAGGAAGTGATGTCACTGTGTAGTGCACTGGTGCACCTGTTCCCCTTCATTGCTCTTTTGAGCAGCAGCAGGGGGAGGAGGAGCCCTGGAAGGAGGTCGTGTTCCACTTAGGGGGTAAGCAACTCCATCGATACATTTTTATCTTGCCCTTCCTCCAAGGAGGCCAAGACAGCATTAGGGTTGCCAGCCACAAAGGACAAGCTGGAGGGGGACTTACTGGGATGTACCAGGAGAAGGGAGGGAAGACCCAGCCCTGTTCCAACATCACCTCCAGGTGATGTAGGCATGTCCGAGACATTGGGGACCACATACCCACATCACCTGGACGTGACATAGGCACATGACAGAATGACACTCTGGTTTTGGGCAAAAATCTATGAGTTGAACCTAATTCTACCACAGAGTTTTGCTCAGAAACCAGAGTTTTCCCCCCGATGTCACCCCATGTGTCTATGTCACTTCCGGGTGACATAGGGACAGCACAGTATTCCGGCTTCTTGCCAGTTTGGTGGGGGTAATTTCCTGGTGGTGAGGAGCACCCGGCAGCCATTTCCCCCCACTTTCTGATAGCCTTGAAGCAGGGGGAGGAGCTCCAAACTGGGGATCCCCCACCCCCAACTGGGGACTGGCTACCCTAGGCAACATTCAGGAACCCTCTGGAGCAGGTCAGAGACTGTGTGGCCCAGGAGTAACCCAATTTGAACCTGGATCTCTCAGGCCCTTGACTTAGCAACTCTAGCCACCGCAGCAGACTGGGTGGAATGTATGGTCAGGAAGTCTAAAACATGTGAAGGCACTGCATGAAATGGGAGATGCCCCCTGTGAGATTGCAAAGGACAGTCTCCCATTCCTGGTGGGAACAGATGAGCCAGGCCTTCTTGTGGGCCTCAGCTAGGGTTGCCAAATCCCCCGCAGCCTCCGGCAAGTGACGTCATCACACCGGTGACATCGCACAACGGCGATTCTAGGAGCTTCTGGGGAAACTCTATGGTTTTCTTGGACACTCTAGCAATTTGGGAGGGAAAACTCTGTGGTACACCATAGAGCCTTCCCTCCCAAATTGCTAGACTGTCGGGGGAAAATCATAGAGTTTTCCTGGAAGCTCTACGAGTGGCCAGCACGTGGGCCAGCAAGTTGGAACCTCCCAGGTGGGGGAACCCCCACCCAGCCCGGGAACTTGGCAGCCCTATCCTCAGCAGGTACTCTGCCACACAGACCCTTGGCACTGAGTGAGCCCAACCTGGGAGCCTGCCGCACAGAAACTCCACCCTAGACAGCCCAGCAACCAGTTCACCGTTTCATCTGCTCTTTGTGGGAGGTGTGTTCTAGCACAGCCTTGCTGTGAAAGTCGGGTTGCCGACCTGCAGGTGAGGACCGGGAGGTCTTCCAGAATTATAATTGACCCCAAGACAGCAGCGTTCAGTTCCCCTGGAGAAAATGGCCACTTTAGAGGCCAAACTCTATAGTATATAATAGATTCTAAGTGGAATCCCTCCTCAGATTCCTCCATAGACACTGCCTTCCAAATAGAGATTCCGCCCTCTGGGTGAGACCTGGGGGATCCTCTGGGATTACAGTTCATCTTCAGACAACAGAAATCAGTTCCTCTGGAGACAATGGATGCTTTGGAGGGTGGACTCTATGTCATTGCACCCCATCGAGGTCCCTGCCCTCTACAGGCTCCCTCCCAGAATCTCCAGGGGTTCCCCAGCTTGAATCTGGCCACCCTACCCCCCATCCCTTGCTGGTGGCCGGGGCGGGGGGCTTGACAACCCTACCCCAAATCTCCAAGAATTTCTGAGGCCAGAGTTGGCAACCATATGTGAACAGCATAATGTGTTGAGAAACAGCCCCAATCCAGCGAGGACTTGCGGGAGGTCTCTGGTGGAAGGCATTAAGAATCTGCCGAGTTCGGGAAGGACTTATTTTCAGGGTTCGTGAGAGAGGCTTTATTAACCATGTCTCGGAAGAAACCATCCTTTCGGGGAGGAAGGCCGAACTTCCGATCTGAGCACACGCAGCCTATGCTTAAGTATTAACTATATATCTATATACTATTGTTTGCCTAATGAATAATAAGCACAGTTTTTTTACAAAACCGAAACAAAACAAGGTTAAGCGAAAACGCCAAACTCGCGTCGACCTGTTGAGCGTGAGTGAGATCCGCTTGCATTTCGCGAAGGTGCGTCGACCTTCGGCGTTGCGTTCGAACCCTTCATGGTTAACACGCCTTGTGTGAATGAGAAGACAGAATGACCTTTACCAACAACAACGACAACAACAAAATCTCTAGAACAACAACAACAAAAAAATTCAATAGTTTACAGGGTTTTTGTGAGCTTAAATGCCTTATATTTAACAATCATAATTTATGACTAACTTGTAGATATCGTGGGTTCTTATTTAATTATTTTTATAGTTGGGTTCTTTTTTTGCATTTTTAATTATAATTTATTTATTTAGAAAGGAATACTAATTTTTTTAATTGCTCCTCTATTACCTCATAATATTTTGTTTTATTTTTTTTGCATAAATTTCTTGGGAATGGAATGCTTTGCATGTGTCGGTACTTTCAACGAGTTCTTTTTTAAAAAATCAAACAAACCCAAAGTCAATGGGTAGGGCACATTTATCATTTCAAAAAAACAAAACGAAAACAAAAAAAATATTCAGGGTGTGTGACAAACTGTATTACTTGTGGTGCTGTTACCTTGGAGACATTCCATAAAAAAAAAATGCAAACCTTTGATTCTGTATGCTGTGACATAGTGGGAAAAAAAACCTGCAATATAGTGGCTGTGTTTTAGCGCGCGCACACACACACGCACTCACACAAACACACACAAACACATATATATGAATATGACTATTATTTGCACTCATCTTTGAACTGGGATGATCCACCCGCTTCTGCCTTTTCTTTTCTTTTTTGCACTGAGGGAAACACTGTGGTTGTCCTCGAAACCAAAATAGGAGGAATGGATCTCTTCCCGAAAACTTCAAATGAAATTCCCGAAAGGACGTTCCTTCCCTTGAGGTTCGGTGCCGATGCACAAGGGTCTTAAGAATGGACGTGATTGCATAACTCGAACAGGGATTCCCGCTTTCAGGTGGAAAAGCATACCGGAGAGTTCCACAGAACAAAAGGTAATATCAACAAATATCAAACTGTGGAATAATAACAAATGTATTCACATTATTAGACTTCGTCTCAACCACTGCAAGAATATAAGTTATAGTTTTCTAAAATGCAATAATTTCTTAAAATGCCACGACAACTATTACAATTAGCTATCGATACAATTAACAATGAATATTCTCACAAAGCTCAAGTCAATAGTTCAACGTTTGTCTCAAAAGGACTTCATGTAATTTCAAGCAGGTTTCGGATTCAGTGGGAACTCACAGGAGCACAGCTCCTGAACCTTTCTGAGAGTTCCTCCTCCTCCTGAGAGTTCCACCTCCTTGTCCATTGAATAGTAGGTGCAGCTGCAGAACAATCCCTGGATGAGCGCCACCACCTGTTTTTCTACAAAATGACCTCTGATTTCAAGTAACATAAGATTAAAATGAAATTAGAAGAGCTTCCAGTTTAACATTAGGAAGAACTTCCTGAACATTAAAGCGGTTCCTCAGTGGAATAGGATTCCGCAGGAGGTGGTGGGCTCTCCTTCCTTGGAGGTTTTTCAACAGAGGCTAGATGGCCATCTGACAGCAATGAGGATCCTGTGAATTTAGGGGAAGGTGTTTGTGAGTTTCCTGCATTGTGCAGGGGGTTGGACTAGATGACCCTGGAGGTCCCTATAAACGTAGACGTTGATTCTATAAACGTCAACTCACCACTCCAGTGGGTTGGTTTAATGTGCTAGTCCCAGTCTCGTTGTGCAAGGGAATTTCCCAACGATGTGCAAAGTTTAAAGGACCCACGTTTAGAGCCTTTGAAACCCACATGTTGAAAAGTAACTGGAAAGCGACGTAAACTGGATAAGATCTCAAAATATTACTAGAACTTTGCACACCGTTGGAAAATTCCCTTGCACGACGAGACCGGCACTAGCGCTTGAAACCAGCCCGCTGGAGCGGTGAGACGACGTTTACGTCACTTGGAATTACCGGAAGTCCTTTTGAGACGGACTTTGAATTATTGACTTGAACTTTGTGAGAATAGTGATCGTCGATTGCACCATTGTAATTGCACATTGCAATAGTTGTGCCATTTTAAGATATTATTGCACTTCAGAAAATTATAAATTATATTCTTGCAGTGGCTGAGACTAAGTCTAATAATGTGAAATGAACACATTCCTTATGATTCCACAGTTTGATAGTGTTGATCTCCCAGAACTACACCTCTTCTCCAGATCAGTTGCCCTGGAGAACATGGATGCTTTGGTGGGCGGACTGTGGGGCGTCATACCCCGCTGAGGCCTCGGCCCTCCCCAGGCTTCATCCCCAAATCTCCAGGAAATTCCCAGCCTGGATTGGGCAACTCTCCTCCTCCCCCATCCCCCCACCGGTGGCCAGGGGGACCTGGCAACCATATAAGGGAGGGACAGCTCCATGGGTGGAATTCTAGCTGGAGCTCCTTTGCATATTAGGCCACACACCCCTGATGTAGCCAATCCTCCAAGAGCTTACAAGGCTCTTTTTTGTAAGCCCTTGTAGGACTGGCTACATCAGGGGTGCGTGGCCTAATAGGCAAAAGAGCTCCTGCGACAAAAGAAAAGCCCCGCCCCCTAGAATCCAAAGGGAACCACTGAGAACCAAACCAGCTCATGTCTTCACTGCCCCGCCCCTTAAATCTTCATAACCCCACTCCGTCGATGCTAACGGGTGACATCATTTAGGGTTTTTGAGCGCCACAGAGAGAGAATATTTTGAAAATTTGAGTGTATAATATCTGCAATGGCAGGTAGGACCAGAACCAGTGGATTGAAATTAAATCAAAAGAGTTTCCGGCTCAACATTAGGAAGAACGTCCTGACCGTTAGAGCGATTCCTCAGTGGAACAGGCTTCCTCGGGAGGTGGTGGGCTCTCCTTCCTTGGAGGTTTTTAAACAGAGGCTAGATGGACATCTGACAGCAGTGAGGATCCTGTGAATTTAGGGGGAGGTGTTTGTGAGTTTCCTGCATTGTGCAGGGGGTTGGGCTAGATGATCCTGGAGGTCCCTTCCAGCTCTGTGATTCTAAATCCAGTTTTGTGTGACAAATACTTGACTGCGTTCACCAGGATTATTATTTTTTAAAACATGCCAACTACAATTGGGGAATGTTTGTTTCCATTAATCCCAAGGGGGGCTCCAGAGACAGAGAGCCAGTATGGAACAAGCACACCGTTTTCCCTCAGGGGCAGAGGTGAATAAATGGATCGTCCGGGTTTTTTTTTTGGTACTTCCACTGCTGTTCTGTTGTGCTGTGCAACATTTTGCTACATAGACTATTTTATAGGCGAAAGCTAGAAAAAAAAATATTTATTATTAATATTAAAGCAATAGCGCATTTTGGGGGAGGGGATCGAAGAGGCATTAGAAATTGTGTAAATGCTTAGATTCACTTTTGGTGGATTTTTTTGTACTTTATTTATAACTAATAAAACGAATTGCATTGCTAACGACTTCTGTGGAGCGCTTGGTGGTGTTGTGAAAAAAGGCTGACGGAGGAACGGTGGGTTTGGATACAAACTGGAGTGAAGATCATTATTATTATTATTTAAAAAAAAAAAAATTAGGCCACGGCTGCTAATCCCTGGCAGGATTTTAACGGCCGGGAAGACTCTGATCTGGGAGAACGGGGTTTGATTCCCCATTCCTCCCCATGCATCTGCTGCGTGACCTTGGGTCAGCCACAGATCTCACAGAGCTGTTCTCTCAAGAGCAGTCCTCTCAGAGCTCTCACAGCCCCACCTACCTCACAGGGGGTCTTGTTTTCGGAAGAGGAAGGGAAGGTGATTGTTAGCCATTCTGAGACTCTAAGGGTGATTACAGACCGGCACTTTGGGCTGACTCAGAGACGTAAGGTTGCCAATCCCCAGGTGGGGGCAGGGGATCCCCCGGTTTGGAGGCCCTACCCCCCCGCTTCATGGTCGTCAGAAAGCGGGGGGAGGGGAGGGAAATGTCTGCTGGAAACTCTGGTATTCCCTAGGGAGATTTATTCCCATAGAAAATCATGGAGAATTGATCCGCGGGTATCTGGGGCTGTGGGGGGCTATTTTTTGGGGTAGAGGCACCATATTTTCAGTATAGCATCTAGTGCCTCTTCCCAAAATACCCTCCAAGTTTCAAAAAGATTAGACCAGGGGGTCCAATTCTATGAGCCCCAAAAGAAGGTGCCCCTATCCTTCATTATTTCCTATGGAAGGAAGGAATTGAAAAGGTGTACCGTCCCTTTAAATGTGATGGCCAGAACTCCCTTTGGAGTTCAATTATGCTTGTCACAGCCTTGATCTTGTCTCCACCCCTAATGTCTCCTGGCTCCACCCCAAAGTCTCCTGGCTCCACCCCCAAAGTCCCCAGATATTTCTTGAGTTGGACTTGGCAACCCTACAGAGACGGCTCTGAAATCAACCCCAAAAAATCCTTCCACACACAAACATCTGCCGCCCATCCATGTTCCACACTCACCCCATCCTCCAGCCTCCGCAGGCTGGCCCAAAAAGCTACCACTTCCAAAGTGGTAGCAAATTTCTGAGCTGACAGCCAGTCGCCCCGTCAGTGTCTGGAAGCAGCAGGGCGGATGCGAGGTGCCTTGGCAGTGTGAAACCGCCAAGCCACCCTAAGTCGCTTCCGGCCTTTTTTAAAAAACCTAACCAGAGCGCTTGAGAGGAGGGCACAGTGCTTGGGGGAGGGCACAGTAGGAGGGCTTCTACCCCACTAGTGGACCTCCTGATGGCACTTGGTTTTTTTGGCCACTGTGTGACACAGAGTGTTGGACTGGATGGGCCATTGGCCTGATCCAACATGGTTCCTCTTATGTTCTTATGTGACACAGAGTGTTGGACTGGATGGGCCATTGGCTTGATCCAACATGGCTTCTCTTGTGTTCTTATGTGACACAGAGTGTTGGACTGGATGGGCTATTGGCCTGATCCAACAGGGCTTCTCTTATGTTCTTATGTGACACAGAGTGTTGGACTGGATGGGCCATTGGCCTGATCCAACAGGGCTTCTCTTATGTTCTTATGTGACACAGTGTTGGACTAGATGGGCCATTGGCCTGATCCAAGATGGCTTCTCTTATGTTCTTATGTGACACAGAGTGTTGGACTGGATGGGCCATTGGGCTGATCCAACAGGGCTTCTCTTATGTTCTTATGAGCATGAGCGCACAAGTGCTCGACTCTTCAGGGGAGAAAAAGAACAGTCCAGCTTCTGAGGCGCCTCCCCGTCTGAACTGCATGGGGATGCCTTGGTGGGCAGTGTGTGGAAGCATCAAGGCAGCTCTTCTGGAGCCAGCCCAATTTGGAATGCCTCTGGGCCACTCACATTGGCCCGTCTGTTATCAGCTGATGTGAAGGGGGAGGTACACATCCAATCTCTTCCTCTGATTCTGTATAAAGCCACTTTGTTCACATCATGTGTTCCTTCACAGGCCTGTACTCCTCCATGAATTCCCTTTCACCTTCTGCTAATACCATCTAAACTCATGGCCCTCCTTGCTACCTCCTGTGGCAGAGAGTTCCGCAGGCAAACAATACCTTGGGTGAAGAAGTAGTAGAAGAAGAAGACATTGGATTTATCCAGAAACAAATGTTTTTATACATTTAATTTTAATATGTTTGTAAATTGCTAAATGTTTTAAAACCGTTGTTAGCCGCCCCGAGCCTGTCAGGAAAGGGTGGGATTTAAATCTGATGATGATAGACAGACAGACAGACAGACAGACAGACAGACAGACAGACAGACAGATAGATAGATAGATAGATAGATATTCTGCCCTCCACTCAAGAGTCTCAGAGCGGCTCAAAATCTCCTTTATCTTCCTCCCCCACAACAAACACCCTGTGAGGTGGGTGGGGCTGAGAGGGCTCTCCCAGCAGCTGCCCTTTCAAGGACAAGTTCTGTGATAACTATGGCTGACCCAAGGCCATTCCAGCAGGTGCAAGTGGAGGAGTGGGGAATCAAACCTGGTTCTCTCAGATAAGAGTCCACACACTTAACCACTATACCTGCTGGATTTGTACCTGATGGAATGGCCTTGGGTCAACCATAGCTCTCATAGGAGTTGTCCTTGAAAGGGCAGCTTCTGGGAGAGAGCTCTCAGTCCCATCCACCTTACAGGGTGTCTGCTGTGGGGAAAGGAGATTGTGAGCTGCTCTGAGTCTCTGATTCAGAGAGAAGGGTGGGGTATAAATCTGCAATTATTCTTCTTCATCATCTACACATTTCCCCCAGCAAGCTGGGTACTCATTTTACCGACCTTGGAAGGATGGAAGACTGAGTCAACCTTGATCCAGCTACCTGAACCCAGCTTCCGCTGGGATCAAACTCAGGTCGTGAACAGAGAGTTTCAGCTGCAGTACTGCAGTCTTAGGAACTTCTTGTTGTTCAGTCGCAGTCGAGTCCGACTCTTTGCAACCCCATGGACCAAGTCACACCAGGCCCTCCTGTCTTCTACCATCCCCTGAAGTCTGCTTAAATTCATGTTAGATACGTCAGTAACACTATCTAGCCACCTCCTCTTTTGCTGTCACCTTCTTCTTTTGCCTTCTGTCTTTCCCAGCATCAGGGTCTTCTCCAGGGAGTGCTCCCTTCTCGTTTGGTGGCCAAAGTATTTGAGCTTCAGGAACTTAGACTACTTCAATATACTCCCCAATGCTTCCCTTCCTTTCACACAACTCCATTCCTAGTGTTCATTCCCAGTGTTCTGGGGAAGAGAGTGTAACCGTGAAGCCAGTTTGAAGTCCGTAGTAAAGCCAGTCAAACACTTAGCTTCAGCTACCTCACAGGATTGTTGTGAAGATAAAACAGAGGTGTGGAGAACAATGTAAGCTGCTCGGGGTCCACATTGGTGAGAAAGGTGGAATATAAATAAACAGGACTTTTTTTGTAGCAGGAGCTCCTTTGCATATTAGGCTTCACCCCCCTGATGTAGCCAACTCTCCAAGAGCTTACAGGGCTCTTCTTGCAGGGCCAACTGTAAACTCTTGGAGGATTGGCTACATCAGGGGTGTGTGGCCTAATATGCAAGTTCCTGCTACAAAAAAGCCCTTAAATAAAATAATATATAATCTATCAGCTGATCAATCTTCCAGGGTTGTTGTGAGGCTTAACAGTTCCTACAAGAGAGCCAGTTTGGTGTAGGGGTTCAGTGTGCGGACTCTAATCTGGGAGAATTGGGTTTGATTCCCCAATCCCCACTCCTCCACATGCAGCTGCTGGAATGGCCTTGGGTCTGCCACAAGTTCTCTCAAGGCTGTTCTGCTCAAGAGCAGTTCTGGGAGAGGTCTCTCAGCATCCCCTACCGCACAGGGTATCTGTAGTGGAGAAGGGAAGGGAAAGGAGACTGTAAACTGCTCTGAGACTCCTTTGGCTAGTGAAGGGCGGGGTATAAATCCAATTTCTTCTTCTTCTTCTTCTTCTTCTTCTTCTTCTTCTTCTTCTTCTTCTTCTTCTTCTTCTTCTTCTTCTTCTTCTTCTTCTTCTTCTTCTTCTTCTCTACAAGCACCTTGAAGCAAAGATGAGGTGCTCATAAAAGAAACAGATCGGGAGCAGCAAGAAGGGCGTATAATTTCGGGGTGGGCCGCTGAGGTTAGCAACGTCAAGTCCTTGCCATTTTCGGCACCTCAGATCACGCCCATTCATGCAGCCAAGAGCGAAGACGTCGGCAAATGAGGAAGTCACTGCCGCAAACAAGATTCCCCCGCCTGGCAGCTCCGCAGCGAAGAATGCACTCGATTTTAGAGAAATGTATGTAAATCCGTCCATTGGAAAAGTGCCACGGGAATCTTATTCCGCTGGCAGTGCTAGTTGTTGTAGCAACAGGGAACGGCTCTCGGGAGGGAAGTCAAAAGTTTAATGCAGCAGAAAGAGAAGGGGAACGGAGGCATTTTTCTGTCGCTGTAAGGATCCAGATCCCTGCGCTTTGTACTTATTTTTCAGCTGTTGCCAGGCAGCTGTTCTCTGGGTCTTGGGTTCTGGTCTATATAGAAACCCACATCCAATAGTATCCTGTAGGGAATCCTAGGTTGCACATGAATGCCACCAAGGCCTTTTTTGTAGCAGGAACTCCTTTGCATATTAGACCACACCCCCTGATGTAGCCAATCCCCCTGGACCTTACAGCAGGCCCTGTGAGAAGAGCCCTGTAAGGAATTCTAGCAGGACCTCCTTTGCATATGAGGCCACACACCCCTGATGTAGCCAGTCCTCCTGGAGCTTACAGTAGGCCCTGTACAAAGAGCCCTGTAAGGAATTCTAGCAGGACCTCCTTTGCATATGAGGCCACACACCCCTGATGCAGCCAATCCTCCTGGAGCTTACACTAGGCCCTGTACGAAGAGCCCTGTAAGGAATTCTAGCAGGACCTCCTTTGCCTATTAGGCCACACACCCCTGATGTAGCCAGTCCTCCTGGAGCTCACAGTAGGCCCTGTGAGAAGAGCCCTGTAAGGAATTCTAGCAGGACCTCCTTTGCATATTAGGCCACACCCCTGATGTAGCCAATCCTCCTGGAGCTTACAGCAGGCCCTGTGAGAAGAGCCCTGTAAGGAATTCTAGCAGGACCTCCTTTGCATATTAGGCCACACCCCCTGATGTAGCCAATCCTCCTGGAGCTTACAGCAGGCCCTGTGAGAAGAGCCCTGTAAGGAATTCTAGCAGGAGCTCCTTTGCATATTAGGCCACACCCCCTGATGTAGCCAATCCTCCTGGAGCTTACAGCAGGCCCTGTGAGAAGAGCCCTGTAAGGAATTCTAGCAGGAACTCCTTTGCCTATTAGGCCACACACCCCTGATGTAGCCAGTCCTCCTGGAGCTTACAGTAGGCCCTGTGAGAAGAGCCCTGTAAGGAATTCTAGCAGGAACTCCTTTGCCTATTAGGCCACACCCCCTGATGTAGCCAATCCTCCTGGAGCTTACAGTAGGCCCTGTGAGAAGAGCCCTGTAAGGAATTCTAGCAGGACCTCCTTTGCATATTAGGCCACACCCCCTGATGTAGCCAATCCTCCTGGAGCTTACAGTAGGCCCTGTGAGAAGAGCCCTGTAAGGAATTCTAGCAGGAACTCCTTTGCCTATTAGGCCACACCCCCTGATGTAGCCAATCCTCCTGGAGCTTACAGTAGGCCCTGTGAGAAGAGCCCTGTAAGGAATTCTAGCAGGACCTCCTTTGCCTATTAGGCCACACACCCCTGATGTAGCCAGTCCTCCTGGAGCTTACAGTAGGCCCTGTACAAAGAGCCCTGTAAGGAATTCTAGCAGGACCTCCTTTGCCTATTAGGCCACACACTAGGCCACACACTAGGCCACCTCACTCCACTTCAACCAGTAAAAACAGAGTTGGATGAGATCCCCACCCTAGAAGAGACTGTTAAAGCCATCAAGCAACTGAAAAGTGGCAAGGCAGCGGGAGTTGATGGAATTCTACCAGAGATCTGGAAGCATGGGGGCACAGTACTACATAGCTCACTTCACAAAGTACTTGTTACCTGCTGGGAACAAGGGAAATTACCACAGGACTTTCGCGATGCAATCATCATCACCCTATAGAAGAACAAAGGGGAAAAGTCAGACTGCGCCAACTACCGGGGGATAACCCTGCTCTCCATCGCAGGCAAAATCCTTGCCAGAATACTCCTGAACAGACTGGTGCCCACCATTGCAGAAGAACTCCTCCCAGAGAGCCAGTGCGGCTTCAGAGCTAACAGGAGCACCACCGACATGGTATTTGTTCTCAGGCAGCTCCAAGAGAAATGCAGGGAACAGAACAAGGCTCTGTATGTGACTTTTGTCGACCTTACCAAAGCTTTCGATACCGTTAGCAGGAAAGGCCTGTGGCAAATCTTGGAACGTTTAGGATGTCCCCCAAGGTTCCTCAGCATGATCATCCAGCTACACGAAGACCAGCGAGGCCAAGTCAGACACTGCAACGACCTCTCGGAGCCCTTCCCAATAGGCACAGGTGTAAAGCAAGGCTGCGTTCTCGCGCCAACTCTCTTTACGATCTTCTTTAGCATGATGATTCAAAGAGCCGCAGTAGATCTAGATGAGGACGATGGTGTCTACATCCGCTATCGCACCGATGGCAGCCTGTTCAACCTGAGGCGACTAAAGGCCCACTCCAAGATAATGGAAAAACTCATCCGAGAGCTACTGTTTGTTGATGATGCTGCACTTGTCTCCCACTCGGTATCAGCTCTGCAGCATATGATGTACTGCTTTGCAGAGGCTGCCAAGCTATTCGGCCTAGAAGTTAGTCTGAAGAAGACAGAAGTTCTCCACCAGCCTGCACCCCAGGAAGATTATCACCCTCCCTGCATCACTGTGGGTGAATCAGTTCTGAAGACAGTCCAGCAGTTCAGCTACCTGGGGTGCATCATCTCCTCAGATGCCAAGATCGACAAGGAGATCGACAACAGGCTGGCAAAGGCAAACCGTGCATTTGGCCGACTGCACAAAAGAGTGTGGAGCAACAAGCATCTGAAAAAAGGCACAAAGATCAATGTTTACAAAGCGGTTGTGATGACAACCCTCATCTACGGCTCCGAATCGTGGGTTTTATACCATCATCACCTGCGACTCCTCGAGCGCTTTCATCAGCGCTGCCTTCGCACCATCCTCAACATCCACTGGAGTGACTTTGTGACCAACACTGAAGTCCTCAAGCGGGCGGAGGTTACCAGCATCGAGGCACTGCTGCTGAAGACGCAGCTGCGCTGGGCAGGGCATATTTCTAGGATGGAAAACCACCGCCTTCCCAAGATTGCCCTGTATGGCGAACTCTCCACCAGCCATCGAAATAGAGGGGCACCAAAGAAGAGGTCCATCACCAGTGGTCTGACCTAGCCTCAGATCGCAAAGCATGGAGGCACACCATCCACCAGGCTGTCTCTTCCTTTGAGAACGCACGCATAGCTGGTCTTGAGGACAAAAGGAGATTGAGGAAGAATCGCACTGCTACAGCACCAACCCTAAATCAGACTTTTCCCGGCAGCCACTGTGGCCGGACCAGCCTGTCCCGCATTGGTCTTGTCAGCCACCAGCGAGCCTGCAGCAGACGTGGACTATTGCACCCTTCTTAAATCTTCGTTTGCGAAGCCAAGCCGAGAGAGAGAGGGTTGCCAAGTCCAATTCAAGAAATATCTGGGGACTTTGGGGGTGGAGCCAGGAGACTTTCGGGGTGGAGCCAGGAGACATTAGGGGTGGAGCCAAGATCAAGGCTGTGACAAGCATCATTGAACTCCAAAGGGAGTTCTGGCCATCACATTTAAAGGGACGGCACACCTTTTCAATTCCTTCCTTTCCTTCCATAGGAAATAATGAAGAATATGGGCACCTTCTTTTGGGGCTCATAGAATTGGACCCCCTGGTTCAAACTTTTTGAAACTTGGGGGGTGTTTTGGGGAGAGGCACTAGATGCTATACTGAAAATTTTGTGCCTCTACCCCAAAAAACAGCCCCCCCAAAGCCCCAGATACCCATAGATCAATTCTCCATGATTTTCTATGGGAATAAATCTCCATAGGGAATAATAGAGTTCTCAGCAGACATTTCCCTCCCTCCCCCCGCTTTCTGACGACCCTGAAGTGGGGGAGGGCCTCCAAATTGAGGGATCCCCTGGCCCCACCTGGGGATTGGCAACCCTACCTGCTTAGCTTCCAAGATCTGAAAGATTGGGATTGCCTGGGCTATCCAAGAACTGAACAGAATTTTCTTGCTCAAAACTCACCTTTCCCAACTTACCGTTTGCTCTCTTTGGGGGTGGGGGGTGGGGAGAGACACTGTCTCCTTCAGGGGTCATTTTGTAGAAAAATAGGTGATGGAGCTCATGCAGGGATTGCTATGCAGCTGCACCTACTATTCAACGGACAAGGTGGGGAGGAGGAGGGGGAACCTTCAGGAAGGTTCAGGAGCTATGCTCCTGCTGAAACCAAGGCCTGCGTTGATCCATTTTTCATGAAGAAATTTGCAGAACCCACCCCCACTGCTGCATTTAATTAAAAAAATTGAAATCCTGTCCTGGACTCCCTTCTTGGTGGGGCTCTTCCTTCCTCTGCCGCTCTCCTCAGGCAGCCTCTAGCTCGGGCTGCAGCGGCGGCGATGGCGGCAGCGGGTGGCCTCGTCCTTCCTCTGCCTCTCTCCTCACTGAGGAGAGCGGCAGAGGAAGGAAGAGACCGCTGCCGCCGCCGCTGCAGCCCGAGCTAGAGGCTGCCTGAGGAGAGCGGCAGAGGAGGGAAGAGGCCGCTCGCCGCCGCCCGAGCTACGGGCTGCCTGAGGAGTCCTCAGGCAGCCCATAGGTTGGGCTGCAGCGGCGGCGATGGTGGCGGCGGTGGGGGGGCGGCCTCTTCCCTCCTCTGCCGCTGTCCTCAGGCAGCCTCTAGCTCGGGCTGCAGCGGTGGCGATGGCGGCAGGCGGTAGCTGCCGCCTGTGCCCGTGGCCGGGCCGGCGGCACTGGTGGTGGTGGCAGCAGCGGCCCGGCGCTGTGAGGGGGAAGCACCGTTCTCCCCCCCTCCCCTGGATTTTTGGAGAGCCGGGGAAGAGGTCGCAAAATAGGGGGTCCCCCACCAGGGCGGGGGGGGGGGGTTGGGAAGCCTACCACACACCCCTGATGTAGCCAGTCCTCCTGGAGCTTACAGTAGGCCCTGTGAGAAGAGCCCTGTAAGGAATTCTAGCAGGACCTCCTTTGCATATTAGGCCACACCCCCTGATGTAGCCAGTCCTCCTGGAGCTCACAGTAGGTCATGTGAGAAGAGCCCTGTAAGGAATTCTAGCAGGACCTCCTTTGCATATTAGGCCACACCCCCTGATGTAGCCAATCCTCCTGGAGCTTACAGCAGGCCCTTTTTGAAACTTGGAGGGTATTTTGGGGAGATGCACTAGATGCTATACTGAAAATGTGGTACCTCTACCCCAAAAAACAGCCCCCCCAGAGCCCCAGATACCCGCGGATCAATTCTCCATGATTTTCTATGGGAATAAATCTCCATAGGGAATAGCAGAGTGCCCAGCAGACATTTCCCTCCCCTCCCCCCGCTTTCTGACGGCCCTAAAGCGGGGAGAGGGCCTCCAAACTGGGGGATCCCCTGCCCCCACCTGGGGATTGGTAACCCTAGACCAAGGACCCATCAGGGTTTGAAGAAGGTGACCTCCACATACGGTGGCCAACCTCCAGGCAGAGTCTGGAGTTCTTCCAGAGAAGAGTTGCCCTGGAGGAAATGGCTGCTTTGGAGCGTGGACTCTAGGGCATTCAACCTGCTGAGGTCCCCCCTCCCCAAACCACAGCCTCCCCTGGATTCCCACACCTGTGCCCACAGCAGAAAGGAAGTGGCAGCTGGCATGTCACATATTCTCAGCCACGTCAACGTTACAAAGCTGTTGTGAGGATTAAATGGAAAAGGAGAGAATGTTGTAAACCACTTTGGGTCCCCACTGGGGATAAAAACAGAGTATGAATGAAGGAAGTAAATAAAGAAAAATAAAGGCAGATACTCCTGAATCAATACGTTCAGAATTCTGGACAGACATGACTATCTCATTATCTGCCAGTGTCTACAATGAAATACAACTGGTCGAAAGACAACTTTATTAGTATTTTAGAACCTGCCAGTAGTCCAGAAGTTATAACGGCCCCATAGCACACAGTGGATTTTTTTTTCTTAAACCAGAAAAAGGATCTAATTATTTTTTTTTAAAAAATAACCACACGTATTCCAAAAAGTACATATTTTCTTCTTTTACAAAATGTTAACACCAAATGGTATTCCTTATTAAAAACTTCGACGTCTAGAGTATTTTCTTAAAAGGTTTTGAAATAAAGCACACTTCTAAACAGGCTCTGCAGCTAACAGGTATGCTAAGGGGAGCACATCAAATCTAAGAATACCTTGGGGTACATCAAGAATAATTTATAAAAAATCTATTATTATTATTATTATTATTTTAAAAAAAGAGGTTTTGAAGACAATTTACATTCTGATAGACTCGTTTTGGGGGTCAAAATATGAAGTCACGCAAGTCTGTTGAAAGAGAAACTACTTGGGTGATACCAGATGGGCGTTTAAAGCCGCCCGGGGGACGGGAGGCAGGCGGACCAAAAAAGCGCTTCCACACGCGCACATCTGCCTCCCACCCCGGTCCCGCTCCGGTCCCATCCCAGGCTTGCTGGGAGCTGGCTCGAAAAGGCACCGCTTTCAAAGTGGCACCTTTTCGCTGGGGTGCCTCCCCGGCCGTTTGGAAAGCTGGGAGGCGCCCGGAGAGCTGCGGATGGGATGTGAGAGCGTTCCAGATGCTTTCTGGCCACCCAGGCCCCGCCTCTTTTCTGCACGCTGTCGGGAAGCTCTGGGGTGCTCCATTTCCGGCCGGCTCTCTTTGGGACGGCTTGAAGCTGACCCAAACCGGCCGTCTGGTATCACCCCTTGTGTTGGACGAAAAAAAGCTTTGACTTTTGAAAGAAGACGACGACATTGGAGTTATATTCCGCCCTCCACTCAAGAGTCTCAGAGAGGCTCACAATCTCCTTTATCTCCCTCCCCCACAACAGACACCCTGTGAGGTGGGTGGGGCTAAGAGGGCTCTCACAGCAGCTGCCCCTTCAAGGACAACCTCTGCCAGAGCTATGGCTGACCCAAGGCCATTCCAGCAGCTGCAAGTGGAGGAGTGGGGAATCAAACCCGGTTCTCCCAGATAAGAATCTGCACACTTAACCACTACACCAAACTGGCTCTTATGCTTAATCTCTTTTTGATTTCTACATTTCTCTTAGACTCAAATCTAACTGAAGGACAACAAAAGGGAGAGTTTTGCACTGTAAACCTACAATGGTAAGTTTTGAAATTTATTTTAGGATAGAAATCCAGACTAGACACTCCAGAATGAAAATTCCATTGTCAGATCAGGTTTAAACACTGCCAAGAAATGTGTATTTAAAATTGCTGATATTTTCATTAATTCCGTGGGAATATCTCCCTCCACATCAACCCATCTCCTCTGTTCTCATCCAGCCACTTCCCACAGGGGAAGTTCGTGGTCACGCCAGTAGCTGAGTTGGTGATTTCCACACGTTCCACCAGCCAGCCAGAAGATAAGCCGGTATTGTCATGCTCGATCCGAACTTTTCGCAGCTCCCCAAGTTCGAGGATTTCCAGGTAAAACCGGTTATCTTTCCCTCGCTCGAAGAGGTTGCGGTGCTTCTGCTTCAGCGACCGCTTTCCTGAGTCCCCGTTCGCTCCGAAGATGGTGATGAAAACGTTGGCATCTGTACCAGCTCCCTTCTCGAACCCCGTCACCACAATGACCTCGTATTTGACTGGCACCAGACTCCGAGCTTTGCTGGCAAAGCTCTCGACCACCTTGGCACACTCGAAGACTTTGTAGTCACCCCTCTTGCTGCGGAGAGGGATTTTTGCATTGCACTTGAAGAAATACCTGCCAGAAGCAAAAGAAAGAACAACAGACCTTGAATTCGATGGATTAATTTAGGATTGATGGGTTCATTTAGGAGGGAAGGAGGCAGGCCTTGAATTCAGCAGGCGCTCACAGGAGGGCAGCTCCTGAACCTTCCTGAGGCTTCCCCCTCCTCCCCCGCATCTACCTTGTCCGTTGAATAGTAGGTGCAGCTGCATAACAATCCCTGGGTTAGGAGAGCGGACAGCCAGCCAGCCACCGGGAGCTTTGCCACACCCCCAGCAGCACTCATTAACCCCTGGAGAAGCCCACACCTCCCTTTCTCCACTTCTTATGTGATTTTGGGCAGCGGGTGGCTTGGTGGCCTTTTGACTGTGGGGGCGGTGGCCGAGGAGAGCCCCAGGTAAGTGAGGTCTGCTTGGGCTGACTGGATCTCTAGCCAGCCTAGGCTGGCCTCTCTCACATGGGGCTCTCCTTTCTTGCATCAGGTTGCTTTTGGCTGGTGGGGGGGGCACATATGCTAATGAGTTATGCTAATGAGCTCCACCACCTATTTTTCTACAAAATGACCCCTGGAAGGAGGCCTAATCTTGGATGCTAAGCAGAGTCAGCCCTGGTTAGTACTTGGGTGGGAGACCACCAAGGAAGACTGCTGAGGAAGGCAATGGCACACCACCTCTGCTTCTGACTTGCCTTGACACCCCCTTGTTGGGTTCACTGTAAGTCAGTTGCAAGCAGGGGTGGAATTCTAGCAGGAGTTCCTTTAAGTATTAGACCACACCTCCCTGATGTAGCCAATCCGCCAAGAGCTTACAAAAAAGAGCACTGTAAGCTCTTGGAGGATTGGCTACATCAGGGAGGTGTGGCCTAATATGCAAAGGAACTTCTGCTAGAATTCCACCCCTGATTGCAAGCAGTTTACATGCACATACAATAGGTTAATTTTTAGGGCAAACTGTTTGCTTTGGAGTACAACTTGTTCTTGTTGGGGTAGGGAGGCACACGCTCTTTAGAAAGCATTTTGCGGATGCTTGCTCTCTTCTGGAAACGGCGATAAACAGAATGGTTTTTTACCCTTCTTCAGTTAGAATTACATTCATTGTTAAAATTCCACAGCAAACAGAAACCGTTTTCGTGCACCAAACAGAAATCGCTAAAAACCAGTTTCTGTTTGCTGCGTGAAAACGCCGACGTTCGCTGCAGCCCCGGGGCAGATTGTGCGAAATCGGAAGGAAGCCGTGCTGAGAAGACGAACATGAGAGTGGCGTAAGGTGAGTGCAAAATCAATCTCTTTTTTTTCTTTTTCTTTTAAATTTATTTTGCCATACCAATAAAGGTCATGATGATGACGACGACGATGAACTGGATATGCCAGGAATTGAACCTTGAACCTTCTGCATGCTGATGCTCAACCCCTCAGCCGCAGCCCTTCCTATGATGTGTGAATCAACATTTAGGAAAAATCAAGAACACTCCTTGGCGCAGCTTTGAAATGGAATCAGAAATCTGAGAAACTCTGTTCCTGCTTGGAGGAGACACAGAGTGGTCTGCAGTGCTGTCAGCTTATGGCCTTTGCATTCTGTCTCTTTCGCAGCATGGAGCTAAAGGGTGCCAGGGATCTCCCGTTTAGGCCTTGACCAGCTCCAAGCTGGCTTCCCTTCAGCAAGGATGCCACGTCACCATGTGTCTGATTATATCCAGGGGCCCATTGATGCACTTGCCTTGCTGAAACTGGCTTGCTAAAACTGGCTTTGGTAGGCAAAGCGCCCCCTACATATACCCGTTACACATTTCAAAGTTCGGGGTGCCAAAAGCAGGCATTCCTCCCCCCCCCCCAAATTTCAGTCCCAACAGACCCTTCTCTGCAGGTGCAAGCTATTCTCTGTGAACCAGACGATGCGACCTTGAGATGCTTGCAAGGAGGCAATGGATCAAGGAGAGATGCAGGGCTTTTTTTTGAACAGGAACGTAGTTCCAGTTGGCTTGGCAAGGGTTCTGGCTGGCTTGGCCAGGGTTAGGCTTCCCAATCCCCAGGTCCCAGTGGGGAATCCCCAGGTTTTACAGGCTTCCCCCTGCCCCCAGCCAGCTGGCCAGTGGAGAAAGCCCCACCCCCTCAGCCGCCATTCAGCTCTAAGTCTTGGACAGGTTTAGAAACCTGTTTCAAAATGTGTGTGTGTGTCTGTGCCTTTAAAGTTGAGCAGGAAGTACTTCATGGGAAGGGTCAGCAACACAGTCCCTCGGTCTGTTTTGCTTCTGTTTCAGAGCAACTCTGTATGTGTGTGTGTGTGTGTGTGTGAGAGAGAGAGAGAGAGAGGGAGAAGCACTAGACCCAGTAAGTGTGTGAGTGTGAGAGAGAGAGGGTTGTCAACCCCCAGGTTTGGAGGCCCTCTCCCCCCCTCCCCCGCTTTAGGGTCATCAGAAAGCGGTGGGGAGGCGAGGGAAAATGTCTACCGGGCAATTATTCCCTATGGAGAATAATTCCCATAGGGAATAATGGGGAATTGATCTGTGGGTATCGGGGGCTCTAGGGGGGGTGTTTCTTGAGGTAGAGGCACCAAATTTTCAGTATAGCATCTAGTGCCTCTCTTCAAAATATCCCCCAAGTTTCAAAACAATTGGACCAAGGGGTCCAATTCTATGAGCCCCAAAAGAAGGTGCCCCTATCCTTCATTATTTCTAATGGAAGGAAGGTGTGGAAGGTGTGGATACTTTTAAATGTGATGGCCAGAACTCCCTTGGAGTTCAATGATGCTTGTCACACCCTTGCTCCTGGCTCCGCCCCCAATGTCTCCTGGCTCCACCCCCAAAGTCCCCAGATATTTCTTGAATTGGACTTGGCAACCCTAGCCAGGGTTCAAAGAGTGTGATGTCTATCCATGCTAGTGGTCACATTTGCATTCCTGCTTGGCTTGAGGGCAATGGCATGGCACAGGGTCTGTCCCAAAGGGCCATCAAACACTATGCTTTTTGATGATAAAAAAAATTGAAACACTTCAACTACTTTAACAGTAGGAGAAAAAATGGCAAGGGGAACATCCTCGATGGTAATTTTCCAGGAGTTTCATTCAATCTCCATGGTCTTTAACACAGAGACGGAGGAGATTCCTAGATCGTAACTTAGAAGCGATGTCAAGGCAGGTGAACCACCCCACTCCCAACTGGAAGTGATGTTACTTTTGGGCATCAATCTAGGAATTCCCCCAATCGTTATTGGAAAGGCCACAGAGATCAGAAGAATTCCTAGGATGGCATGGAAGAAGTGACTTGCCCCTCCAACTCCACCCTAAAAATCTTCCAGCTGCCCTAAATATCTCCCAGCATTTCCCAGAGTGGGACTGGAAATCCTAGGGTTATGCCAGACATGGCACAATGCACTGACTGAACACACTGTTTGGTGAGCAGAATATCACTCGTACTACCACTGCCACAGGCAGAAGTCCCCAAACAGACCACTTCTTGGTCTACTATCCTACTAGTCGATCTCTTTTGGCTTGCAGGTGGTATTCCTGAACCCCTTCCCACACGCCAGCCCCCTCTGCTATTCCAACTGTTCACTGCTGTCTGTCAGACAGTGGAACTTCAAATCAACCAGACCTTGAGTTAATACAAAGTTTAGACTTTATTCGAGAGTCCATAGCATCTGAACAAAGAAAGATTGGAACTGATACAGTGTTGCATACTAGAGCATGTCTTAAAGAATTCTACATCAAAGGTTACTATGCAAAACCCACATTTCTAAACATTACTGGTTCGAGGTGCAAGGTTTCACACGGTCATTCCTTCTTATCTCATTGTTATTGCCGCTTCCCCGGGATGGCTGAACTGCCATCCCTGGAGGCGCTTATCTTCAAAGGAAGGTAGCTTTTGTTAGTTTCAGGGAAAGGAATGTTCACACTAACTGTTAGTAACATTCTGGGCCTCTACTTCGATATGCAAGGCTGTTCCCAGGGTTAGTAGCATGGGTTAGAAGATGGAGTCAGTAAGGCTAAGCATTTCATCACAGTTATATTCCATTGTCTGACGCTGTCAAGCAAGCACCCTTTCTCCCAGGGGTTGCTTTGTAGACAAATAGGTGGCGGAGCTCATCCACGGATCATTATGCAGCTGCACCTAGTATTCAATGGACAAGGCGGGGAGGAGGAGGGAGAACCCTCAGAAAGGTTCAAGAGCTGTGCTCCTGTGAGCTCCTGCTGAATCCGAGGCCTGACTACCCCTAAAGTTGTATTGACAGAATACAATTAGAAAAAACCCTGAAAATCCCCTCTCTCACACACACACACGCAATAGCCACAGACAAAGTCTGTAAATCTATTAGCTAAATCTAATCTAAAGCTATCTAATCTTATTCTTATGCCTAACATTCCTAAAATTGGCCTGCTTTAAATATTAAATTTCCCAATGCTCTATGATCTAAATTATCTATAACTCCGCTAATCCAAAAATATTAGGTAAATATATCGTCTAAAGGACAGGGTGGGAATCAAAGGAAGGATGAAGTGGTTCAGCGAAGATTGTTTTCACGTGCAGGGTATTAATCAACTATCCCGGGATGGATGTGGGATTCTAAAACAGCTCTGGCCACCTTTCAGTTGAAAAAAAATAATAATGCAAAAGTCCTTCTAGTTATCTATATCTGCTCTGGGATTCCACAAGAAGCCTGTTGAAATATACACTCTCATCGTAGATATTCACATAATATACAATAGGATTCACACTATACATTCAAGAAGATTTATGCACAATTCAAACATCCGGCGCTCAACATAAATCACCGTGTATTAAATAACTTTCCTCCAGGTCTTCCCCTCCCCCCTTTCAGCTCAAAAATCCAGTCCGACTTCAGATATTGTATTTTTTTTGTGTATATTTCTATTCCACCCATTCCCCGTAGGGCTCAGGGCAGAACACAACATATAATAAAACAAGCAAACTTTGTGTTGAAGCAGTTACATTGCTGGACCTAGACCAGGGAGGGGCAGGATCTGGGTTCAAATCCACGCTCAGTCACAAAAGTAGCACACACTCCCCCACAGGAATCCACAGCCCTGCATGTTCAGCCAGAATTAATTTATTTTGGTATATTTCTATTCCGCCATTCCCCGTAGAGTTCGGGGCGGAGCACAACATATAATAAAACGATAAAATACAATAAAAACATTGGATGAACGGACGACTCAACAGCGCTCCGAAACTTTCCATATCATCACAATATTGCGCAGCTTGGCCATCTCACATCATGAGAAGACGTTATCCCATAAAGATGGCAGATATTATTCTGTTTTATAGCACAGGTGACAATGCCAACAGGGTAGGCTGACCAAATCAAGAAATAGACACCCGCAGCCTCAACTAAAAGCCTGGCGGAACTGCTCCGTTTTACAGGCCCTACGGAAAGCTAATAAGCCAGGTAGGGCCCGGATATCTGTAGGGAGCTGATTCCACCAGGTTGGGGCCAGGACTGAAAAAGCCCTGGCCCTAGTTGAGGCAAGGCGGGAATCTCTTGGGCCGGGGACGGTCCTATGACCGTAATCACTCTAAAAGCCCGGTAGGAAATCCACTTCAGTAGCTCTTGTAAGAAATAAATCCAGGTCGCTCAGATGGTTTGCCACCCACCCCTGCCCTTCATGCATTTCTTCACTGAGAACCACTTACTGGTTGGAAAGTTCGGTCTCTGTGATGATAATTTCTTTGACGTGCCAGTAGACCTCCACTTTGGAGCTCGATTTTGATTTCTTCCCGTCTTTTGGGCAGTGGCCAACGCAGATGGCTGCAATGTCGCCGACATTCTTCGAAGAAAATTGGAATTCGTCTTTTGCTCCTCTGCGGGGACAAGTACCCGCCATCAGATAAATAGTTTTAAGCAATATGGCCCTGACCTATGACCACTAGTGATGTGAATTAATTTTTATAACGTTGTAAAATGTGCACCAAAAAGATCTCTTCATTTGCAAATTATTTAGCACAAAAAGTCAATACGGTAGATAGACAGGCAGAGTAAGGGTGGATAGCTAGTAGCAGGCCCGGCGCTAGGGGTTCCAGTGCCCCTAGGCTGGGGTCTGTTCCTACCCACCCCCGTCTCTTCTCGTGTGGGCAAAGTGTGTGACATCATCAGGCTGTGAGCACTCAGCCCGGCCCTCTCCTGCTTCAAAGGGAGCTTGCTGGCTGCCTTTGAAGCAGGTGCGGGCCAGCCTGAGCGCTTGCTGGAAGTATCTCCCCTGTGGACACGGGGGGAGGTGGAGGGCAATGGGCGCGGGGAGACAGACATGATGCAGGGAGATGGGAAGTGTCTTCGAGTGTGGGGAGGCGGGCAGAGGGAGGTGGGGGGAAGTGGAGGGCGGAGGGCGTGGGGAGACAGGAAGCATCTTTGAGTGCAGGAGGCAGGCAGGGGAAGGCGGGAGGAGACAGACTGCAGCGGGCGCGGAGAGATGGAGGGCAGCAGGTGTGGGGACGGGGTGCCTCATGGTGCCCCTAGATCAAATGGTGCCCGAGGCGGCTGTCTACTTGGCCTACTCCCACGTGCCGGACCTGGTTAGTAGGTAGATTTAGAACAGAATGTTACCACAGAACTCCTCACATGCAGTGCTGACAAATAGCCGTGACAACAACCTATTTTGGCTGTAGTACTTTCAGGCACTGGCAAACCAGCATGGTTTGCATCGGGTTCTAAGGAGGCGTCCAGCTTCATTAATAGCAGAGAAGGTAAAAGGCAGACAGGAGACCAAGGTGAGGCTGTCACAAAATGGCTTCCACAAAATGGCTGCTGCAGCTTACCTTCAGTCACACAGTGAACAGCATTGTGCTGGGGTGTCAAGTGCTGCCAAAGCAATGCTTTTAAAAATCTGCGCAGCCAATGGCCAATCAGAAGCCTTACTAGGCTACATGACCCCACTCGCTTTCAAAAAACACCTGGTAGGTGCCAGGAAAGGTGTCTATCTTGGGACCCTGTCACGGAGGCAAGAGACAGGTGGTTTGCTACTGCCCGCCTCTGCAGAGCAACTCTGGACTTCCTTGGTGGTCTCCCATCCAAGCATTAACCAGGGTGTAGGATTGATGATGATGATGATGATGATGATGATGATGGTGATGATGATGATGATGATGATGATAAAGAAGACAGATGATGATAAAGATAGATGATGACGACGATGATGGTAAAGATAGATGATGATAACAGACAGACAGATGGACAGAGTGGATGGATGGGTGGATGGATGATGATGATGATGATAAAGATAGACCGATGATAGATAATGATGATGGTGGTGGTGGTGGATAGATAGATGATAGCTGATGATTATTATGACAGACAGATGGATGGATGGACGGATGGATGGATGATGATGAGACAGACAGACAGATGAATGATGGATGGATGGAAGGAAGGAAGGAAGGAAGGAAGGAGGCAAGAAAGGAAGGAGGCAAGGAAGGAAGGAAGGAGGGAGGGAAGGAAGGAAGGAAGGAAGGAAGGAAGGAAGGAAGGAGATTAAAGATAAACTGATATACTTTAATGTTTTGAAAATACATTACATATTAAATTATCTTTTATGGTGTCTGATCCTTAGAGTATAGGACTGTTTTGTAGTTCATACAACATGTGCCAACTAGGCCATATAACATGTGCTGACTGAGCCGCCGTCAAAACCTGTCTATGATTGCATTGTCTTTCACTCTTATTTTTATTCCTATGTTTTTAACTGTTATTCGTATTGTTTTTATAATGTTGTAATCCGCCCTGATTCCTCTTTGGGATAGGGCAGATTATAAATGACCTAAAATAAATAACAATAAAATAAATAAATATAATGGAAGGAAGAAAAGAATGAAGATTAAAGATGGACAGTTTAATATGCCAAAAGTACAATGGAAGGTAGGAAGAACAAGGTTGATAGATCGATCGACAGTAGACAGAAAGGCAGGCAGATAGACATTCATCATGGGATAGTCCAGAAGGAATTATTCTGTTCTGCGTCTGAAATTAACTTCTTTAATATAGATGTTGCTAAACAAATGACCTATTTCCACGACACATTTCCTCTTTTTTTCTTCTTTGTAAAATTTATACTCCCAATTCCTGCTTAATTGTAGCTTTAGGCAAGTCGAAACCTTTCAGAGCCCATTCCTACATCTGTAGCAGAGACATCATTTTAGCAGCCAGGTAGTGCCTTCATCAGAAAACCACCAAGGAATACCAGAGTTGCCGCACAGAGGCAGGCAATGGCCTCTGAATGTCTCTTGCCTTGAAAACAGGGGTGGCCAAACTGGCTCAGGAGCCACATGAGGCTCTTTTACACTTATTGTGTGGCTCTCAAAGCCCCCACCACCTCATTGGATGGCCTGGAGAAGGCGTTTGACTGTTTAAATCACTTCTCCAAGCCAAGTCAGCTGCGGGCCCGAAGAATGCACTTAAAGTTAAAGTTGTTTTCTTTCCACCTCTACTTCCCACTTCCATCTATTTTCCTTCCTTCCTTCCTTCCTTCCTTCCTTCCTTCCTTCCTTCCTTCCTTCCTTCCTTCCTTCCTTCCTTCCTTCCTTCCTTCCCTCCCTCCCTCCCTCCCGTGTAGCTCCCTAACATCTTATGTTAATGTCTTGCAGCTTTCAAATGTCTGACATTTATTTGTGCGGCTCTTACATTAAGCAAGTTTGGCCACCCTTGTCCTACAAGGTCACCATAAGTCAGCTGTCACTGGACAGCCCTTTCCGCCATGCCGTTGGTGGGCTCGATGCCAGAATTGTTGAGATAAAATGTAGGTGATGCATTTTGACCCTACAGGAAAGAGACTCACGTACCAACCTTAAAAACCTCCTTTTTTTGGTCGAGTTCTCCAACAGGAACTCTTTGGAACGTCCCCTTTTGCCCTCGAGAATAATCCAGATGTTTTCCTTGGTCTCTGCATCCTCCAGGTCACTGGTCTCCGTCAGGACCTCGTAGGCTTGAAAGGCAAAAGCGAAGACACATTTGAATGGTAAAAGGCAGGGTGCTTTTTTTTTGCAGCAGGAACTCCTTTGCATATTAGGCCACACATCCCTGATGTAGCCAAGCCCCTAAGAGCTTACAGGGCTCTTCGTACAGGCCAGATGCCGCTAAAACATCACGCTATTTGGAGCCTTCCAAGGAAGCCTTCAAAGAGCACAGCAGCCGCTTTCGGCTTGAAAGCGACGGGGCGGCGCTAAAACACTATGGGAGCCTCCAAAGAGCGCAGTGGCCAAGCGGCGCCTTCCATCCGGGGAAGGGGCAAGGGGGAGTAGCAGCTGCCTATCCCGCCTACTCCCACACGCCGGCCCTGTCTCCAAGTCCTTGAAGATGGTGATCATATTATCTCTCAGGCACCTCCTCTCCAGGCTAAACATGCCCAGCTCCTTCAACCTTTCCTCATATGACAGCCCTTCTAGGACTTGAAGATTGTGATCCTATCACCTCTCAGCCTCCTCCTCTCCAGGTCAAACATGTCCAGCTCCTTCAACCTTTCCTCATATGATAGCCCTTCAAGGACTTGAAGATGGTGATCCTATCACCTCTCAGCCTCCTCCTCTCCAAGTCAAACATGCCCAGCTCCTTCAACCTTTCCTCATGTGACAGCCCTTCAAGGACTTGAAGATGGTGATCCTATCACCTCTCAGGCACCTCCTCTCCAGGCTAAACATCCCCAGCTCCTTCAACCTTTCCTCACAGAACTTGGTCTCCAGACCCCTCACCATCTTCATTGTCCTCCTCCGGACACATTCCAGCTTTTCTACTTAAACTGTGGTGCCCAAAACTGAACATAACACTCCAGTTTTCCAGCCTGTCAAGATCATCCTGCATCCTGTTTCTGTCTTCTGTGTTTGCAACCCCTCTCAATTTAGTATTGAAGCAGGGCTGAAATAAAAAGGTATTAAATCGGGTAAACTGAAAGCCGTCAATTAGGCACAAGGGCAAGAAAACAAAAGGTCAGAGAGATTTTAAAAGCGCTTGCTGGGTGCCTCTGTGAAATAATCCTTCTAGATTGTGAAAGTAAGGAAAGAGGAAGTTAATCCTTCACCCGCCAGCTCTGCCGCAGGCGCTTGAAAGAGGAACTAGAAACTGGCCGGAATAAGCACTAAAATAAGCATTGAGCAAACGTACCTTGGAAGATGTCTCGGGAGCAAGTCAAAGGTGCAAATGTGTTTTTGATGAAGGATATTGCTGCAAGAGTGTTAGCAATATCAATGCCATGTGTGGAAAGACCCTCTCTGTCTCCTCCTTGTCCCTTTAGTAATATGACGTTTGTAATGATGTATGGGATATGGGGTGGTCCTTTCCTGTAGTTGTGCGGTTGTTTACTGGAGATGATTGTCTGTGACTATAACACTGTAGACCTTCCTGAAATCGGGGCTCCCAGATTCGTTTAGACATGAGTCTGATCTGGGGTCCGTGCACACGTTAAATAAATGGCTGTTTCTTCCTGATTTCGCCCGTGGCCTCGTTTCTGCCCGACCACCAAGGGCTAAGCTTGCTGCTACAGTATTATCTGCAAGTTTAATAAGCATTCCCTCTACTCCTTCATCCAAATAATTTATAGAGACACTGCACAAAACAGGTCCCAGGGCAGATCTTTGAGGCACTCCGCTTTGTCACTCCTCTCCAAGAAGATGAGGAACCATTCACAAGCACTCTTTGAGTGCCATCTGTCAACCAGTTCCAGATCCACCTAACAGTAATAGGATCCAAACCACATTTTAACAAACCTGTCTTTTCCCCAATGACATTTTACCAAGGTAGGACCTAGGGTTGCCAATCCTCAGGTGGGGGCGGGGGATCCCTTGGTTTGGAGGCCCTCCCCCCACTCCTCTTCAGCGTCATCAGAAAGTGGGGGAGGAAAGGGAAATGTCTGCTGGGAACTCCATTATTCCCTATGAAGATTGATTCCCATAGGGTATAATGGAGAATAGATCCGTGAGTATCTGGGGCTCTGGGGAGGCTGTTTTTTGAGGTAGAGGCACCAAATTTGCAGCATAGCATCCAGTGCCCAAAATACCCTCCAAGTTTCAAAAGGATTGGACCAATTCTATGAGCCCCAAAAGAAGGTGCCCCTATCCTTCATCATTTCCAATGGAGGGAAGGCATTTAAATGGAATGCAGTCCCCTGAAATGTGATGGCCGGAACTCCCTTTGGAGTTCAGTGATGCTCGTCACAACCTTGCTCCTGGCTCCACCCACAAAGACTCCTGGCTCCACCCACAAAGTCCCCAGATATTTCTTGAATTGGACCTGGGAACCCTTCTCCTGGCTCCACCCCCAAAGTCTCCTGGCTCCACCCTCGAAGTCCCCAGATATTTCTTGAATTGGACCTGAGAACCCTTCTCCTGGCTCCACCCCCAAAGTCTCCTGGCTCCACCCTCGAAGTCCCCAGATATTTCTTGAATTGGACCTGGGAACCCTTCTGGCTCCACCCCCAAAGCCTCCTGGCTCCACCCTCGAAGTCCCCAGATATTTCTTGAATTGGACTTGGCCACCCTAGTAAGACTTGGCTACCCTAATGTCAGACGTACTGGTGCGCTCCTTCAGTTCCAGAATGTCGTTGTTGGCACAAGCCAGTTCTCGGATGGTCTGCCCATCATCTTCATCCTTAGCCAGCCAGCGGTCACACTGGAAACGAAATGACTTATCCATCAGGGAGTCCTCCACCTCGACATATTCCAGGTGCCAGCCAGCTCCGAATCCTGGGGAAGAAGATAAAGCATCGTGTTGCTCAGGAAGATGAAAAAGCCAGAATCAAATGGACGCAAACAAACACTGCTACAAACAGCACCACTGAAAAACAACAGCAACAACAATAATAACAGGTCAAGGTAGTCCCCTGTGCAAGCACCAGTCGTTTCCGACTCTGGGGTGACGTTGCTTTCACGACGTTTTCACGGCAGACTTTTTACGGGGTGGTTTGCCCTTGCCTTCCCCAGTCTTCTACACTTTCCCCCCAGCAAGCTGGGGACTCCTTTGACCGACCTCGGAAGGATGGAAGGCTGAGTCAACCTGGAGCCGGCTACCTGAACCAGCTTCCACTGGGGATCGAACTCTGGTCGTGAGCAGAGGGCTCCAACTGCAGTACCCTCAAAATCCCCAGATATTTCTTGAATTGGACCTGGGAACCCTTCTCCTGGCTCCACCCCCAAAGTCTCCTGGCTCCACCCTCGCCATGGGGCTCTTTTAATAATAGTAATAATCCGTATGCTTAAATCCTTCTATAATTCAAAGCAGTGTATACAATGGCATCATATCTTCCCTCCAAAGGATTTACAATTACAATTTGTTACAAATCATTACAAATCAATTGTTTCCACAGTTTCCAAGAGAAGGATTCGTAGTCTTCAACAATTCCTTCCTTCAGTAATTAAAGTTCATAATACAGTCCATGAAAAGTTCTGAAATTCCTTCAAGAAGGAAGGACCAGGAAACCCTTACAGCCTTCATAAGACGTCCCCTCTAGATTTCGAGACGTTTCGATGCTGGTCGTCTTCAGTTCTCAGGCTGTCAAACCAGTACCTGATTTCATTGACTTCTGACACAGACTCAAGGTTCATAGCTTACAGTGGAATCAACAGGTTGAGACATAGGAAAGATGAGAGCCCGGCAACCAAAGGAGCAACTCTTGAAGTCTTCATTCACAACCTGAGTGGCAAATTGTGACTTTGCTTCGGGTTGTGTGTGTGTCAGACGGTGGAAACTTCAAATTAGGCAGTCTTCCATTTGTTACAACGTCAAGACTTTATTTGATAGTCCAAGGTTTCTGAGCATGGATACGTTGGAACTGATACTCTTTCTTAGAGCAAAGATGTTTTAACTAGGAGCACATCAAAGGTTTTCTAAACAAATCTACATTCCCACACTACAGTGATACATTTCACACATTTGCTTTCCCTTATCTTGTTGTGGTTCCCATTCTCTGCTAGCTGCCCCTGAGGCATTTTATCTTCAAAGGGTTGTTGCCTTTGTCAGTACCAAGGACAGGAATTCACAGTGGGGTTAGTAACAGCTTCACTTCTACTTTGATATGCAAGGTTTCTATTTGGGGTTAGTAGCAAATGTTAGAAAATGGAGTCAGTTAGGTCAAGCAACTCATTGCCGTTTGAACACAGCGTTATGTCATAACATTAAAGCTTTCCGGTTGTCTGACAGTGTGTGCTGAGTTGACAGGAAGTTTCTCACAACTGGTGGAAGGGTTGAGGGCAGGGACATGGGGGTGGGGCCACAATGCCAGCTGCGGCACGACACGACACCATTTCCAGTAAAAACGCAGAAGTGACACAGGGCAGCTCTAGGAATCCCTGGTAAGTCCATAGAGTTTCCAGCGATTCCTAGAGCTACCCTTAGCCACTGCTGGGATTCTTACCAGACATAACAGAGCACCTGACACAATGCTGTTTTTTTAAAAAAAAACAAAAACAAAATCCCCCATCACCACTGGGAACGACAGCGGCCAATGGGAGCTGGGGCATGTCCCGCCCCCAACAGGGGCTTGACAGCCCTATCTGTGGGTCAAACTATACATTACATTTTCCATGTACCTTCCCTGTATTGTCCTTAATTACACCTTTTAAAAGGTAAAGGTAGTCCCCTGTGCAAGCACCAGTCATTTTCGACTCTGGGGTGACGTTGCTTTCATGTTTTCACGGCAGACTTTTTACGGGGTGGTTTGCCATTGCCTTCCCCAGTCATCTATGCTTTCCCCCCATCAAGCTGGGGACGCATTTGACCAACCTCAGAAGGATGGAAGGCTGAGTCAACCTTGATGTGGTGGTGGCTACAAGCATAGACAGCTGGAAGAGAAACATAGGGCACAGAGGTCCATCAGTGCTTATCAGCTGCAAAGTATAGCTGGAACATTCCATCGGGGGCAGTGATGCTCTGTACTCTTGGTGCTTGGTGGGGGGGGGGTTAAAAATGGGAGGGCTTCTGGAGTTCTGGCCCCACTGGAGGACCTTCTGATGGCACCTGGGTTTTGGCTACTGTTTTGACACAGAGTGTTGGACTGGATGGGTCATTTGGCCTGATCAGGGCTATTTTTTGTAGCAGGAGCTCCTTCGCATATTAGGCCACACACCCCTGATGTAGCCAATCCTCCAAGAGCTTACAGGGCTCTTCTCACAGGGCCTACTGTAAGCTCCAGGAGGATTGGCTGCATCAGGGGTGTGTGGCCTAATAGGCAAAGGAGGTCCTGCTAGAATTCCTTACAGGGCTCTTCTCACAGGGCCTGCTGTAAGCTCCAGGAGGACTGGCTACATCAGGGGTGTGTGGCCTAATAGGCAAAGGAGGTCCTGCTAGAATGCCTTACAGGGCTCTTCTCACAGGGCCTGCTGTAAGCTCCAGGAGGACTGGCTACATCAGGGGGTGTGGCCTAATAGGCAAAGGAGGTCCTGCTAGAATTCCTTACAGGGCTCTTCTCACAGGGCCTACTGTGAGCTCCAGGAGGACTGGCTACATCAGAGGTGTGTGGCCTAATAGGCAAAGGAGGGCCTGCTAGAATTCCTTACAGGGCTCTTCTCACAGGGCCTACTGTAAGCTCCAGGAGGACTGGCTACATCAGGGGTGTGTGGCCTAATAGGCAAAGGAGGTCCTGCTAGAATTCCTTACAGGGCTCTTCTCACAGGGCCTGCTGTAAGCTCCAGGGGGATTGGCTGCATCAGGGGTGTGTGGCCTAATAGGCAAAAGAGCTCCTGCTACAAAAAAAAAAAAAAGCGCCCTGCTCCTATGAGAAGATTTTCAGGCATGAATTCTGCAGGTGCTCTTGAGAAACGACAAGATAACTTTTGGAGAGCAGCAGACCGAGCGCAGAGCAGGAGTTTCAGTTAGTGGTGAGATAAATGCTATCTCAGGCTGCCTCAGAGAAATTGTAGAGAGGGATGCTTCCAGCGACATGCATTACGGCCGGTCGCTCCACCAAGGAGGCAATTACAAACAAGATAACTGGTTCCCTCCTGTTGTTTCGAGCTCAACGCCCTTGCAATTGAGCAGCTCTGCAGACTCATGATGCCATTATAAGCAATAGTCCGCATTGAATCTCTGTGTTTCCACTCAAGAGCGTTTGCTGCCGTCAATTGAATCCTCTCGCTTTCAGTTTTCACTTTCAACAGGGTTGGATTCACAAGGAGGCCAAGTTGGCACTGGCCTATGGGCCCCCACGCCTTTAGGGCCCCAGGATGGCTTTCCCCTCCCAGTTTCTGGAGAGGGGTCTGGAGACCAAGTCCTATGAGGAAAGGCTGAAGGAGCTGGGGATGTTTAGCCTGGAGAGGAGGCGGCTGAGAGGTGATAGGATCGCCATCTTCAAGTCCTTGAAGGGCTGTCCTATAGAGGATGGGGTGGAATTGTTTTCTGTGGCCCCAGAAGGTAGGACCAGAACCAACAGGATGATATTAAATCAGAAGAGGTTCTGGCTCAACATTAGGAAGAACTTCCTGACCGTCAGAGCGGTTCCTCAGTGGAACAGGCTTCCTTGGGAGGGGGTGGGCTTCCTTGGAGGTTTTTAAACAGAGGCTATATGGCTGTCTGACAACAATGAAGATCCTGTGAATTTAGGGGGGAGAGCCAGTTTGGTGTAGTGGTTAAGTGTGCAGACTCTTATCTGGGAGAACCGGGTTTGATTCCCCGCTCCTCCACCTGCACCTGCTGGAATGGCCTTGGGTCAGCCATAGCCCTGGCAGAGGTTGTCCTTGAAAGGGCAGCTTCTGGGAGAGCCCTCTCCAGCCCCACCCATCTCACAGGGTGTCTGTTGTGGGGGAGGAAGATAAAGGAGATTATGAACCACTCTGAGACTCTTCGGAGTGGAGGGCTTGATATAAATCCAATACTTTCATCTACCTCAGGGTGTCTGTTGTGGGGGAGGAAGCGAAAGGAGATTGTGAGCCGCTCTGAGACTCTTCGGAGTGGAGGGCGGGATATAAATCCAATATCTTCATCTACCTCACAGGGTGTCTGTTGTGGGGGAGGAAGGGAAAGGAGATTGTGAGCCGCTCTGAGACTCTTCGGAGTGGAGGGCGGGATATAAATCCAATATCTTCATCTACCTCACAGGGTGTCTGTTGTGGGGGAGGAAGGGAAAGGAAATTGTGAGCCGCTCTGAGACTCTTCGGAGTGGAGGGCGGGATATAAATCCAATATCTTCATCTACCTCACGGGGTGTCTGTTGTGGGGGAGGAAGGGAAAGGAGATTGTGAGCCGCTCTGAGACTCTTTGGAGTGGAGGGCGGGATATAAATCCAATATCTTCATCTTCTTGTGAGTTTCCTGCATTGCGCAGGGGGTTGGACTGGATGACCCTGGAGGTCCCTTCCAACTCTATGATTCTATGGTTCTCCCCTTCTTACAGCCCTCAGAGCCTTCATAATGCAGCCAGCAACTAAGCCGCTCTTTGCCCAACTTGCCGGGTGCAGCTGTTGCTGGTGTCGTCGCCAATTTTGCCTCTCTCCACCTCTCCTCTGCCGCTTTGTCAAAGGGGCTTTGGAGAAGGTTGCTGCAGGCTGCAATCGGGGCCACCGGCAGCGGGGGGGGGGGGGGGCACTCCGACTCTGAGATAATTTGCGAGGGGGCCCCTGAGATTTTATCTGCCTCCACGGGGTTTAATCCGGCACTGGCTTTCAAAACATTTCATGGCATAAAATAATGAAATAATATCTGATGACGAATGAGAAGTTATTCTAGAGCTCTTGATCTGTTCAACAGTAGCTGGCTCCCTTTCACACACATTCCATCTTTTGTTCTCCCTTTGGACGTGGGCATAAATCAAAGGTCAGAGTGAGTTCAGGGTGAGTTTTCTCAGGATAACCCATCATTTATGTGAGTTGCAACGGGCAACTGGTTTGTTAAGGCCAGTATTGTCTGCTCTGGCAGTTCTCCAGGGCCTCAAATGTCATTTCTTACTGGAAGCTTTTAACTTGAGATGCCATGGATTGAATTTGGGACATTCAGCATTCAAAGAAGACACCCTCTGACTAACCGATGGTCCCTCTCCGATTGATTGATTGATTTGTTTGGTGTAATGGTTAAGTGTGCAGACTCTTATCTGGGAGAACCAGGTTTGATTCCCCACTCCTCCACTTGCACCTGCTGGAATGGCCCTGGGTCAGCCATAGCTTTGGCAGAGGTTGTCCTTGAAAGGGCAGCTTCCGTAAGAGCTCTCTCAGCCTCATCAACCTCACAGGGTGTCTGTTGTGGGGGAGGAAGGTAAAGGAAATTGTAGGCCACTCTGAGACTCTGTCCTTGAAAGGGCAGCTGCTATGAGAGCTCTCTCCAGTCCCACCCACCTCACAGGGTGTCTGTTGTGGGGAAGGAAGGTAAAGGAGATTGTGAGCCGCTCTGAGACTCTTCGGAGTGGAGGGCGGGATATAAATCCAATATCTTCATCTACCTCACAGGGTGTCTGTTGTGGGGGAGGAAGGGAAAGGAGATTGTGAGCCGCTCTGAGACTCTTAGGAGTGGAGGGCAGGATATAAATCCAATATCTTCATCTACCTCACAGGGTGTCTGTTGTGGGGGAGGAAGGTAAAGGAGATTGTGAGCCGCTCTGAGACTCTTCGGAGTGGAGGGCGGGATATAAATCCAAGATCATCATCTTCTTCTTCATGTAGCGTTTTTTGGTTTTCGCGTCTTTTTTTTTTAAACATATGATAAGTTTATTTTAGAAATCCCAAGATATACAGGACTTTGTTGGGTGAAGTCGTATCAAGTAGATTAATTCCATATATAACAAAATTCTACTATGCATAAAGTTCTATGGTATATATATAACGTTGTAGAACATCTTATTTAGCATTTTAGATAATGTCCAGTTTGCCAATCAATCAATCTATAGATAAATAAATAAATATCTTCAAAGGATAAATTAACTGGTAATTGGGCTAGAATTTTGACTCTTAAGCTAAGAATAGTGCCTTGCTCCATCCCAAGTCAAACAAAAGGGAATATTTAAATACAAAGAGAAAGAAGAGACAGTATAAATTAGAAAGAATTATACTGAGAGAAACTGAAGGAAAGTTGTGTTAATAGATAAGATGTTTTTAGATTCAGTATATTCCAGAAATGGAAGCCATTTTTCTTCAAAAGATGTGATCGTGAGGTAAATGTCGGACAAGGAAAGCTGTGCCGTGATTTTCTCCATTATTAAAATGTCCCAAATTTTTGCTTTCGCTTCTTAAAGAATGCTCGAGAAATAGATCCAAGTGGGCAGCCGTGCTGGTCTGAAGCAGTAGAACAAAGTAGGAGTCAAGTTGTACCTTTAAGACCAACCAAGTTTTATTCGGAATGTAAGCTATTGTGTGCTCTAAGCACACTTCATCCGATGAGGAATCCGGTACGGTGAATCAGGTACAGTGAGCAAGGCTATATATAGCTGCTAGGCAGTAGTTTAGAATGCAAAATGGTACAAATTTAAGATCCAATGACAGAATAGTAAAATTAACAAATTGAGCAAACTTTTGATCTGGGTAACATGAGCATGAGAAACCAATAAAACAGTAGCATGCCAAAATGTGAGAATGTCTGTTAATCACTCTATTATTATAAGAAGAAGACTGCAGGTTTATAGCCCTCCCTTCTCTCTGAATCAGAGACTCAGAGCGGCTTACAATCTCCTATAGCTTCTCCCCCCACAACAGACACCCTGAGAGGTGGGTGGGACTGAGAGAGGTCTTACAGCAGCTGCCCTTAGTTTCAAGGACAACTCCTGTGAGAGCTATGGCTGACCCAAGGGCATTCCAGTAGGTGCAAGTGGAGGAGTGCGGAATCAATCCCAGTTCTCCCAGATAAGAGTTGGCACACTTAACCTCTACACCAAACTGGCACTATAAGCGAGCCCGGGCCAAATTGAGGGCATTTCTTTCTCAGACATTTCTCACATTTTGACATGTTATTGTTTTATTGGTTTCTCACGCTCATGTTACCCAGATCAAAGGTTTGATCAATTTGTTAATTTTACTCCGCTGTTAATTTTACTATTCTGTCATTGGCTCTTAAAATTTGTACCATTTTGCATTCTAAACCACTGCCTGCCAGCTATATGCAGCTCTGCTCACTGTACCAGATTCCTCGTCTGATGAAGTGTGCTTAGAGCACACGAAAGCTTACCTTCTGAATAAAACTTTGTTGGTCTTAAAGGTGCAACTGGACTCCTGCGTGGAGAAATACTTTGCACAGAAAAGTACTGGCTCCGTGGCACCAGGTATGCTCAAACAATCCCCGAGTATCGGATTACCTTTGTTGTCGTGCCAGATGCGCACCTTGCAGAGGTCCCCGAGACTGAGGACATCTGCGAAATAGAAAACATCCATCTGATCCCTCTCAAACTTGTTGGACTGATTGGACTTCTTCAGAGCCCAAGTCCCCGTGTCTCCGCTCTCTCCAAAGATACTTATGAATACGTTGGCATCTGTTCCGGCGCCTGCAGGGAGGAAACGAAAGGATGGAGCACCATGAAGCGTTCAGGTGGGGAGAAGAAGTCACATGACCCATCCATAGTTTACCTGGGCCGTATTCTAACAGATTCAGCTGTCTGATCTCAGGGCAGACATAAGTGCTAGCCTATTGGTTTCTTTTGGGGATGGAAGGTGGTATGGGGAGGGACGGTGGATCAGTGGTAGCACATAGGCTAATCATTAGTCAGAAGTGGTGTGATGGCACTTAACACACACACACACACACACACACACACACACAGAGTGAGTAGATCTGATGTCTGCACAAGAGCAACACATAATTTAAGGTAAGTATCTCTTGTCAACAAGACCTGAGCTTACAGAAGCCACTATGGAAAGGGACACAGATCTATGCCAAGACAAGTCAAAAGGATGACCTTTTTGCTTTGGAACAGAATAGATAGCCACCCTCAGTTTGAAGAACATGCCCCAAGTGTAGGGAGGGATGGTGGCTCAGTGGTAGAGCATCTGCTTGGGAAGCAGAAGGTCCTAGGTTCAATCCCCGGCATCTCCAACTAAAAAGGGTCCAGACAAATAGGTGTGAAAAACCTCAGCTTGAGACCCTGAAGAGCCTCATAAGTGTTAGGGAGGGACGGTGGCTCAGTGGTAGAGCATCTGCTTGGGAAGCAGAAGGTCCCAGGTTCAATCCCCGGCATCTCCAACTAAAAAGGGTCCAGACAAATAGGCGTGAAAAACCTCAGCTTGAGACCCTGAAGAGCCTCATAAGTGTTAGGGAGGGACGGTGGCTCAGTGGTAGAGCATCTGCTTGGGAAGCAGAAGGTCCCAGGTTCAATCCCCGGCATCTCCAACTAAAAAGGGTCCAGAAAAATAGGCGTGAAAAACCTCAGCTTGAGACCCTGAAGAGCCTCATAAGTGTTAGGGAGGGATGGTGGCTCAGTGGTAGAGCATCTGCTTGGTAAGCAGAAGGTCCCAGGTTCAATCCCCGGCATCTCCAACTAAAAAAGGGTCCAGGCAAATAGGCGTGAAAAACCTCAGCTTGAGACCCTGGAGAGCCGCTGCCAGTCTGAGGAGACAATACTGACTTTGATGGACCGAGGGTCTGATTCAGCAGAAGGCAGCTTCATGTGTTCATACGTTCATATATCTAACCCAGTCTCATCAGACCTAGGAAGCTAAGCAGGGTCAGTACGTGGAAGAGAGACCCCCAAGAAAGGTTGTGCAGAGGAAGGCAATGGGCAGCCATATCTGCTTCTCACTTGCCTTGAAAGAGCCTTGTTTGGGTCACTATAAGGTTGACTGCAACTTGATGGAACTTCACACACACACACAGATTTTCTTTCACAACATTTTAGAAAATAACTGCCCTGACCTGATCTCGTCAGGTCTCAGAAGCAAAGCGGGGCCAACCCTGGAAAGTACTTGGAAGGGAGACCTCCAAGGAATACCAGAGCTGGGCACATAGGCAGGCATTAGAAAGCCACCTTTCTGAAATGTCCAAGACCCACTAGGAGTTCCCAGAAGTCACTGTGACTTCCAGGCGTGCAAGTGCACACCTGCACGATGATGTCGCCCAAAAGTGATGTCATCGTGCCAGGCATGTCACACCAGGTTTGCTCTAGGATTTGTGGTAAAATTCTATGGTACCATAGACTCCCATGTGACGTGCCCAGCATGATGATGTCACTTCTGGGTGACGTCATCACACCACATGCACTTTGAGGAGTCCCCCACCACAGCGGTGGAGGGATGTGGCAACCCTACAGTCCACCTGAAACTGTTCTGGATTCCACTGTGGATTCTACCAGCTATGAACATATGAAGCTGCCTTCTACTGAATCAGACCCTGGGTCCATCAAAGTCAGTATTGTCTTCTCAGACTGGCAGCGGCTCTCCAGGGTCTCAAGCTGAGGTTTTTCACACCTATTTGCCTGGACCTTTTTTTTGGAGATGCCGGGGATTGAACCTGGGACCTTCTGCTTCCCAAGCAGATGCTCTACCACTGAGCCACCGTCCCTCCTCATATGTGGCTCTGCTCACTGTACCTGATTCCTGTTTATGTAACAATTTCACTTTCTGTTGTCATGAGTTAAGTGTTTTGATGCAATTTCACTTCCTGTTGTCATGAGTTAAGTGTTTGTATATGCATGCCGATGTTTAGCCAGTGAGATTGGTAGAGCCAATGAGAATGTTTCCACGTACTTCCCGCCAGAGGCTAGGTGTCAATATACATAGTGACCACTGAGGAAGAGCCGTAATTGGCTAATCCATATATTGAGGTGGTGGTCTAGGGGAGAACGTTCGGTCAGTTTTACAGCCCTTTGTTTAAGCCCTTAGATCTCCACGCAGTTGAAGACTCAAGAGAGTCACGATGTAGCTTCGGCGCTAGATAGGATATTGAATCCTTTCTTGTTTTCTAGACATTCCAGTCATCCCTTTCCTCATTAGAAAAGTAAACTACTTTTAGTCTTAAGCTAAACCGTGTGCCTGGCTGTTATTTTGTGGTTCTCTCCACGTTACTCTGCTAATCGTATCTCTAAACCCTAACAGCGCAAGGCTTAGCGTGGCTGAGAGACAAAGCTGCCAAACGGAAGAGCTCCTGGAATTACAACTGATCTCCAGTTCCCCTGGAGAAAATGGTTGCTTTGGAGGGTGGACTCTTATGGCATTAAACCCTGCTGAAGTCCCCCCCCCAAAACCACACACTCCCCAAGCTCCACCCCCAAATATCTAGGAATTCCCCAATCCAGATCTGGCAACCCTACCTAGAGATGTCATTGACCTTGGAATGTGAACATATGAACATATATGAAGCTACCTTATGCTGAATCAAACCCTGGGTCCATCAGAGTCAGTATTGTCTACTCAGACTGGCAGCGGCTCTCCGGGGTCTCAAGCTGAGGTTTTTCATGCCTATTTGCCCAGACCTTTTTTAGTTGGAGATACTGGGGATTGAACCAGGGACCTTCTGCTTACCAAGCAGATGCTCTACCACTGAGCCACCGTCCCTTCCCTATGTGCTCCTTGGATAAAGTGGAGCCGTGGTTGCCCTTTGTTACATAAACGTGGAAGTTTGATTCCCCACTCCTCCTCTACGTGCACCTGCTGCAGTGACCTTGGATGAGTCATCACTCTCCCTGAGCTGTTCTTTCAAGAGCAGTTCTCGAAATAGCTTTCTCAGCCCCACCTGCCTCACAGGGTGTCTGTTGTGGGGAGGGGAAGTGGAAGGGTCCTCCACGTGCACCTGCTGCAGTGACCTTGGATGAGTCATCACTCTCCCTGAGCTGTTCTTTCAAGAGCAGTTCTCGAAATAGCTTTCTCAGCCCCACCTGCCCCACAGGGTGTCTGTTATGGAGAGGGGAAGTGGAAGGAGACTGTAAGCCTTTCTGAGACTCTGGCTGGTTTCACACTGTGAAATTGACACGATTCTATCCCGTAGTGAAAAAAATCCGCTTCAGTTTGAACCATTTCTGGGCTATCAGACAGCCACTGCTGAAGTGGCAGGATCTCAGCAGTGGACCGTGGTTGCCCATTCACACTGCTAGTCTGGCTCTGCCACGGGCCCCTACGGAAAGGGTCGTCTTGTTAAAAAAGGCCCCAGTGTGTGCGCTCAATCGGAGAACCACACAAGCGCACCTCAGAGAGGGGTTGGGGGAGGGGAACCCTGACCTGGCCTGGAACGGCTTGGCGAGATCGCACAGCACTTCCGCTTAGGAGCGGCTCCAGGGCATTCAAACAGCAGCCGATTATGTGACCTACATCCAATTCAGGAGGATGCTACCGGGAAAATCCAGGTAGCTTTTTGATGCAGATAGGAGGCTTCTGGAGACGGGACGAGTACGAGTGCAGTTCGGAGGACAGATGTACTTGTGCGATTGTGTACTTTTAATCCGAATGGGAAGCAGGGCTAGTTCGGGCCAAATCTCCTGTGTGAAACCATCCTCTGAGTGAAGGGTGAGATATAAATCCAATCTCCCTCTCCTCCTCTTTTTCTTCTACTTGGAGTTGCTGCAGAACAAAATCCTACGTGGACCCTCACAGTCTCACTACTCCCATACGAATCAGGCCATTGTCTCTTCGTTAAGAGGCACCGTCTTCTCACTGTTTCCAAGCCAAATACTTCTCAACAAAAGTCACTGGCTGCTACATAATCTGATTGAAAACAAACTCGCCTCCCTCGTTATCTAATTTATTCCCCCCCCCCGCTCCCTTCAACTGTCTGTCTCGGCTCATAACGAGACAGAACCCCCCATCGTCGGAATCCGTCGCCCTTCATTTCCTGGACAAAAGTTGATGGATTTGCTGATGTTGTCATCTGCAGTTATGAGCTGGAGTTCAGTTTCGGAAAAGCTCTCATTTTGTGATGATAATAATAGTTCTGCTCAAAGGAGTAGCAAACTCATAAATGTGCTGGCCGAGCTTTAGAGGTTAGTGGGGTTTTTTTTTGCAATTTTTTAAAAAAGATTTCAGTATTTTTAAAGCCGCTGTGCATAAAAGGGGATGTGTGAATTTTACCCACATACATTTTAAAAATCCCATTCAATAAGATTCTGAAATTTAGAAGAAGACGACCACAGATTAATACCCCGCCCTTCTCTCTGAATCAGAGTCTCAGAGTGGCTTACAATCTCCTTTATCTCCTTCCCCCACAACAGACACCCTGTGAGGTGGGTGGGGCTGAGAGGGCTCTCCCAGAAGCTGCCCTTTCAAGGACCTCTGCAAGAGCTATGGCTGACCCAAGGCCATTCCCGCAGTTGCAAGTGAAGGAGCGGGGAATCAAACCCGGTTCTCCCAGATAAGAGTCCACACACTTAACCACTACACCAAACTGGCTCTTTCACAACTCAAAACCAAGTGCAGAGATAAGGTCTTAGAAGATGAAGTGGGGAGGAAGAGGAGACCCTGAAGGGGCCAGCAAGAAGTCAATTAGCTAGAATAGTGAGGTCAGCACCTTCTCACCTTTAAAGAACATAAGAACATAAGAGAAGCCATGTTGGATCAGGCGAATGGCCCATCCAGTCCAACACTCTGTGTCACACAGTGGCCAAATATATATATATATATATATATATATATACCACACTGTGGCTAATAGCCACTGATGGACCTCTGCTCCATATTTTTATCTAACCCCCTCTTGAAGCTGGCTATGCTTGTAGTCGCCACCTCCTCCTGTGGCAGTGAATTCCACATGTTAATCACCCTTTGGGTGAAGAAGTACTTCCTTTTTTCCGTTTTAACCCGACAGCTCAGTAATTTCATTGAATGCCCATGAGTTCTTGTATTGTGAGAAAGGGAGAAAAGAACTTCTTTCTCCACTTTCTCCATCCCATGCATAATCTTGTAACCTCTATCATGTCACCCCGCAGTCAACATTTCTCCAAGCTAAAGAGCCCCAAGCGTTTTAACCTTTCTTCATAGGGAAAGTGTTCCAACCCTTTAATCATTCTAGTTACCCTTTTCTGGACTTTTTCCAATGCTATAATATCCTTTTTGAGGTGTGGTGACCAGAATTGTACATAGTATTCCAAATGAGACCGCACCATTGACTTATACAGGGGCATTTTAAGTGTCATTCCTTTTTCGGTATAAACAATTTTATTGGTAACATATGGTAGCAAATCTATATCAATATCTTAACTTAAAAAAAAAATTTAATCGCTCCATATCTCACTTTCCCTCCACCCCTCCCCCTGTTATTTGACCCTCGCCAGTGTTATTTACTTAAAAAAATATATATATCAAAGGTACCCTTAACTATTAATCCCCCCCCCAAAAAAAGTTATATTCTTCTTTTAAAACTTAATCATTATCAAAAATTGTCCAGTGTCCTTTTATTTTCCACTCTTTTTCTACGTATCTTCTGAACTTCTTCCACTCTATCTTAAAAACTTCCAAATCATAGTCTCTTAATATTCTTGTTAATTTGTCCATTTCACTACATGTCATAACTTTTATAATCCAGTCCCATTTCTCTGGTATTTTTTCTTGCTTCCACAACTGCGCATACAATGTCCTAGCGGCTGAGAGCAAGTACCAGATTAAAGTTCTATCTTCTTTTGGAAATGTTTCCATTTGTAGTCCCAACAGAAAAGTCGGGACTACAAATGGAAACATTTCCAAATGTGTCATTCCTTATCTGTCTCCAGACTGCTACTCTCAGGGCATTTTCCCTCTCCTTCTTGGAAGTGCCATACTCAATTCCATCCTCTCTCAGCTAGAGATGAAGTTAGGAACCTATCTCTGTATCTCCTTTTTCCTATCAAGTATGTTAACTCCTAAATAAACCTTTTTCTTGTCTTTAATCAGGTTGTGCACAATTGCAGTGCTCATTACTCTGCCAAGAAGGAGAAAACATAAGAGCATAAAAAGCCATGTTGGATCAGGCCAACTGCCCATCCATTCCAATAATCTGTGCCATCACAGGGTGGCCAAAACCAGGTGCCATCAAAACCTGGGATGTGTTACTGGTAACTGAGAACAAGATAATTCATGCCACTGTATTTCCAACTACAATGTACGGGTATGAAAGTTGGACAATGAAGAAATCTGACAGGAAGAAAGTTGATTCATTTGAAATGTAGTGTCAGAAGTTTTATGGATACTGTGGACCACCAAAAAGATAAATGAGTTCCAGCCCGAATCAAGTCTGAACTCTCCCTGGAACATAAGAGAAGCCATGTTGGATCAGGCCAGTGGCCCATCCAGTCCAACACTCTGTGTCACATAAGAACATAAGAGAAGCCCTGTTGGATCAGGTCAATGGCCCATCCAGTCCAACACTCTGTGTCACATAAGAACATAAGAGAAGCCATGTTGGATCAGGCCAATGGCCCCTCCAGTCCAACACTCTGTGTCACATAAGAAAAGCCCTGTTGGATCAGGCCAGTGGCCCATCCAGTCCAACACTCTGTGTCACATAAGAACATAAGAGAAGCCATGTTGGATCAGGCCAATGACCCATCCAGTCCAACACTCTGTGTCACATAAGAACATAAGAGAAGCCACGCTGGATCAGGCCAATGGCCCATCCAGTCCAACACTCTGTGTCACATAAGAGAAGCCCTGTTGGATCAGGCCAATGGCCCATCCAGTCCAACACTCTGTGTCACACAGTGGCCAAAAAAAATTATAGATAGATAGATAGATAGATAGATAGATAGATAGATAGATAGATAGATAGATAGATAGATAGATAGATAGATAGATAGATAGATATAGAGAAATTTTATATACACACACACACACACACACACACACACACACACATATATATATAGACACTGTGGCTAATAGCCACTGATGGACCTCTGCTTCATATTTTTATCTAATGCCCTCTTGAAGCTGTCTATGCTTGTAGCTGCAACCAACTCCTGTGGCAGTGAATTCCACATGTTAATCACCCTTTGGGTGAAGAAGTACTTCCTTTTATCCGTTTTAACCTGACTGCTCAGCAATTTCATTGAATGCCCACGAGTTCTTGTATTGTGAGAAAGGGAGAAAAGGACTTCTTTCTCTACTTTCTCCATCCCATGCATTATCTTGTAAACCTCTATCATGTCATCCCTGGATGGTGGGTCAGTGGTACAGCATCTGCTTGATAAGCAGAAGGTCCCAGTTTCAATCCCTGGCATCTCCAACTAAAAAGGGTCCAGGGAAGTAGGCATGAAAAACCTCAGCTTGAGACCCCGGAGAGCCTCTGCCAGTCTGAATAGACAATACTGACTTTGATGGACCCAGGCTCTGATTCAGTAGAAGGCAGCTTCATATGTTCATATATGTTCATATGGAAGCTGAAATGACTAAACTGTACGGATGGCACTTTGGTCACATTATGAGAAAAGACATAATGCTAGGAAAAGTTGAAGACAACAGGAAGAGAGGAAGAGCCAACATGAGATGGATTGACTCAGTCAAGGAAGCCATGGCACCAGGGGTGGAATTCTAGCAGAAGCTTCTTTGCATGTTAGGCCACACATCCCTGATGTAGCCTATCTCTAAGAGCCAATCCTCCAAGAGAGCCAGTTTGGTGTAGTGGTTAAGTGCTCAGACTCTTATCTGGGAGAACCGGGTTTGATTCCCCACTCCTCCACTTGCACCTGCTGGAATGGCCTTGGGTCAGCCATACTCTGGCAGAGGTTGTCCTTGAAAGGGCAGCTGCTGTGAGAGCCCTCTAAGCCCCACCCACCTCACAGGGTATCTGCTGTGGGGGGAGAAGTTAAAGAAGATTGTAAGCCGCTTTGAGTCTCTGATTCAGAGAAGGGCGGGGTATAAATCTGAAGTTCTTGTTCTTACAAAAAAGAGCCTTGTAAACTCTGGGAGGATTGGCTACATCAGGGGTGTGTGGCCTAATATGCAAAAGAGCTCCTGCTCGAATTCCACCCCTCCATGGTGCTCAGTTTGCAAGATCTAAGCAAGGCTGATCATGACAGAATATTTTGAAGGCCCACTTCATAGGGTCACCGTAAGTTGGAAGCAGCTTAATGGCACTTCACACACGCGCACGCACGCCCTCAAGTATTAAACATTTTCACATTTGAAAAGAGATTTGTCTTTGAGCATCTGTGGATATACTGTGAGGATCAGTGGGGAAGAAGAAAGATGGGGCAGGAAGGAAAAGAATTTGACAGTAACGACAGTATCTCCAACAGAGACAGACAAGTTCTCGAGGTGCGTGGGTAGAAAGATGAAGGACTCTGCCTTCACCGCAGCAGTGCTATTGCGGGCAGGCGCCCAAATTGCTACGAGAGCTGCCATGAAAATCTCCTCCGAAGCAAAATCTAAGGCACGCTGGGAGTTCATCTCGCTAACATCCAAGGAACCGAGAAGGAAGCCAATGCGAACTTAAGAAAAGACAAATAACTTCCCTCCGAGGGGGTCTGAATCCCACACACACCCCTAGGCTGATACTGTATTTCAGCTCAAGTGCAATGCTACGCAAATCTGGAGGTTTCTCTTTCAGGCCAGAATTGATGAAATCTGGGGCTTGCGGGATCTGCTCCAATTCCGCAGGGCCTGTAAAACAGAGCTCTTTCGCCAGGCTTTCAGCTGAGGCAGTGGACGGCACTTGTTATCGGCCTCCCCCCTTTCAGTCCATCCCAGGGCTATAAGGTCAGCTGGACAAAAGGCCATGTCTGTGAGGCAGAACCTGCCATTTTAGTCTCTGTTGTCGCTCTGTAGTTTTAGATTGTATATATTTTAAATTGGTCTTTTATTGTTTTTACTGTTGCTTGTTTTTATGATGTAACCCGCCCTGAGTCTGTGCTATGGGAAGGGCGGGCTAAAAATTGACATAGATAGATAGATAGATAGATAGATAGATAGATAGATAGATAGATAGATAGATAGATAGATAGATAGATAGATAGATAGATAGATAGATAGATAGATAGATAGATAGATAGATAGATAGATAGATAGATAGATAGATAGATAATCAATCAATCTCTACTGGAATTTGACATTTCCCTTAAACAAAATCTTCCTTTGGACAGAAATGCTGCCTTGACTTACAGTGTGGTGTAGTGATTAATTGTGTGGACTCTTATCTGGGAGAACCGGGTTTGATTCCCCACTCCTCCACTTGCACCTGCTGGAATGGCCTTGGGTCAGCCATAGCTTTCTTATCTGGGAGAACCGGGTTTGATTCCCCACTCCTCCACTTGCAGCTGCTGGCATGGCCTTGGGTCAGCCGTAGCTCTCTTATCTGGGAGAACCGGGTTTGATTCCCCACTCCTCCACTTGCACCTGCTGGAATGGCCTTGGGTCAGCCGTAGCTCTCTTATCTGGGAGAACCGGGTTTGATTCCCCACTCCTCCACTTGCACCTGCTGGAAAGGCCCTGGGTCAGCCAGAGCTCTCTTATCTGGGAGAACCGGGTTTGATTCCCCACTCCTCCACTTGCACCTGCTGGAAAGGCCCTGGGTCAGCCAGAGCTCTCTTATCTGGGAGAACCGGGTTTGATTCCCCACTCCTCCACTTGCACCTGCTGGAATGGCCTTGGGTCAGCCATAGCGCTCTTATTTGGGAGAACCGGGTTTGATTCCCCACTCCTCCACTTGCACCTGCTGGAAAGGCCCTGGGTCAGCCAGAGCTCTCTTATCTGGGAGAACCGGGTTTGATTCCCCACTCCTCCACTTGCACCTGCTGGAATGGCCCTGGGTCAGCCATAGCGCTCTTATTTGGGAGAACCGGGTTTGAATTCCCACTCCTCCACTTGCAGCTGCTGGAAGGGCCCTGGGTTAGCCATAGCTCTCGCAAAATTGTCCTTGAAAGGGTAGCTGCTGGGAGAGCCCTCTCAGCTCCACCCACCTCACAGGATGTCTGTTGTGGGGGGAGAAGGTATATGAGATGGTAAGCCGCTCTGGGTCTCTGATTCAGAAAGAAGGGTGGGGTATAAATCTGTAGTCTTCTTCTTCACTTGCGGATGAAACCTGAACCAAATTCTTCTCGACGAAGGAATGACGTGTGCGAGCTTACCTTTTGTGTCACTGGTTTTCACCTGCACGGTGTACGTTGTGTACTGCATCATCTGCTCCTCGTTAATCACCGCTGGCATCTCCCATTCCAAAGTACGGTTCTCTCCCAATTCCGTGGACAGCCACTCGTTGTAGGTGAACGTGGTGACCTCGTGGGTTGTCAGGTTCTTCATGACAATCTAGAAAGAATCAGTTCGACAAGAAGGACGTCCAGTACCAATCCAAAGTATTTGGGATGTTTGATAGTCACCATAGCAACATTGCACATTTAGAAGAAGAAAATATTGGATTTATATCCCGCCCTCCACTCCGAAGAGTCTCAGAGCGGCTCACAATCTCCTTTCCCTTCCTCCCCCACAACAGACACCCTATGAGGTAGATGAAGGTATTGGATTTATATCCCGCCCTCCACTCCGAAGAGTCTCAGAGCGGCTCACAATTTCCTTTCCCTTCCTCCCCCACAACAGACACCCTGTGAGGTAGATGAAGATATTGGATTTATATCCCGCCCTCCACTCCAAAGAGCCTCAGAGCGGCTCACAATCTCCTTTCCCTTCCTCTCCCACAACAGACACCCTGTGAGGTAGATGAAGATATTGGATTTATATCCCGCCCTCCACTCCGAAGAGTCTCAGAGCGGCTCACAATCTCCTTTACCTTCCTCCCTCACAACAGACACCCTGTGAGGTGGTAGGGCTGGAGAGGGCTCTCACAGCAGCTGCCCTTTCAAAGACAACCTTTGCCAGAGCTATGGTTGACTCAGGGCCATGCCAGCAGGTGCAAGTGGAGGAGTGGGGAATCAAACCTGGTTCTCCCAGATAAGAGTCCGCACACTTAACCACTACTCCAAACTGGCTTTAGGAAATATGGCATCATGGACAGTGAGCATGCATGAGGCAAATATATTAGAAAAAGATAAAAATTACTTGTGGGTAGCGTCAGTGTTTCCTCTAAGCTGAGTTAGCATGAGCTAGTTTTTTAAGCTCCAGCTCACACATTTTTTGTCTTAGCTCCGGAAGGATGACCCCGGAGCAAGCTAATTGATGCAGTAGTTCACAACTTTAATGCCAGTAGCTCACAAAGTAGAATTTTGGCTCACAAGACTCCGCAGCTTAGGGGGAACATTGGGTAAGGTTACCAACCTCAAGGTGGGGCTCAGAGATCTCCCAGAATTACGATTGATCTCCAGCCTACAGAGATTGGTTAGGCTGAAGAAAATGGCTCTTTGGGAAGGTGGATTCTATGGCGGTATACTTTGCTGAGGTACTTTCCAGACTCCACTCCCAAATTCCCAGGCATTTCCCAACCTGGAACTGGCGGCTTGTGGGCCATAAGATGATACGACTCCTCAAAAACTCTATCACTGCAAGTCAGTAACATCAACAAATTGCTGGAAGTAATGTGGGGCGCCAGGTTCATTTTTGCACTGCTGGTGGGAATGCCCAATTCTAATGTGCTTCTGGAACAAGATTCTGCCAATCATTAACTGTATAGCAGGAGCTACAATTCCTAATTCTCCAGAGCCTATACTCCTAAATTTTTGTGGAAATACAGAAGTTACTAAATTGCAGCAACATTTAGTAGCTTCTTTAATACTTGCTGCAAAAATGGGAATAGCTCAATACTGGAAGGAAAGGTCTGCTCCAACCGTTAGAAAGTGGTTTATAAAAGTATGGGATATCCTTGTTTCAGATAAGTTGGCATCACAAATTCTTACATCTGATAACTCAGATGTAGAGAAGAGAGAAATGAAGAGAAATGGTTTCATTTTTTGAAGAGAAATGGTTTCATTTTTTTTTGAAGAGAAATGGTTTCGTTTTTTTTCAATATGTAGCTTCCCAAAGTCATCCATGTTGTAAATTGCCGAAGAGATATTTGAATTTTGTTTGCTATTGCGTGTCTGATGGTTTGTCTGTATGGCTATACTATGTATGTATTATTTTGAAGTCTTGCTCTATTTTGTTTTTGTTTTAGTTTTGCTCTGCAGTTTTGAGTTTCACTTTTTATTTTATTTTTGTATTACTTTTGAGGTTTTAATAAACTATTTAAAATTTAAAAAAAAGATTGATTGATTGAGAGGACATAGAATAATAGAATCACAGAGTTGGAAGTAGGGTTGCCAATCCCCAGGTGGGGGCAGGGGATCCCTCAGTTTGGAGGCCCTCCCCCTGCTTTAGGGTCATCAGAGAGCGGGGGGGGGGGGAGGGAAATGCCTGCTGCGTACTCCATTATTCCCTATGGAGACCAATTTCCATAGGGTTTAATGGAGAATTGATCTGCAGGTAACAGGGGCTCTGGGGGGCTTTTGAGATAGAGACACCAAATTTTCAGCATAGCGTCCACTGACTCTCCCCAAAATGCCCTTCAAGTTTCAAAAAGACTGGACTAGGGGGTCCAATTCTATGAGCCCCCAAAGAAGGTGCCCCTATCCTTCATTATTTCCAATAGAGGGAAGGCATTTAAAAGGTGTGCAGTCCCTTTCAATGGGATGGCCAGAGCTCCCTTTGGAGTTCAGTTATGCTTGTCACACCCTTGCTCATGGCCCCATCCCAAATGTCTCTTGGCTCCACCCCCAATGCCTCCTGGCTCCACCCCAATGTCTCCTGGCCCCACCTCCAATGTTTCCTGGCTCCACCCCAATGTCTCAGCTCCACCCCCAATGTCTCCTGGTTCCACCCCCAATGTCTCCTGACCCCACCCCCAATGTCTCCTGGCCCCACCCCAATGTTTCCTGGCTCCACCCCCAATGTCTCCTGGTTCCACCCCCAATGTCTCCTGGCTCCACCCCAATGTCTCCTGCCCCCACCCCCAATGTTTCCTGGCTCCACCCCCAATGTCTCCTGGCTCCACTCCAATGTCTCCTGGCCCCACCCCCAATGTTTCCTGGCTCCACCCCAATGTCTCGGCTCCACCCCCAATGTCTCCTGGTTCCACCCCCAATGTCTCCTGGCTCCACCCTAATGTCTCCTGTCCCTACCGCCAATGTTTCCTGGCTTCACCCCCAATGTCTCTTAGCTCCACCCCCAAAGTCCGCAGATATTTTTTGAATTTGACTTGCCATTCCTAGTTGGAAGGGGCCATACAGGCCATCTCTAGTCCAACTAGGGCTGCCAAGCTCTTGCTGGGGGTGGGGGGTGGGGGATCCCAAGAACTGGAGGCCCACAACCGTTCCCAGCCAGCTCCTCTGGAGTGGCGGGCCAGCCCTCTCCCCCTCCCCTTCAGAAGGAGCTGGCTGGGAAGGCGATGGCTGCCCGTGTGTTCCTCAGAAAAAGCGTGTGCGCAGCCGTTCCCTCCCCAGCCAGCTCCCTCTGAAGTGGGGGAGAGGACTGGCCAAGGGGGAGGGCCGAGTAATGACGTCACTTTTGCCATCATTGTGCCTTGTGTGCGCAGTTAGCATGGGGGGGAGGGTGCGGGGTTCTGCCTGTGTTGGCAGAACCCATAGCGCTGGGCCTGACCACCACGGAAGGCACTGCAGAGGAAGGCAATGGCAGACCCCCTCTGCTTTTCGCTTGCCTCGAAAGCCCCTTGCTGGGGTCACCATAAGTCTAAACTAAGCAGGGTTGGTACTTGGATAAGAGACCACCAAGGAACCCTCCGCAGAGGAAGGCAATGACCGCCTCTGCTTCTCAGACAAAAATGTGTGAGCTGGAGGCTAAAAAACTGTGAGCTAGCTCACAATAACTCGGCTTAGAGGGAACACTGGTTGTAATACGCACTTTCTGCTGCCAAACCACAGAGATTTGGAGAATGCCCAGGGAGCCATGATGTCACTTCCAGGTACAACTGGAAATGATGTGGCATTTTCATCCACCCCCATTTTTGCTCCTGCTGGAGTAAAAAGCTGTGGAGATTGCTTACGATGGTGGGAAATCTAGTAAGCCTACCAGCTGCTGTGCTTCCGGAAGGCAGCAAAAATAACAAAACAAAATAAAACAAACACCTGGCAGCTCTAGAAGGGGCTCACAGCCTAGTAAGCGGGACTCCTCAATGCAACTTGAGGTCCCAACCGATGGTCTGAAGATCTCAGAGCTAGCTCAGTATTAGTCTGATATGATTGTCAATCAGGGCTTTTTTTTTGCAGCAGGAACTCCTTTGCATGTTAGGCCACACACCTTTGATGTAGCCAATCCTCAAAGAGCTTACAGGGCTCTTTAGTACAGGGCCTACTGTAAGCTCCAGGAGGACTGGCTACATCAGGGGTGTGTGGCCTAATAGGCAAAGGAGGTCCTGCTAGAATTCCTTACAGGGCTCTTCTCACAGGGCCTACTGGAAGCTCCAGGAGGATTGGCTACATCAGGGGGTGTGGCCTAATAGGCAAAGGAGGTCCTGCTAGAATTCCTTACAGGGCTCTTCTCACAGGGCCTGCTGTGAGCTCCAGGAGGATGGGCTACATCAGGGGTGTGTGGCCTAATAGGCAAAGGAGGTCCTGCTAGAATTCCTTACAGGGCTCTTCCCACAGGGCCTGCTGTAAGCTCCAGGAGGATGGGCTACATCAGGGGTGTGTGGCCTAATAGGCAAAGGAGGTCCTGCTAGAATTCCTTACAGGGCTCTTCTCACAGGGCCTACTGGAAGCTCCAGGAGGACTGGCTACATCAGAGGTGTGTGGCCTAATAGGCAAAGGAGGTCCTGCTAGAATTCCTTACAGGGCTCTTCTCACAGGGCCTGCTGTAAGCTCCAGGAGGATTGGCTACATCAGGAGGGTGTGGCCTAATAGGCAAAGAAGGTCCTGCTAGAATTCCTTACAGGGCTCTTCTCACAGGGCCTGCTGTAAGCTCCAGGAGGATTGGCTACATCAGGGGTGTGTGGCCTAATAGGCAAAGGAGGTCCTGCTAGAATTCCTTACAGGGCTCTTCTCACAGGGCCTGCTGTAAGCTCCAGGAGGATTGGCTACATCAGGGGTGTGTGGCCTAATATGCAAAGGAGGTCCTGCTAGAATTCCTTACAGAGCTCTTCTCACAGGGCCTGCTGTAAGCTCCAGGAGGATTGGCTACATCAGAAGGGTGTGGCCTAATATGCAAAGGAGGTCCTGCTACAAAAAAAGCCCTCGGCCACCCCCCACCCCTATGTAGCCAATCCTCCAAGAGCTTACAGGGCTCTTAGTACAGGGCCGACTGTAAGCTCCAAGGGGATTGGCTACATCAGGAGGGTGTGGCCTAATATGCAAAGGAGTTCCTGTTACAAAAAAAGCTCTGATATTAGGCCACACACCCCTGATGTAGCCAATCCTCCAAGAGCTTACAAGGCTCTTCTTACAGGGCCTACTGTAAGCTTCAGGAGGATTGGCTACATCAGGCGGGTATGGCCTAATATGCAAAAGAGTTCCTGCTACAAAAAAAGCCCTGGTGTCAATGGTACTCAGGCAGAGAGGAGTTTTCTATCATCTTCAAGTACTTGAAGGGCTGTCATATAGAGGATGGTGTGGAATTGTTTTCTGTGGCTCTAGAAGGTAGGACTAGAACCAATGGGTTGAAATAAAATCAAGAGTTTCTGGCTCAACATTAGGAAGACCTTCCTGACTGTTAGAGCGGTTCCTCAACGGAACAGGCTTCCTCGGGAGGCAGTGGGCTCTCCTTCCTTGGAGGTTTTTAAAGAGAGGGTAGATGGCCATCTGACAGCAATGAAGATCCTGTGAATTTAGGGGGAGGTATTTGTGGGTTTCCTGCATTGTGCAGGGGGTTGGACTAGATGACCCTGGAGGTCCCTTCCAACTCTATGGGTGCTTTTACATTCTGTTTGATCCAGAGTTTCAAATCGCCTGCCACTGTTTTGCTTTAATTATTTTCCTTTTACATTCAAGCGTTTCAATGGGGTGTCTCTGATCAGAGGGCAGCCGGAATACCAGTGCTTAGTTAAATGTATACGATAGCTTGGAAATCGTGTCAACCCTGCAAAAACAATACCAATTTAAATCACTAGATGAGGCAAGCAATGATATGTAACAATTTCAAGTGCTGTCAGTTCTCATGCAAATTACTGCAGCTTGTGGTGGCTTTTGAAGAAGTCTTTTAAAACGCAGGGAAACTTTTACAATACAAGTTTGAAATGCCTGTAGAGCAAAGACCGGACCAAGACTAGTTCCAAGAAAAACGCTTTTGTGGCGGCGTCGATTCCCATCTCACTGAAACAAATGTAAATACCTCGGGAAGCAACGATGCGAAACAGTTATGGGAACGTTATGCAATGTAAAAAGTGAGTTTACGATGCGGCTATCGAGAGTCGCAAACTGCCAGTGTAAAAACACCCATTGATTCTACTGGAGGAAAGCGTTTGGAACTATTAGAACAGCCTTGCGAGACCCAACCTCTCATCTCCCTTTGTTAATTGTGCTGGAGCAGGAAGACTCAGCGTCTTGTGTGGGAAGGGCGGCAGCAACAAACGATTAATTGCCAAGCTGACGGCTTAATTTGCCTCTCGTCTTGTCTGTTTAGCGCTGACAGTGAGCCATCTGTCTGTCATGTCAGCTCTACCCCCACAAATCCACCCCTACGTCGCCTCTTCTATAGACTGCCGATTGAAACGAGGGGCGCTCAGATCGGGCTTTGTGTCTCTGCACACCGCCCCCCCTCCACTTGAAGCCTATGGAGTCGAATCACAGAGAGTGTTACTTTTCGATAACCCAGTTGGTGCAGGTGCCCTGCATGGTATGTGGGCTTCTGTCTTACTGTCCAGGAAGGAAGGAATTATTTGCCAAAATGAGTCAAATGCCGCAGAAAGGAATGTGGAATTCCAAGTTCGGCACAATGAAAGCGAATTAACGAAAATTCGTACAATCTATCCGCTTAGTATGCCTCATTGTGGCCTTTTGGAGGGGAGAGGAAGCTTGACTCTGCCCCTGTTAGGCAGGGCAAGGCTGCGGAAGAGCCGCCCTCCCTGTATTAGAGGTTCAATTCAACAACAATGCTGGCTTCACTAAGCGCGGATGGCAGATGGTTGTTTCTCCGGTTTGAACCCCAGGCTCGCTCGGGGGCCTCAGCCAGCCTCCGGAGTGCACACAAAAGAGACGGCGGCTGCGTGGGCTGGCAGATAAATCACAGCGCCCACGGGTTCCACCCATCTGCTGGATGAATCCATCCAGCCAACAACAAAAGGTGCAAGCGGGTGAGGGGAGCGCCATGCCAGGATTCAGCTAGGCTGGGGAAGGCAAGGATTCTTCAAGCAACAAAGCGCAGGTAGGGGAAGGGGCAAGATTAGGCTTCCCTGGCCTATATGCATCTTTCCAGTAAGCGTTAGAGCTTCTCCCAGCCTTTAGGAAGAAGACGAGAGAATAAACCAGGCCTCGGATTCAGCAGGAGCTCACAGGAGCACAGCTCCTGAACCTTTCTGAGGGTTCCCCCACCTCCTCCCCACCTACCTTGTCCATCGGATAGTAGGTATAGCTGCATAACAATCCCCGGATAAGAGAGTGCGCAGTCAGCCAGCCATAGGGTTGCCAAGTCCAATTCAAGAAATATCTGGGGACTTTGGGGGTGGAGCCAGGAGACTTTGGGGGTGGGGCCAGGAGACATTGGGGGTTGAGCCAAGAGCAAGGGTGTGACAAGCATAATTGAACTTCAAGGGAGTTCTGGCCATCACATTTAAAGGGACTGCACAAATTTTTAAATGCCTTCCTTCCATAGGAAATAATGAAGGATAGAGGCACCTTCTTTTGGGGCTCATAGAATTGGACCTCCTAGTCCAATCTTTTTGAAACTTGGGAGGTATTTTGGGGAGAGGCACTAGATGCTATACTGAAAATTTGGTGCCTCTATCTCAAAAAACAGCCCCCCCAGAGCCTCCGATACCCACGGATCAATTCCCCATCATTCCCTATGGGAATCGTTCATAGAGGTGCATGATGGCTCTGGGGGTGGGGCTTTCCCCGCCGGCCAGCTGGCTGGGGGAGGGGGGAAGCCTGTAAAACCGGGGGATCCCCCTCTGGGACCTGGGGATTGGGAAGCCTAGCCAGCCACCAGGAGTTTTGCCACACCTCCAGCAGCCCTCATTAATCCCTGGAGAAGCCTGCGCCACCCTTTCTCCACTTCTTATGTGATTTTGGATGGCGGGTTGCTTGCTGGCCTTTTGACTGGTGGGGGGTTGAGGGCAGAGGCCGAGGAAAGCCCCAGGTGAGTGAGTCCTGCTTGGGCTGGCTGGATCTCTAGCCAACCCAAGCAGGCCTCGCTCACCCAGGGCTCTCTCTTCTTGCGTTGGGTTGCCTTTGGCTGGGGTGGGGATGGCATATGCTAATGGGTTATGCTAATAAGCCCCCCCACCTATTTTTCTACAAAACGAGCCCTGGAATAAACCCACTCAGCTTTGGCAGCGCCTATCACATTTACAGTTGTCTGGCCACCTGGGAATCCCTCAATCCCAGGAAGGGGGGGGGTTTGTATCAGGAACTCCTTTGCCTGTTAGGCCACACCCCCTCTGATGTAGCCAATCCTCCAAGAGCTTACCGTAAACCCTGGAAGAAGAGTCCTGTAAATTCTTCGCTAAAACAGGGATGTGTGGCCCAATTTGCCAGAGCCGGATTAGCAATTAGGCCAGGTAGGCACTTGCCTATGGGCCTCCACGCCTTTAGGGGCCTCGGGCCAGCTTTCCCCTCCAGTTTCCCTCCTGCTTGCAGGTCTCCCAGCCTGCGTGTGCAGCCAGCAACTGAGCCGCTCTTTGCCCGGCTTGCCTGGTGTGGCTGCTGCTGGCATTGTTGCCAAGTTTGCCTCTCTCTGCCTCTCCCCTGCAGTTTAGTAAAAGGGCCTTTTAAGAAGGAGACTGCAGACTGCAGCAGGGGCCACGGGCGGTGGGACGGGTGCTTAGGCTCTGAGATAATTCGCAAGGGGCCCCCCAAGATTTCGACTGCCTAAGGGCCTCCACAGGATTTGATCCGGCACTGCAATAAGCAAAGGAGTTCCTGAGTCCAGGGAATAGTCTAAACAGGTCTGACTGAGGATGCTGCCTGTCTGGGAGACCTTCTGGGAAAGTGTCAAGTTGCCAGTGCTCAGCCTAGGGGCGCAAGAAAGACCGCCAGCCCCAGCTTGCACCCTGGCATGAGAATTCAGGGGTAGGTGCAATTGATTTGTTGCTATTCTGGAAGTGATCACTTTGTGTCATGGTGATGGTCCAGGAATCACCCAAAACTGTATGGTTAAACCCAGGGGTGGAATTAAGAACATAAGAGAAGCCATGTTGGATCAGGCCAATGGCCCATCCAGTCCAACACTCTGTGTCACACAAGAACACAAAAGAAGCCACGTTGGATCAGGCCAATGGCCCATCCAGTCCAACACTCTGTGTCACATAAGAACACAAGAGAAGCCACGTTGGATCAGGCCAATGGCCCATCCAGTCCAACACTCTGTGTCACATAAGAACATAAGAGAAGCCACGTTGGATCAGGCCAATGGCCCATCCAGTCCAACACTCTGTGTCACATAAGAACATAAGAGGAGCCACGTTGGATCTGGCCAATGGCCCATCCAGTCCAACACTCTGTGTCACATAAGAACACAAGAGAAGCCACGTTGGATCAGGCCAATGGCCCATCCAGTCCAACACTCTGTGTCACATAAGAACATAAGAGAAGCCCTGTTGGATCAGGCCAATGGCCCATCCAGTCCAACACTCTGTGTCACATAAGAACACAAGAGAAGCCACATTGGATCAGGCCAATGGCCCATCCAGTCCAACACTCTGTGTCACATAAGAACACAAGAGAAGCCACGTTGGATCAGGCCAATGGCCCATCCAGTCCAACACTCTGTGTCACATAAGAACATAAGAGGAGCCATGTTGGATCAGGCCAATGGCCCATCCAGTCCGACACTCTGTGTCACATAAGAACATAAGAGAAGCCGTGTTGGATCAGGCCAATGGCCCATCCAGTCCAACACTCTGTGTCACATAAGAGAAGCCATGTTGGATCAGGCCAATGGCCCATCCAGTCCAACACTCTGTGTCACGTAAGAACATAAGAGAAGCCCTGTTGGATCAGGCCAATGGCCCATCCAGTCTGACACTCCATGTCACACAGTGGCCAAAAAACCCAAGTGCCATTAGGAGGTCCACCTGTGTGGCCAGGACACTAGAAGCCCTCCCACTGTCGCCCCTCTCAAGCACCAAGAATACAGAGCATCATTGCCTCAGACAGAGAGTTCCAACAATACGCTGTGGCTAATAGCCACTGATGGACCTCTGCTCCAGATGTTTATGTTGCAGCTGCCACCACCTCCTGTGGCAGTAAATTCCATGTTAATCACCCTTTGGGTGAAGAAAGACTTCCGTTATAGCAGGAGCTCCTTTGCATATTAGGCCACATCCCCTTGATGTAGCCAATCCTCCAAGAGCTTACAAAAAAAGAGCCTTGTAAGCTCTTGGAGGATTGGCTACATCAGGGGGGTTAGGGTGTATTTCATGGGTATAACCACAAAATGGCTATAGTGAGTTCTAGGATATCAAATCAAGGGTGAACAGTGTAACCCTTAGCAGAGTTATATCCTTCTAAGCCCACCTCAACTGTGTTTAGGATGGCATTCTAAGGGACCAAAATATCCAAACCGTGAGAAGAAGAAGGCTGCAGATTTATAGCCTGCCCTTCTCTCTGAATCAGAGACTCAGAACGGCTTACAATCTCCTATATCTTCTCCCCCCACAACAGACATCCTGTGAGGTGGGTGGGACTGAGAGGGCTCTCACAGCAACTGCCCTTTCAAGGACAACTCCTGTCAGAGCTATGGCTGACCCACGGCCATTCCAGCAGCTGCGAGTGAAGGAGTGGGGAATCAAACTCGGTTCTCCCAGATAAGAGTCGGCACACTTAACCACTACATCAAACTGGAAGAAATACAGAACAGTATGTGTAGCCACCAGATCAAAAGTAATTTTATTTTATATGGCTGTGAGATTTAATTGTATTTTTAACAGGGAGGCACCATAGAGAATTTCAATACGTAGCACGCCAAAGTGGGGGGAAAGGCAGGAGATACATTTTCTAAACGACTAAAAAAAAGACGGTGCCAACTTCGTCCTTGGCGTTATCTAAAAATGCCCTTTCAAGAATAATATACCTTCATACGGCCACCTACCACTCACAAGGATGTAACATTCTCTCCCAAGCTCCACAGTAGCTAATATTTTCCTCAGAAACTTTCCTCACAAAAGACAGTTCGTAATGTATTGCAGGTGCAGTGGCAGAGAGCCAATGTTCTCTCCAAATAAAACCTAACGGCGGAGAGTCCGTTTGGGTAAAATTATAGGTTATACTTGGCTTTCCCTACATCTCCTTGCTCGCTAGTTCTGCCAAGATAAGAAATGAGGGACTGGAGGAAACGTTATCACAATATGAGGTCTTGCCAAGAGAAAGTACCCTTCTCTTATTATTCTCCCTCTGAACCCGCGGGCTGTAAACAGCGAGGGAAAGGAACCCTGTCAACGAGGAACAAAACATTTAGAATGGATGCAACAACAGGCATAAAACTTTTGAAAGACAATAGGCTGGAGCTATGCATTGTGGAGACTAATGGGTATCTATACAAGATGCTTTTTTCCTGGAAGCTGTGGATAATGTAGGAGGGAAAGCAGCGGGGTATAGCTCAGGGATGACCAAACTGCAGCTTGGGAGCCACACGTGACTCTTTCACACATATTGCTTGGCTCTCGAAGCCCCTACTGCCCCATTGGCCAGCTTGGAGAAAGCATTTGTCTCTTTAAATAGCTTCTCCAAGCCAAGCCAGCAGGCAGCTTGGAGAATGCATATAAAGTTAAAGTTGCTTTCTTTCCACCTCTCCCTTCCCCGTCTATTTGCTTTGAGAGCCAGTTTGGTGTAGCGGTTAAGTGTGCGGACTCTTATCTGGGAGAACCGGGTTTGATTTCCCACTCCTCCATCTGCAGCTGCTGGAATGGCCTTGAGTCAGCCATGGCTACCTCAGGAGTTGTCCTTGAAAGGGCAGCTGCTGCGAGAGCCCTCTCAGCCCCACCCACCTCACAGGATGTCTTGTGGGGGAAGAAGATATAGGAGATTGTAAGCCACAGTCTCTGATTCAGAGAGAAGGGCGGGGTATAATTCATTCTGCAGTCATCGTCATCTTCCTTCCTGTCTTGTGGCTCTCTGACAATGATGTCTTGCGGCTCTCAAACATCTGATGTTTATTCTATGTGGCTCTTACATTAAGAAAGTTTGGCTGCCCCTGGTATAGCCCTGTCTTGCTAACCAGGGTCAGTATTTGGATGGGAGACCACTAAGGAAGATCTGCAGAGGAAGGCAATGGCAAACAACGTCTGCTTCTCACTTGAAGAAGAACACTGTAGATTTATACCCCGCCCTTCTCACTGAATCAGTCTCAGAGCGGATTACAATCTCTTTTATCTTCTTCCCCCACAACAGACACTCTGTGAGGTGGTGGGGCTGAGAGAGCTCTCCCAGAAGCTGTCCTTTCAAGGACAACTCCTACGAGAGCTATGGCTGACCCAAGGCCATTCCAGCTGCTGCAAGTGGAGGTGTGGGGAATCAAACTTGGCTCTCCCAGATAAGAGAAGACTGCAGATTTATACCCCACCCTTCTCTCTGAATCAGAGTATCAGAGTGGCTTACAATCTCCTTTATCTTCTTCCTCCACAACAGACACCCTGTGAGGTGGGTGAGGCTGAGAGAGTTCTCCCAGCAGCTGCCCTTTCAAGGACAGCTCGGTGAGAACTATGCCTGACCCATGGCCATTCCAGCAGGAGCAAGTGGAGGTGTGGGGAATTAAACCTGGCTCTCCCAGATAACAGTCCATGCACTTAACCACTACACCAAACCGGCTTGCCCTGAAAGCCCCTTGCTGTGGTCATCATAAGCCTAACCAGGGTAGAAAAAGCCCAGCAGGAATTCATTTGCATATTAGGCCACATCCCCTGACACTGAGCCAGCCGGAACTGCGTTCCTGCTTTAAAAAAAAAAGCCCTGAGTCTAACCTAAACAGGGTTAGTACTCGAACAAGAGACCACCAAGGAAGGCTCTGTAGAGGAAGGCAATGGCCGACCACCTCTGCTTCTCACTTGCCTTGAAAGCCCCTTGCTGGGGTCACCATACATCTAAGCTAAGCAGGGTCAGTATTTGGAAGGGAGGCCACCAAGGAAGGCTCTGTAGAGGAAGGCAATGGCACACCACCTCTGCTTCTCACTTGCCAGCAAAGCCCCATATGTCTAAGCTAAGCAGGGCCAGGCGTTGGAAGGGAGGCCACCAAGGAAGGCTCTGTAGAGGAAGGCAATGGCCGACCACCTCTGCTTCTCACTTGCCCTGAAAGCCTCTTGCTGGCATCACTATAAGTGGACAGTGACTTGATAACACTTCCCCCGCAACACACACACAAAAGTACAACAGGCACCTTGTGGGGTAGGTGGGGCTGAAGGAGCTCTGAGAGTTCTGTGACAGGCCCAAGGTCACGCAACTGGCTTCAGGCGAAGGGGTGGGGAATCAAACCTGGTTCTCCAGATTATAGTCCGCCGCTCATAACCACTGCACTGCGCTGGCTCTCACACTGGGAAACAGGAGTAATACCCGTAACGGACGCTGTGGTGGTAGCTGTCACCGAAGAAACTTCTACTCTGCACAGCGAATTGGATTTTCAGTGGCCGGTCAGAAGCTATCCTTGGCGAGAGCCGCAGGTGGCCCTACTGTCTCTGAAAACACTTGGAGGGCAACGAGAAAGGTGCTTGTGGTCACCATGGCTCCCATAGGCCCCTCACTGAGAAGCACTCCCCTATGGAGTAGGGTTGCCAAGTCCAATTTAAGAAATATCTGGGGACTTTGGGGGTGGAGCCAGGAGACTTTGGGGGTGGAGCCAGGAGACATTAGGGGTGGAGCCAAGATCAAGGCTGTGACAAGCATAATTGAACTCCAAAGGGAGCTCTGGCCCTCACATTTAAAGGGACAGCACACCTTTTCAATGCCTTCCTTCCATAGGAAATCATGAAGGATAGGGGCACCTTCTTTTGGGGCCCACAGAATTGGACCCCCTGGTCCGATCATTTTGAAACTTGGGGGATATTTTAGGGAGAGGCACTAGCTAGCTGTACTGAAAATTTGGTGCCTCTACCTCAAAAAACAGCTCCCCCAGAGCCCCAGATACCCGTGGATCAATTCTCCATTATTTTCTATGGGAATAAATCTCCATAGAGAATGAAAGAGTTCCCAGCAGACACTTCCCTCCCCCCACTTTCTAACGACCCTGAAGCGGGGGGAGGGCCTCTAAACTGGGGGATCCCCTGCCCCCACCTGGGGATTGGCAACCCTACTATGGAGTCACTGTAAGTCAGTTGAGACTTGATGGAACTTTCCACCATCACTTTGGCACAAACACCCGTAGACAAAAACGAACGTGACTATTGCGTATTGTTTCTCCTGGATTTTCTAATGCACCAACAGGGGACAAAGGGGCAATGGACCCCACGCGGGCCAGTTTGGTGTAGTGGTTAAGAGCAATGGACTCTAATCTGGGAGAACTTGGTTCGATTCCCCACTCCTCTACATGCACCTGCTGGAGTGACCTTGGGTCAGTCATAAGCTCATTCAGAGCTGTTCTCTCAAGAGCAGTTCTGGGAGAGCTCTTTCAGCCCCACCTACCTCACGGGCAGTGATCCCTCTAAGCTGAGTTAGTGTGAGCTAGTCCACAGTTTTTTTTAGCTTCTGGCTCACACGTTTTTGTCTGAGCTCAGGGAAAATGGCCCCAGTGCACAATAATTTGTGCAACAGCTCACAACTTTAAAGCCAGGAGCTCGCCACTTGAATGTCAGTAGCTCACAAAGTGGGATTTTTGCTCATAAGACTCTGCAGCTTAGAGGGAACATTGCTCATGGGGTGTCTGTTGTGGGGAGGGGAAGGAAAAGGAGATTGTAAGCCACTCTGACGCTCTGAGTGAAGGGCAGGGAATAAAGCCAATCTCCAGTCTCCTTCTCCTCCTTCTAGAGGGGGATCTCCATCCCCAAACTTTGCACCGAAGTGGGAAATGTCTCTCCCACTCGATCTGCACAATGTGTGGCTCAGCAAACCTTCCTTCCTCAGTGGTTGCAACCCCTATCTCCCATGTACAAGTAATCTGGTGTTGTTGGGATCATACCAGTATCACGGGCTTCGTATCTGGCTGTTAATCATCTTACCCACCACGACTTTTATGTCAAAACTGAAGAACTGGGATTCCCATTTACTCGGCTATGTGTTTATGGATGTGTCGCACTTTTGTTGACTGGTTGCCCATATGGTATCAAGCAATGATCCTGGAAGAAAAGGATGTCTTTGATTTCTGCTTTGTTAAACTGCGAATGGGATTTAATTGCAAAATTTAAAATGTCGGCCGGTGGAGCAGGTCTGACTGAAGATGCACTCCCAAAAGGCAATTCTGCATCTGAAGCATCCGTACAGTAGGGTTGCCAAGTCCAATTCAAGAAATATCTGGGGACTTTGGGGGTGGAGCCAGGAGACATTGAGGGTGGAGCCAGGAGCAAGGGTGTGACGAGCATGATTGAATTCCAAAGGGAGTTCTGGCCATCACAGTTGAAGGGACCGTAGACCTTTATAATGCCTTCCCTCTATTGGAAATAATGAAGGATAGGGGCACCTTCTTTTGGAGCTCATAGAATTGGACCCCCTGGTCTAATCCTTTTGGAACTTGGAGGGTATTTTGGGGAGAGGCACAGGATGCTATACTGCAAATCTGGTGCTTCTACCTCAAAAAACAGCCCCACCAAGTTACATCTGACTCATGGCGACTATGTAGGATTTCCAAAGGCAAGAGACATTCAGAGGTGGTTGGCTATTGCCTGCCTCCGTGTCATAACCAGTGTTCCTTCTAAGCTGAGTCAGAGTAAGTTAGCTCACCGTTTCTCATTCTCCAGCTCACAGCTTTTTTTTGTCTTATCTCAGGAAAAATGGCCCCAGAGCAAACTAATTGATGCAGTAGCTCACAACTTTAATGCCTGTAGCTCACAAAGTAGAATTTTTGCTCTCGAGACTCCACAGCTTAGAGCAGGGGTGTCAAACGTGCAGCCCGAAGGCTGGATCAGGCCCTCACAGGGTTCCTATCAGACCCACAAACAAGTCTGCTTTCTCCTTCCTCTCTCTTGCTTCCCTCTGTGTCACAGGTTGCTTTGCCAGGCTTGCTCAATCACACAGGGGCTACAGAGCAAAGCCTCTATTTTCTCCATTGGTTGAGGCTCCTCCTTTGGGCAGGAAGGGGAGAAGGGAGAGCTTGCTTTGCCGGGGTCTCTCAATCCCACAGCAGAGCTTCTATTGGCTGAAGCTTCTTCCCCTCCTCATCCCCTAGGGAGGAAGGGAAAGAGCCAGAGCTTCCTTTGCCCAGTTCCCTCGATCTCACAGGAAAGATATAAATCTTTAATTATGTTTGTCTGTGTTTTTTATAACGTTTATATTTCCGCTACCTGGCATTACATTTTATGACATGCATGGCCTGGCCCAGCAAGTTATTTATGTCAGAACCGGCCCTCATAACAAATGAGTTCGACACCCCTGGCTTAGAGGGAATATTGGTCACGACCCTGGTGTTTCTTGGAGGTCTCCTACCTAAATACTAACCAGGGCTGACCTTGAGCCCAGTAGCACCTTTAAGACCAACGCAAGTTTATTCAAAGGATGAGCCTTCATGTTCATGCACACTTCCTCAGATATTCTATAAGACAGAGCTCTTTTCTATGAGGAAAGGTTGAAGGAGCTGGGCATGTTTAGCCTGGAGAGGAGGCGGCTGAGAGGTGATAGGATCACCATCTTCAGGTACTTGAAGGGCTGTCCTGTAGAGGATGAGGGGTCTGGAGACCAAGTCCTATGAGGAAAGGTTGAAGGAGCTGGGCATGTTTAGCCCGGAGAGGAGGCGGCTGAGAGGTGATAGGATCACCATCTTCAAGTACTTGAATGGTTGCTTTCGGCCAGTGGGTGGGGCAGCATATGCTAATGATTTATGTTAATGAGCTCCACCCCACCCCTATTTTTATACAAAACAACCCCTAGGTATAACTCACACCTTCTACTGATCACTATCTTCAAGTACCTGAAGGGCTGTCCTATAGAGGATGGTGTGGAATTGTTTTCTGTGGCTCCAGAAGGTAGGACCAGAACCAACGGGATGAAATTAAATCAAAAGAGGTTCAGGCTCAACAATAGGAAGAACTTCCGGACCATTAGAGCGGTTCCTCAGTGGAACAGGCTTCCTTGGGAGTTGGTGGGCTCTCCCGCCTTTTAAGAAGGTTATAGACAAGCTGGAATGGGTCCAGAGGAGGGCGATGAAGGTAGTGAGGGGTCTGGAGACCCAGTCCTATGAGGAAAGGTTGAAGGAGCTGGGGATGTTTAGCCTGGAGAGGAGGCGGCTGCGAGGTGATATGATCACCATCTTCAAGTACCTGAAGGGCTGTTTTGGTGTAGTGGTTAAGTGTGCGGACTCTTCTCTGGGAGAACCGGGTTTGATTCCCCACTCCTCCACATGCACCTGCTGGAATGGCCTTGGGTTAGCCATAGCTCTGGCAGAGGTTGTCCTTGAAAGGGCATCTGCTGGGAGAGCCCTCTCAGCCCCACCCACCTCACAGGGTGTCTGTTGTGGGGGGAGAAGACATAGGAGATTGTAAGCCGCTCTGAGTCTCTGATTCAGAGAGAAGGGCGGGGTATAAATCTGCAATTCTTCTTCTTCTTCTTCTGTCATAGAGAAGATGGTGTGGAATTGTTTTCTGTGGCCCCAGAAGGTAGGACCAGAACCAATGGGTTGAGATTAAATCAAAAGAGCTTCCGGCTCAACATTAGGAAGAATTTCCTGACCGTTCGAGCGGTTCCTCAGTGGAACAGGCTTCCTCGGGAGGTGACAGCAATGAAGATCCTGTGAATTTAGCGGGAGGTGTTTGTGAGTTTCCTGCATTGTGCAGGGGGTTGGACTAGGTGACCCTGGAGGTCCCTTCCAACTCTATGATTCTATGATTTTATGTTCCAATAGGCCTTTGGCTGAGGCAGTGGGCATTTCATCAATATGTGGTCTCCCTACTGCAAAGGCCCTACTGAATTGTTCCTGTTGAATTGACCCACTACCTTAAGGGCGTGTCATTTGATTTATACCAGCTGGGGGCGATATTTAGGAGAATTTTATGAGTAGATGAAATCTGATACCGCCATCTGTAGTATTTAAGTATTTCTTTTAGTATGTAACACTTCTTTCAGTTATATGAATCAATCTTAACTCTGTATATTAATTGTTGTTACCCGCCCTGAGCCTGCTGTGGGAAGGGTGGGTTATAAACAGGGGGTTTTTTTTGGTAGCACGAACTCCTTTGCATATTAGGCCACGCACCCCTGATGTAGCCAATCCTCCTGGAGCTTCCAGTAGGCCCTGTACGAAGAGCCCTGTAAGGAATTCTAGCAGGACCTCCTTTGCCTATTAGGCCACACCCCCTGATGTAGCCAGTCCTCCTGGAGCTTCCAGTAGGCCCTGTGAGAAGAGCCCTGTAAGGAACTCTAGCAGGACCTCCTTTGCATATTAGGCCTCACACCCCTGATGTAGCCAATCCTCCTGGAGCTTACAGCAGGCCCTGTGAGAAGAGCCCTGTAAGGAATTCTAGCAGGACCTCCTTTGCCTATTAGGCCACACACCCCTGATGTAGCCAATCCTCCTGGAGCTTACAGCAGGCCCTGTGAGAAGAGCCCTGTAAGGAATTCTAGCAGGACCTCCTTTGCATATTAGGCCACACACCCCTGATGTAGCCAATCCTCCTGGAGCTTACAGCAGGCCCTGTGAGAAGAGCCCTGTAAGGAATTCTAGCAGGACCTCCTTTGCATATTAGGCCACGCCCCCCTGATGTAGCCAATCCTCCTGGAGCTTCCAGGGCTCTTAGTACAGGGCCTACTGTAAGTTCTGGGAGGATTGGCTACATCAGGGGTGTGTGGCCTAATATGCAAAGGGATTCCTGCTATCCAAAAAGCCCTGGTTGTAATTTAAAAAAAATAAAGAAACAAATACTTCTTCAGATCAACGTGACTGCCCACCAGAGCTGACCCTGTTTCCCTTCTGAGATCTGATGAGCTCACGCTTGTGTTGCATGCCCATGAGATCGCTGTATACCGAGAACTAGCTGTTAAGGAGAGATTCACTCCCACATCCAATTAAAGGAGCTGAATGAAACAATTTTAAAGGCTTTGCCGGGGCAAGACCGTTTAGCAGCAGAGTCCACCACGATTTATCTGTTGAAAGGTGATTAACAATTTTTAATTCTGATGATAGGAAAAAAAGATAATGGGGAGCTTGGAATTTGAATTTTTGAAATGTAAACAGCGAACCAGACAGAACCCCTGTAGAGACATTTTTTTCTTTTATTGAGATAAGTAATTATTCTTTTTATTGAGCAAGAAAAAAGGCACGGAAAAGTTAACCCTACGTTACTGTGAAGAAAAAGGCTAAAATTATCAGCGACTAGCATTGCTTAACCATATTATACCAAAAAAACTGTTGGTTTTTTTTAAGCAAATCAGGTTTCAGCTTTTTGTCTCACTCCTTCTAGGGATTATCAAAAAGCTCAAGTTATATTGGGCCAGCGGAGGGAACCTCCCCCGACATCACCAATGTGATGACGTTGCCCGGAAGTGACATCATTGTGCCAGCGACGTCGTGCGACGGCCACTCTAGGTGTTTCTGGGAAAACTCTATGGTTTCCCCAGACGCTCTAGCCATTTGGAAGGGAAAAACTCTATGGTACAGTAGGTACCATAGAGTTTTCCCCTCCCAAATGGCTACAGCATCTGGGAAAACCATAGAGTTTTCCTGGAAATGCCTAGAGTGGCCACCACACAACATCAGTGGCGTGATGACATCACTCCCAGGTGACGTCACTGAACCGCATGCACTTTGCGCGCATGAAGACATTCCGCCGCTGGAAGCTGCAAGGGACTTGGTAACCTTACTTCCATCTAGAGAAATCTGATTTGCTTGTCATAGGAGTGATAGAAAATTATCAAGCTTATCTTTGTCTATATCTTTTTTACCATAGTCATGCAATTATTATCTAGATAACTCATTGGTGCATAACGAAATGTGAGATAAGCAATGTCAGTGCAGAAAAGACCAATAAGCATGTACATTTATGATTTACATCTGATGTAGCTAGATAAGAAAGTCAGTCTTAACCTCTGTCAAAAAGCAATTAATCTTAACTTTTCTGTAGCTGCTTCAATCGGCTTTCCAAGATCAAAGTAACTCTAAGAAAACAAAATTCATTGACAGTTAAAAAGTGCTTGAACTCTCAGTTAGCTTGGGCACACTCAGAAAGAAACAGTTAGTGATATCATAGAATCATAGAGTTGGAATCATAGCTCCAGGTACATAACCATCCTTTGAGTTCTTTTTTTTTTTGGGGGGGGGGGGTAAAGAAGAACTTAAGTTTCTAGACCCTATGATCCCAGAAATAAAGCTGTCAATATGTGAGCGGTATCTGATATTTTGGGCAGCAAAAGAAACTTAGAAGGACTTCCAGAGTTCAGTGGAAGAGCCTTGGATACTGAATAACACATTATTTTTCAAAACAAGCAGCTGTATGCAAAGGCTGTAGAACACCTTTTGAAGAACCACCTTACCTGTTCGAGAAACCAATCAGGACGATACCCTTCCCCATCCGTCCGTATTCTCATCTTCCTTAACGGAGCGATGTCTGGAATCTCCATGATGAAAATATCTGTTTGGCCAACTTCAAATCTGGAGACAGGAGAAGTCAGTACAGATATCTCAGGCTGTTTTTTGCAAACTACAGTTTCTTTTATGAGGCAGGCAGAACTTTGCAGGCCAAGCTGCTTAAAGGGTCAGCCCCCCCCCCCTCAATAACTGAATGTGCAGATTCAAGAGCACCCTGGAAAGGTTGGCAGGCCCCCCGTGTCAAAAAGAAATGGATGCCACAGATCAGTGTTCCCTCTAAGCTGAGTTAGTGTGAGCTAGCTCACAGATTTTTAGTCTCCAGCTCGCAGATTTTTGTCTTAGCTCAGGAAGGATGGCACCAGAGCATACTAATTTATGCAGTGGATCACCATTTGAATGCCAGTAGCTCACAAAGTAGAATTTTTGCTCACAAGGCTATGCAGCTTAGAGGAAACATTGCCACAGATGCACCTAAACTGTGGTTCAGAACTCTGGAGCATCTCAAGTAGCATCTTCAAGGTAAGTGCTGTTCAGAGCGCTGTTCTAACGTAGCTCCGGAGCATACTGGGGCAAAGAGAAATTTTTTGTCCTGTCAAAATCACTCCTGGCACAAGGTTTCTTCAGGGCCCAAATCCATGATCTGAATTTCAAGCTTTGACTCGCTAGTATTTAGTTCCTCCAGATCTCTGTTCAAAGGAACTGGCCCATCCAATTGTCTTAAGATAGACCTATTAGAATATGTATGAACATAAGCTAAAGTAAGTCTGGAAAGCAATTGAACTCACTTCTCCCCTTCCTTCTTATTCTCTCTGTCTAGAAAAAAACCCTTAAAACTCAGAATGAAGATTTCGTTCATTTCAAACCTCCAAAGGAAAAAAATGCATTTCTTCACAATGACATTAATAGACTAAGGGTCTAACTTAGTAGAAGACGCCACCGTGTGTTCTGTACTGACCAAATGGACTGATGGCTTAAGGCGGTTTTTTTTAAAAAATATTCATTTTGGGAAGATGAGGGATGTAAAAGTTTCTTCTCTAATTGTATTTTAAAAGCAACCCTGTGTGATAAAGAGAGCCACTGGTCTAAGATGGTAACTCAGTGGCAGAGCATCTCGTTGGCATGCAGAAGGTCCCCGGTTCAATTCCCGGCATCTCCAGCTGATAGGAACAGGTGGTAGGTGATGTGAAAGACCTTATTCCCAGACCCTGAAGAGCCACTGCCAGTCTGAGTGGACAAAACTGACTTTGATGGACCAATTGACTGACTCACTATAAGGCAGGCTGATGAGATTAGAGACAGGCACAAAACAAACCCCGAAGCAAAATTTGTAATTTTGCAAACCATATTCATGAACTTGCATGACATTTCAAAGCAGTTCATGGCAGCTTGTGGCAGTTCATGGACAGAATAGAAAGCAGGGGTTTAAAGGGAACAGGGTCCCTTTAAACCCTTGCTTTCTGCTTGCTGCAAAAGCCGCAAAACCAGCTGAGTGGAGAGGAGTACCTTCCCACCACTGAGCTGTTTTCTGGGCTTTTTTGTGTAGTCCCTTAAAAGGGGGGCTACTCCTTATAAAGGGACTACACAAAAAAAATATCCTTATCACAATAGCCCTGTGGCACAGAGTGGTAAAGCTGCAGTACTGCAGTCAAGCCCTCTGCTCACGACCTGAGTTCAATCCCAGCGGAAGCTGCTTCAGGTAGCCGGCTCCAGATTGACTCAGCCTTCCATCCTTCCGAGGTCAGTAAAATGAGTCCCCAGCTTGCTGGGGGTGGGGGGGTGGGGAGTGTAGATGACTGGGGAAGGCAATGGCAAACCACCCCGTAAAAAGTCTGCCGTCAAAACGTTGTGAAAGCAACATCACCCCAGAGTCGAAAACGACTGGTGCTTGCACAGGGGACTACCTTTACTCCTTATCACAAAGCTGTGCTTCAGGCTTTCTGCAAGCCCTGTTTGAAAGGACTGTGGTCCCTTTCAACAGGGTTTGTAGAGCCACAAACCATAAACCGTTTTGGTTCACGAACAAACCTCTTGCTTTGGTTTGTGGGTCAGCCACGAGCCACAAACCAGCAAGAATCTTATTTTCCAATTCGAGCCCATCCCTACATGTGATTCGCACAAATGAGAGGGGATAAGGACCCAGGTCCCCTTGTCCAACATTCTACTGGGCTGCACCAGCTCTCAGCAAAAATGCCTTTGCCTTTCTCCACTTAGGGTGGAAGCGGGCTAAAGGGCAGGTGGGAGGTATTCACAGGCATGTGGATGTGAAGGAGGAAGAAGAAGAAGGCAGCTGCAGATTTATACCCCGCCCTTCTCTCTGAATCAGAGACTCAGAGCGGCTTACAATCTCCTTTATCTTCTCCCCCCCACAACAGACACTCTGTGAAGTGGGTGGGGCTGAGAGGGCTCTCATAGCAGCTGCCCTTTCAAGGACAACTCCTACAAGAGCTATGGCTAACTCAAAGCTATTCCAGCAGGTGCAAGTGGAGGAGTGGGGAATCAAACCCGGTTCTCCCAGATAAGAGTCTGCACACTTAACCACTAGACCAAACTGGCTCTCCAACAGCTCATTCTGTGCTCCCTGTGCCCCATTTCACTCCACATCCCAACTGCATACAGCGTGGTGTAAGGATTAAAATGGAGGATAGGAGAACTGGGACCCCAATGAGGAGAAAGGCAAGGTATAACTGAATCAAATAAACATACATGCACAGAGGGGGGGGGTTTGCAGAAAAATCCCAACAGGAATTCATCTGCATATTAGGCCACACCCCTTGACATCACCATTGATTCCCATAGAAGCCCAGCAAGAGCTCACTTGCATATTAGGCCACACCTCCTGATGTCTGATTAAACACAATTCTATTTGGTAATGTATGGTAATTATATCCAGTTCTAATACAATATTAACACTTACTACCTTCCCCATACATTACACTTTCCCCTCCCCCCCTCCTCCCAAATCTTGATTTTCACCGGTGTCAGTTACCTAAACTTCTAATATCAAAAGGTATCTTTAACTTTAAAAGCATCTTAATAAGAAGAAATAAAAAGAAAATGTATATATATATCATTTTGCAAAGAAGTTAAAAAACACCATTTCTTATTCTTTATAAAGTCCCACCCAGTTATTATTATTCATCTTCTTTCTTCTTCTGAAAACCTAAGTGGTATTCTCAAAAATCACCCAGTGTCCTTTTATTTTCCATTCTTTTTCTATGTACTTTCTAAATTTATCCCAATCCCTTTTAAATCCCTCTAACTCATAGTCTCTCAAGATTCTTGTCAGTTTGTCCATTTCACTCCATGACATAACATTTACAATCCAGTCCCATTTTTCTGGTATTTTATCTTGCTTCTATAACTGTGCATATAATGTCCTAGCAGCTGAAAGCAAGTACCAAATAACAGTTCTATCTTCTTTTGGAAATTTCTCCATTTGTAATCCCAATAGGAAAGTCTCTGGAGTTCTCTTAAATTCATATCCCAAGATTCTAGAAATTTCTTGTTGAATCATTTGCCAAAACTGTTTCGCTCTTTCACAAGTCCACCACATATGGTAGAAAGAACCTTCATGCTTTTTACATTTCCAACATCTATCTGGCATCTTGCTGTTCATTTTTGCTAGCTTTTTAAGAGTCATATACCACCTGTACATCATTTTATAACAGTTTTCTTTGATACTATAACATGTCGAAATTTTCATAAGAGTTCTTCCACAAATATTCCCATGTTTCCATCTGTATTTCTTTATTAACATTAATTGCCCATTTTATCATTTGAGAATTTACTACTTCATCTTCAGTAGACCATTTCAATAATAGTTTATATAGCTTTGAAATCAACTTTTCATTGTCTCCAAGCAGAACTTTTTCCAATTCAATTTGCTCTTTTCTTATTCCTTCACTTTTAATGTCACTTTCCACCAAGTTCTTAATTTGTTGAATTTGAAACCAATCATATTTGTTTCTTAATTCTTCCATCTTTAATTCGATTTTACCACCTTGGATTTTCAATATTTGACCACATGAGAGCCACTTTCCTTCACTTTCAGCATATATTTTTATTACTTCCATTGGCACTATCCACAGAGAAAGGCAAGGTATAACTGAATCAAATAAACATACATGCACAGAGGGGGGTTTTTGCAGAAAAATCCCAGTAGGAACTCATCTGCATATTAGGCCACACCCCTTGACATCACCATTGATTCACATAGAAGCCCAGCAAGAGCTCACTTGCATATTAGGCCACACCTCCTGATGTCAACACTGTTTCACGCAGGGCTTTTTTTTGGTAGAAACTCATTCGATGATGGTGATGATTTTATTTATTTATTTATTTATTTATTTATTTTAAATTTACATTAGACTTTTATCCCGCCCTCTCCGCAAGCGGACTCAGGGCGGCTTACAACAGTCGTTTACACGATTTAAAACAATAAGCCAATAAAATCTATAAAACATTATACAATTAAAATTTAAAAACTATTCCAAGGCGCTGTACCATTACTACGTTGGCGGTTCTGCTTTTCAGACGGTTGGTCACCGGGAACTCTAGCTGATGTCAGGTGGCAGCTCTCTCTCCGTTTAAGCATCGAAGGCCTGTCGATACTGGATTTATACCCCACCCTCCATTCTGAATCTCAGGGTCTCAGAGCAGCTCACAACCTCCTTTCCCTTCCTCCCCCGCAACAGACACCCTGTGAAGTGGGTGGGGTTGAGAGAGCTCTCCCAGAAGATGTCCTTTCAAGGACAGCTCTATGAGAGCTATGGCTGACCCAAAGCCATTCCAGCAGCTGTAAGTGGAGGAGAGGGGAATCAAACGCGGTTCTCCCAGATAAGAGTCCACACACTTAACCACTACACCAAACTGGCCACATACCCTGATGCCAAGCTAGCCAGAACTGCTTTCCTGTGCGTTTCTGTTCAAAAAAACCCCATGCACATGCATACCAATCCCCTAGCCCAATGCATCAGCACTTGATTGAACAGTCCACATAAGAACAAAAGAGAAGTCATGTTGGATCAGGCCAATGGTCCATCCAGTCCAACACTCTGGCCGATTTCGCACTAGAGCTTTAATCCTGGTTTAACTCTATCCCCAAACTGACTTTCTACACTAGAATCATAGAGTCAGAGAAACCAACTTTATGACACTATGATTCTATGGTTTTAGTGTAGAAAGTCAGTTTGGGGACAAAGTTAAATCAGGATTAAAGCTCTAGTGCGAAATCGGCCTCTGTGTCACATAAGAACATAAGAGAAGCCCTGTTGGATCAGGCCAATGGCCCATCCAGTCCAGCACTCTGTGTCACATAAGAACATAAGAGAAGCCCTGTTGGATCAGGCCAGTGGCCCATCCAGTCCAACACTCTGTGTCACATAAGAACATAAGAGAAGCCCTGTTGGATCAGGCCAATGGCCCCTCCAGTCCAATACTCTGTGTCACATAAGAACATAAGAGAAGCCCTGTTGGATCAGGCCAATGGCCCATCCAGTCCAACACTCTGTGTCACATAAGAACATAAGAGAAGCCCTGTTGGATCAGGCCAGTGGCCCCTCCAGTCCAATACTCTGTGTCACATAAGAACATAAGAGAAGCCCTGTTGGATCAGGCCAATGGCCCCTCCAGTCCAATACTCTGTGTCACATAAGAACATAAGAGAAGCCCTGTTGGATCAGGCCAGTGGCCCCTCCAGTCCAACACTCTGTGTCACTTAAGAACATAAGAGAAGCCCTGTTGGATCAGGCCAGTGGCCGATCCAGTCCAACACTCTGTGTCACATAAGAACATAAGAGAAGCCCTGTTGGATCAAGCCAGTGGCCCATCCAGTCCAACACTCTGTGTCACATAAGAGAAGGCATGTTGGATCAGGCCAATGGTCCATCCAGTCCAACACTCTGTGCCACATAAGAACATAAGAGAAGCCACGTTGGATCAGGCCAATGGCCCATCCAGTCCAACACTCTGAGACACATGAGAACATAAGAGAAGCCACGTTGGATCAGGCCAATGGCCCATCCAGTCCAACACTCTGAGACACATAAGAACATAAGAGAAGCCATGTTGGATCAGGCCAATGGCCCATCCAGTCCAACACTCTGTGTCACACAGTGGCAAAAAAAAGAAAAGAGGTTCACAAGTGGGGCTAGAAGCCCTTCCACTTTACCCCCCCCCCCCAAGAACCAAGAATACAGAGCATCACTGCCCCAGACAGTTCCAATAATATGCTGTGGCTAATAGCCACTGAAGGACCTCTGCTCCATATTTTTACTTAACCCCCTCTTGAAGCTGGCTATGCTTGTAGCCACCACCACCTCCTGTGGCAGTGCATTCCACATGTTAATCACCCTTTGGGTGAAGAAGTACCTCCTTTTGTCCGTTCTAACCCTACTGCTCAGCAATTTCATTGAATGCCCACGAGTTCTCGTATTGTGAGAAAGGGAGAAAAGGACTTCTTCCTCTACCTTCTCCATCCCGTGCATAATCTTGAAAACCTCTATCACGTCACCCCGCAGCCGACCCACAAGGGTTAATCTGTCCAGGCTGAGTGACTCGCTTTCAGTCCACTCCCGCAGCCTCCAATGTCACATTTGAAGGTTCCCACTAATAATCCTGTCGGATTTGTATCCACCTCGTTACTCCGGCACACTGATTAAATTACACAGAGGCTATCGCCCTAAGGAAACAGACGGGATGGCTGGAGAGGTCTTTGATAGCTCTAATTTGTATGCGCGCAAGAGCATAAATCCGAATAAAGGACTAATAAGAGAAGAGGCCTGAGACACAGCCTGGAACGGTGCCTTCTTTAAGGAACTGACTCATTTCTCGAGAGGATTTCACCGGGCGTTCCCGCTCTCACGTCCACTCATCAATATTTGTGTTGCCTGGAGCTATCTGCGGTTAACGCTAATGTAAATTAGATTGTCTTATTATCTGTGACGGTTTCAATAGAAGGTTTCTTCCTAAACCCGTATAGCGCTTGGTGTTATTATCTACAGAGGGCTCTGAAGACAAATGACAGCTTCATAAATGGTTGATCCCCACATGATCATACACTGGCATATTTCCAGACCTCTAGCTGTTCAGTCGTTATAATTTTGGTGAGGGGCTGTGGCCTGGCGAAAGAGCATCTGCTTGCAACACAAAAGGCTCCAGGGGACAGTTCAAGGGGAGGGACGGTGGCTCAGTGGTAGAGCATCTGGTTGGTAAGCAGAAGGTCCCAGGTTCAAACCCCGGCATCCCCAACTAAAAAGGGTCCGGGCCAATAGTTGTGATAAACCTCAGCTGTTCAAGGGGAGGGACAGTGGCTCAGTGGAAGAGCATCTGCTTGGTAAGCGGAAGGTCCCAGGTTCAATCCCCGGCATCCCCAACTAAAAAGGGTCCAGGCAAATAGGTGTGATAAACCTCGGTGGTCCCAGGTTCAATGCCTGGCATCCCCAACTAAAAAGGGTCCAGGCAAATAGGTGTGAAAACCCTCAGCTTGAGATCCTGGAGAGCCGCAAATCAGTATTTTGTGCTTAGCACCAAAAAGACATTAACCCTTTCATGGCAAGGCACTTGACGCATAGCTATCCCTGCAGAGACCCGTGGTTCTCGCCAGATGATGGGCCCTTCTGAAACGACAGAGGTCGCAGAGTAACCCTTACCTATCGCCATCTTTTTCCAGCTGCATCTCTTCGGTACACCCGTTGCATCCAAAGAGCATGATGTAAATACTGGCGTCTGTACCGGCGCCTGGGAGATCTCCAGTCACAACGGTCACTTCGTAGAGAATCTGGGGGAAAGTGAATCCCGTTGAGAAAGTGATTTTTTAAAAAAACAGAACAGGTTGTTTCTAGATTACGGGCTATATGGCGCTGGGCCATCAAAACCTGAAGTCAGCAGAATATCTAGGCAAAGTAAAAAAAGACTAATTTTGCATTGCGGAATGTGTTCTAGAATGTTCTTGGGGTTTTTTGCCTGTCACATTCAGAGCGGCGTTAGGATTTGATCCGAACATTTAGATTTTGGCCTCAGGATCTCTCCTGGATAGCTTTTGCTATTTGGTCCACTCGCCCCGTGGTGCAGAGTGGTAAACTGCAGTACTGCAGTCCAAAGCTCTGCTCACGACCTGAGCTGGGTTCAGGAAGCTGGCTCAAGGTTGACTCAGCCTTCCATCCTTACGAGGTCAGTAAAATGAGTCCCCAGCTTGCTGGGGGAAAAGCGTAGATGACTGGGGAAGGCAATGGCAAACCAGCCTGTAAAAAGTCTGCCAAGAAAATGTCATGATGCAATGTCACCCCGTGAGTCGGTAATGACTCGGTGCTTGAACAGGGGACTACCTTTACCTTTTTTTACCACTTGCTGTAGTCATCAGGCACAGAAAACTCTTCTGTGAGATTATGCATGGGAAAGAGAAGGTAGAGAAAGAAGTACTTTTCTCTCTTTCTCGCAAGACAAGAACTCGTGGACATTCAATGAAATTGCTGAGCAGTCGGGTTAGAGCTGATAAAAGGAAGTACATCTTCACCCAAAGGGTGATTGACACGTGGAATTCACTGCCACAGGAGGTGGCGGCGGCTACAAGCATAGACAGCTTTAAGAGGGGATTGGATCTATATATGGAGCAAAGGTCCATCAGTGGCTATTAGCCACAGCGTATTGTTGGAAAAAGTCCAGAAAAGGGCAACTAAAATGATTAAAGGTTTGGAACACTTTCCTTATGAAGAAAGCTAAAACACTTGGGGCTCTTTAGTTTGGAGAAACGTCGACTGTGGGGTGACATGAAAGAGCTTTATAAGATTATGCATGGGATGGAGAAAGTAGAGAAAGAAGTCCTTTTCTCCCTTTCTCACAATACAAGAACTCGTGGGCATTTCATGAAACTGCTGAGTAGTAGGTTAGAACGGATAAAAGGAAGTACTTCTTCACCCAAAGGCTGATTGACATGTGGAACTCACTGCCACAGGACGTGGTGGTGACTACAAGCATAGCCAACTTCAAGAGGGGTTTGGATAAAAATATGGAGCAGAGGTCCATCAGTGGCTATTAGCCATAGAATATTATTGGAACTGTCTGGGGCAGAGATGCTCTGTATTCTTGGTGCTTGGGGGGGGGGGCAAAGTGGAAGGGTTTCTAGCCCCACTTGTGAACCTCCTTTTTTTTGGGCCACTGTGTGACACAGAGTGTTGGACTGGATGGGCCATTGGCCTGATCCAACATGGCTTCTCTTATGTTCTTATGGAACTCTCTGTCTGGGGCAGTGATACTCTGTATTCTTGGTGCTTGGGGGGGCTTCTAGTGTCCTGGCCCCACTGGGGGACCGCCTGATGGCACCTGGGTTTTTTGGGCCACTGTGTGATACAGAGTGTTGGACTGGATGGGCCATTGGCCTGATCCAACAGGGCTTCTCTTGTGTTCTTATGTGACACAGAGTGTTGGACTGGATGGGCCATTGGCCTGATCCAACATGGTTTCTCTTATGTTCTTATGTGACACAGAGTGTTGGACTGGATGGGCCATTGGCCTGATCCAACATGGCTTCTCTTATGTTCTTATGTGACACAGAGTGTTGGACTGGATGGGCCATTTACCTGATCCAATGAGGCTTCTCTTATGTTCTTATGTGACACAGCGTGTTGGACTAGATGGGCCATTTACCTGATCCAACGTGGCTTCTCTTATGTTCTTATCCTCTCTGCCTGAAGAAGGCCCCACCAAGCCCGCCCCCCCATACCGTAGCAGGCTCCGCCGCTGAATCCCAGGGTCTGATCTGCAATAATCAGAACAGCTCTAATCCAGAGCTTGCATATTTATTTATTTACATAACCGCTGTATAACTGCATTTATTAGACTGGTTTTAATGTTATTAAGCTTAATGTTTTAATGTTTTATATTGTAAATCTAAGTCTCTATTTATTACTGTATGTTTTTATAAAATGTTGTTAGCCGCCCTGAGCCTGCCGAGGTGGGGGAGGGCAGGATATAAATGAAATAAATAAATAAATAAATAAATAAATGTATTTCCTGCCTTTCTCGCTCAGACTCCAGGCGCATTACATAGAGTGACTCAATACAAGTCAACAGGATAGGTCATTTGATAAGCACGGTGATAGGATTTGGGTTTCAGAACCAAGCAGAAGTCTAAAACACAGCACCGAAGCAAAGCATGAGTATTAACATGACAAATGGTGTGAAATAACCCAGTAGGATCCTGCTTAAGATATTTCTTGACTGTGATCGATTCCCTGCTAGCCTTGTCCCGTTCTCACGCTCCTCTTCTCCGCGGGGCTTCCATCTGATTTTGCACAAGCTGCCGCAAGGTTGCAAGTTCCTCCACCTCTTTCGTGCGGCAAGCAGAAACCGGGTTTTAGAGGATCTTGCCTGCTGCGCAAAAGAGGTGGAGCAAATTGCAGCCCCCGGGGCAGCTATTGCAAAATCGGACGGAAGCCACACAGAGAAGAGGATGGTGAGACCAGGATAAGACGAGTGCAGAATCGGTCTGTGTTCTCCATGGGAACTTGGCACTCATCACAAGCACGGGGAAATGCATTATGGAAGAACCACACTTCAGTTAGCTAGTCTATTTATGTCGAGATTTGCAAGTTCCTTGCCGGAAGCCGTGAAAGAATTAACTGTTTGTTTATGCATGCTGCTGTCTTAGCTAGTTTAAGTTTAATGACCCAATGGCAGAGCCTGCACGTATTCACTGCCATAGGTAGGTGACAACATGTATAATCAGGGCTTTTTTTGTAGCAGGACCTCCTTTGCCTATTAGGCCACACACCCCTGATGGAGCCAATCCTCCTGTAGCTTACAGTAGGCCCTGTAAGAAGAGCCCTGTAAGCTCTTGGAGGATTGGCTACATCAGAGGTGTGTGGCCTAATATGCAAAGGAGTTCCTGCAAAAAAAAAAAAAGCCCTGACAAAATGCATAATTAATTAGTATTGGGGTTCTCCAATTGAGCCCTGTGGCGCAGAGTGTTAAAGCTGCAGTACTGCAGTCCTAAACTCTGCTCACAACCTGAGTTCAATCCCCGGCGGTAGCTGGGTTTTCAGGTAGCCGGCTCGAGGTTGGCTCAGTCTTCCATTCTTCCGAGGTCGGTCAAAGGAGTCCCCAGCTTGCTGGGGGGTGGGGGGAGAGTAGATGACTGGGGAAGGCAATGGCAAACCACCCCGTAAAAAGTCTGCCGTGAAAATGTTGCGAAAGCTACGTCATCCCAGAGAAGCAAACGACTGGTGCTTGCACAGGGGACCTTTCCTTTCCTTTCCGATTGGGTAATCAATATCTTGGGGTTGGACTGGAGAGCAGGCACTAGGTTTCAGTTTATCATTCTTTGTTCTTGCCTCTCACTCAAAGTTTAGAAGTCTCAGAGAAAAGATGTAGGTTAGAGCGGATAATCAGGATGTTTATTCCTGTATAGTTTTTTGTCTCTTTTCAGCTCCCAGTAAAATCCTCCCCTCCTTAGTCAGCAAAGTTTATGTTTTTAAGTTAATACATTCATCTAGCTGCATTTTTATCTCTGCCACCTCGGCGTATCTAACAATTTAATTAAAAAAAACAAATTATGAGAAAGAACCCTCAACTGCCATGTTCGTTACGGGAGACAGTTCAGAAGACAACAAGATTTACTGAACGACCTTCAGGCCGATGAAGACACTATCGGCATCCAGGATGTTGTAGACGCGAGAGGTGAGCCCGTCGCCCATGTCTCTGGCCAGCCAACACTTACAGACGAAGGTGTACATGACACCTTTAGTGGGCACAATGATTGTCATCTCGTCCAGGAGCCAGGAGCTTTCTGGCGTTGCCCCATCATGGCCCACCTGTGGGAGTCAGACACAAAAAAAGCTGCTGTCAGTCAAAGGGAGCCAGGGTGTTTTAGTGGTTAGAGTTTCGCAGGGCTTTTTTTGTAGCAGGAACTCCTTAGCACACCTCCCTGATGCAGCCAATCCTTCAAGAGCTTTCAGGCCTCTTCGTACAGGGCCTATGGTAAGCTCCAGGAGGACTGGCTACATCAGGGGGGTGTGGCCTAATAGGCAAAGGAGGTCCTGCTAGAATTCCTTACAGGGCTCTTCTCACAGGGCCTACTGTAAGCTCCAGGAGGACTGGCTACATCAGGGGTGTGTGGCCTAATAGGCAAAGGAGGTCCTGCTAGAATTCCTTACAGGGCTCTTCTCACAGGGCCTGCTGTAAGCTCCAGGAGGATTGGCTACATCAGGGGCCTAATACGCAAAGGAGGTCCTGCTAGAATTCCTTATAGGGCTCTTCTCACAGGGCCTACTGTAAGCTCCAGGACTGGCTACATCAGGGGCCTAATACGCAAAGGAGGTCCTGCTAGAATTCCTTACAGGGCTCCTCTCACAGGGCCTGCTGTAAGCTCCAGGAGGATTGGCTACATCAGGGAAGTGTGGCCTAATAGGCAAAGGAGGTCCTGCTAGAATTCCTTACAGGGCTCCTCTCACAGGGCCTGCTGTAAGCTCCAGGAGGACTGGCTACATCAGGGGTGTGTGGCCTAATAGGCAAAGGAGGTCCTGCTAGAATTCCTTACAGGGCTCCTCTCACAGGGCCTGCTGTAAGCTCCAGGAAGACTGGCTACATCAGGGGTGTGTGGCCTAATAGGCAAAGGAGGTCCTGCTAGAATTCCTTACAGGGCTCTTCTCACAGGGCCTGCTGTAAGCTCCAGGAAGACTGGCTACATCAGGGGGGTGTGGCCTAATAGGCAAAGGAGGTCCTGCTAGAATTCCTTACAGGGCTCTTCTCACAGGGCCTGCTGTAAGCTCCAGGAAGACTGGCTACATCAGGGGGGTGTGGCCTAATAGGCAAAGGAGGTCCTGCTAGAATTCCTTACAGGGCTCTTCTCACAGGGCCTACTGTAAGCTCCAGGAGGACTGGCTACATCAGAGGTGTGTGGCCTAATAGGCAAAGGAGGTCCTGCTAGAATTCCTTACAGGGCTCTTCTCACAGGGCCTACTGTAAGCTCCAGGAGGATTGGCTACATCAGGGGGGTGTGGCCTAATAGGCAAAGGAGGTCCTGCTAGAATTCCTTACAGGGCTCTTCTCACAGGGCCTGCTGTAAGCTCCAGGAGGATTGGCTACATCAGGAGGGTGTGGCCTAATAGGCAAAGGAGGTCCTGCTAGAATTCCTTACAGGGCTCTTCTCACAGGGCCTGCTGGAAGCTCCAGGAGGATTGGCTACATCAGGGGGTGTGGCCTAATAGGCAAAGGAGGTCCTGCTAGAATTCCTTACAGGGCTCTTCTCACAGGGCCTGCTGTAAGCTCCCGGAGGATTGGCTACATCAGGGATGTGTGGCCTAAGATGCAAAGGAGTTCCTGCTACAAGAAGAGCCCTTGCAAGGAGAAGAAAGCTTAGGATATGGGCATTTTAATAATAATAATAATAATAATAATACCTTTTATTTATATCTCGCCCTCCCTGCCGAAGCAGGCTCTGGGCGGCTCACAACATATTAGTTCTATGCAATACAATACAATAAAATCATATAATTCAATAAATACTACATTATAAAACCATCATTTAAATTGACATTCCAATTAAAATTAACAGTTATGGTGCTAAATTACAGGTTTTTAATAAATTGATGGCGGAATACAACAGCAGCGAATCTATCATTTGCTCAGCATTCAAGCGCAGGCCATCTTAAAAAGAGTAGTCTTGCAGGCCCTGCGGAATTGCTCAAGACTCCGCAGGGCCCGCACTTCGTCCGGAAGTTGATTCCACAGGTGTGGAGCTACGATAGAGAAGGCCCATTCCCTTGTGTTCTTCGTTTTGGCCTCCCTCGGCCCAGGGATATTCAGTTGATCATGTCTTTAAGAGAAGTGTTGTAGCCCGTTGTGGGATGAACGAACTCCCTGAGGTCCAGAGAGAGGGAGTTTACCCAGCAGGAACAATTGTCCTGTGCATTGCAGTTTTCCACTCTTTCATATTCCAGGGGTGGCCAAGGGTAGCTCTCCAGATGTTTTTTTGCCTACAACTCCCATCAGCCCCAGCCATTGGCCATGCTGGCTGGGGCTGATGGGAGTTGTAGGCAAAAAAACATCTGGAGAGCTACCGTCGGCCACCCCTGTCATATTCTATTCAGAAAATTCTAAAGAAGTATTGGTTTCTTCTTAGAGACATTCCAGGGTGTAGTGCATTCCCACAAATAGGTTACAGAAGAACAAAAAATATAGCTGATGTTATTATTCGATTTTATTCTGTTAGAACGGAACCACGGACACCTCAAAGTGGAGGACACCAGAAATGCGGAACCTGTTCCATGGGTGCCCCCGTTCACAGAAACACTGGAAGGGGCTGACGGCTGAGCATCATGTTCAAAGGAAAGGTGGTTCATCATTAGCGGAGGCACGGAAAACCCTATGCGCTCCTGCGTTTCGAACAAAGAAATGATTTCCTAGTCCGGCCTTCGTGGTTTAATGGTTTTTTTTTTTTTTAACAATAAGCCGCTCCGCCTGAAATGATAGACAGCTCGCATCTCTCCCATCCCCACCCACCCCAAACAATTGATCACTTTATCTAACTGTTTCAGTCGTGGTTCCCATTAGGAATGTTATTACCCGGGTAATGCCGGTGCAGCTGCAGAAAATTAGAGCGAACCGCTAGGGAGGATTCAGTGATCTGCGCTACGGCTCAATTTCTTGAAATGTAACAGAAATCAAAGGAGGAGACTGGAGAGCTGTAGGTATATTTCCTTCATGCTTCCCCCTTTTTTTCGGGGGGGGGGGGGGGAGGCCCTAGGCCAGGGGTGGCCAAACCGTGGCTCGAAAGCTACATGTGGCTCTTTCATACATATCGCGTGGCTCTCGAAGCCCCCACTGTCCTGTCAGCTGACTTGGAGAATGCGTTTAAAATTGCTTTCTTTCCACCTCTCTCTTCCCATCTATTCGCCTTCCTTCCTGTTTGTGGGGCTCTCAAAATCTGACGTTCATGTCCTTCCGGCTTCTCAAACATCTGACATTTATTCTACGCGGTTCTTACGTTAAGCAAGTTCAGCCACCGCTGTCCTAGGCTAAACCTGTCACAGAAAGATTCTTTTAGCACCCACTAGGGTTGCGAGGTCCAGTTCAAGAAATATCTGGGGATTTGGGGGGTGGAGCCAGGAGACTTTGGGGGTGGAGCCAGGAGCAAGGGTGTGACAAGAATAATTGAACTCCAAAGGGAGTTCTGGCCATCACATTTAAAACACATCACTGCATGTCAAATAGATCTTTTTTGAGGTAAGTTTCCCCTTCCCAGCCAGATGATGGTGCCTTTCCATGGGGGATCCCTGCCCCCACTAGGGGGCAACACTAAGCTGATGTGAAAATTCAGCATTGCATATGAACATATGAAGCTGCCTTATACTGAATCAGACCCTCAGTCCATCAAAGTCAGTATTGTCTTCTCAGACTGGCAGTGGTTCTCCAGGGTCTCAAGCTGAGGATTTTCATGCCTATTTGCCTGGACCCTTTTTAGTTGGAGATGCCGGGGACTGAACCTGGGACCTTCTGCTTACCAAGGAGATGCTCTGCCACTGAGCCACTGTTCCTCCCCCAAATGTGAGGATAAACAGAAGGTAGCGTAGGGCTGCCAATTCCCAGGTGGGCAATAAATAAAAAAACTTGCGGTGCGGAGTTGAAGAACTGTTCGTGCATACTGATAAGATATGACTGTGACCAGCTGCCTAAGCACGGGTTCCGGAGTGTAAATATAGCGGCCAGAGGAAGTGTAAAGGAAACACAAACTTGAACCTAGGACTCGCATCGCTGCTGCTACACCTGTTGAATTACTCTTCAAAGAGGAACAGCCGGTCTAGCTGCGTCTCTCAACGGAAAGACAAGACGACAGCAGATTTTCATACCTGGGGGTGAAGCCGGGAGACACTAAGAACTGTTTGCTTGCTTGGAAGGACATTTAAGAATTACAGGGATAAAATGGTTGAGTAAAAGAGTGCTTTGCACTTATATTGCAACATTTGGTGCCCGGTGTTTTTCCTGCTTTGCCTAATCCCCAGGTGGGGCCAGAGGATCCCCCGGTTTGGAGCCCTCCCCCACTTTAGGGTCATCAGAAAGCATGGTGAGGGAGGGAAATGTCCGACAGCACTCCATTATCCCCTGTGCAAACTGATTCCCTTAGGGTATAATGGATAATTGATCTGTGGGTATTTTGGCTCTTGGGAGGGGGGTTGTTCTTTGAGGTAGAGGCACCAAATTTTCAACACAGCATCCAGTGCCTCTCCTCAAAATACCTTCCAAGTTTCAAGAAGATTGGAATGGGGGGTTCAGTTCCATGAACCCCAAAACAAGGCGACTTCTGGGTTTTTTGGCTACTGTATGTACAGAGTGTTGGACAGGATGGGCCATTTGCCTGATCCAACATGGCTTCTCTTATGTTCTTATGTGACACAGAGTGTTGGACAGGATGGGCCACTGGCCTGATCCAACATGGCTTCTCTTATGTTCTTATGTGACACAGAGTGTTAGACAGGATGGGCCATTTGCCTGATCCAACATGGCTTCTCTTATGTTCTTATGTGACACAGAGTGTTGGACAGGATGGGCCACTGGCCTGATCCAACATGGCTTCTCTTATGTTCTTATGTGACACAGAGTGTTGGACTGGATGGGCCATTGGCCTGATCCAACATGGCTTTTCTTAAGTTCTTATGTGACACAGAGTGTTGGACTGGATGGGCCATTGGCCTGATCCAACATGGCTTCTCTTATGTTCTTATGTGACACAGAGTGCTGGACTGGATGGGCCATTGGCCTGATCCAACATGGCTTCTCTTATATTCTTATGTGACACAGAGTGTTGGACTGGATGGGCCATTGGCCTGATCCAACATGGCTTCTCTTATGTTCTTATGTGACACAGAGTGTTGGACTGGATGGGCCATTGGCCTGATCCAACATGGCTTCTCTTATGTTCTTATGTGACACAGAGTGTTGGACTGTATGGGCCATTGGCCTGATCCAACATGGCTTCTCTTATGTTCTTATGTGACACAGAGTGTTGGACTGGATGGGCCATTGGCCTGATCCAACATGGCTTCTCTTATGTTCTTATGTGACACAGAGTGCTGGACTGGAGGGGCCATTGGCCTGATCCAACATGGCTTCTCTTATGTTCTTATGTGACACAGAGTGTTGGACTGGAGGGGCCATTGGCCTGATCCAACATGGCTTCTCTTATGTTCTTATGTGACACAGAGTGTTGGACTGGATGAGCCATTGGCCTGATCCAACATGGCTTCTCTTATGTTCTTATGTGCCTCTATCCTTCATTATTCCCTATGGAAGGAAGGCATTTTAAAAGCTGTGCGGTCCCTTTCAATGTGATGGCCAGAACTTTCTTTGGAGTTCAATTATGCTTCTCACACCTTTGCTCCTGGCTCCTTCCAAAGTCTCCTGGCTCCACCCCCAAAGTCTCCAGATACTTCTCAAATTGGACCTGGCAATCCTAACAAGGTGGCGACACTAAGCTGCTGTGAGGATAAACAGAAGGTAGCGAAAACCAATCTGCACTGCCCTCTGATCACTGGAGGAAGGGGAGGGGGGGGTAACATTGCATTTAAATAATACCTGTGTCAGGAGCCCTGATGAGGGGGAGCTGGAAGGGTTAACAGACTAGGAAGAGTTGCCTACCAGCTCCTCAGTGAACAACCAGCAGCTGGCCCATCAATCGCTCTCCCCACATTCCAGGCACCTGCATTGGCTGTGGACAATCAACCTCCTCCAAGCTCTCCCCCTCCCATCTCAAGAGTGCGGAGCTGGCTCCGAAAGGCACTTTCAGAGCAAAGGCATGAGGCACGCTGATGCTTCAGATCTCTCAGCCCTGAGTTCTAGCAGACTCACGGCCACCCAGGGAGCAGGCTGATTAAGGCTCCCATATAACTCCCACCCAGGACGTGGAAGCAACAAGTTGATTCTCTGGCTTGGATCCACACTCCTTCCTGATCCCAGAGCCTGACCTGCTCGAATTCCTTGGCACCCTGACCCTTTGGCTTTCGGACATTGACTTCGGATTCCGGTTTGCGATTTTGCTTTGGTGTTTGACCTCCTGGACTTTGACCTTGGGCTGGCTTTGGACTCCCGCCGGCCTGCGCCCTGCGAACGCGACAACCTGTTTCGTTCTAAGCCAAAACAATCCTCTCCTTCTTGAAGCATCATTTGGGCGAGGGGAAAACGAAGCAGCAGATAATGAGATATAAGACGGTGTGCAAGAGCGTCCACGCTGTCTACAGGCCATCTTGAGTGTTTTTTGAAAGCGGAGCAGAGCATATGAACATATGAAGCTGCCTTATACTGAATCAGACCTTTGGTCCATCAAAGTCAGTATTGTCTTCTCAGCCTGGCAGCGGCTCTCCAGGGTCTCAAGCTGAGGTTTTTCACACCTATTTGCCTGGATCCTTTTTTGGAGATGCCGGGGATTGAACCTGGGACCTTCTGCTTCCCAAGCAGATGCTCTACCACTGAGCCACCATCCCTCCCCAAACGTATGACCATATGAAGCTGCCTTATACTGAATCAGACCCTCGGTCCATCAAAGTCAGTATTGTCTTCTCAGCCTGGCAGCGGCTCTCCAGGGTCTCAAGCTGAGGTTTTTCACACCTATTTGCCTGGATCCTTTTTTGGAGATGCCGGGGATTGAACCTGGGACCTTCTGCTTCCCAAGCAGATGCTCTACCACTGAGCCACCGTCCCTGTCGATGTAAACGCTGCCTCTCAAACCTTCAGTTACGTAAGGGTTCCTTTGCTCTGCCGGCATCTCTGATCTATGCACATTGCTTATGAGCCACGATTGATGCTCTCTCCTACGAGAGGTCTCTCAAGGTCTGGCAAGCTGCAAAAACAAAAACCCAATTTCCCCATCGAGCGAGGAAATTATACAAACAGCTCTTCTCATGGCAGGCCGTTTATGAGAGCCAGTCTCCGACGGAGTTCAACGCTTTGTCAAGTATTTTTTTTTTGTTGTTGTTCTTTAAAAAATGCACTTGTGTTAAAAACTCCCCAAGAACAGAAAGCAAAAGCAAAGAGAAGAAACTTTCCTCCCTTCCGTGCCAGATTTCTGTATGCACACAGTTTATGTGAAGGAACACCCAAAGTTAGACTCCAGCCCCTGCAGTTTGCAGTACATTTTATTCCTGGAATGGGAACAGCATGATGTGAACTATTGAATTAATGAAAGTAATGATACAGGGTGTGTTTAGTCCACTCAAACTCCAGGGGGAGCTGTAATTTATGTTTTCTACTATCATGAGCTTATTGAATCCATCATTTGTTTCCCTTTTTGTTGAGCTTCCTGTCTTCGTTGTATCGTAAAGGTTCCTTAGTTAATGGAAGCTCTATAGCAGGGGCGGTCAAACTTGCTTAATGTAAGAGCCACACAGGAAAAATGTCAGATGTTTGAGAGCCGTAAGACATGAACTTCAGATGTTTGTAGGGTTGCCAAGTCCAATTCAAGAAATATCTGGGGACTTTGGGGGTGGAGCCAGGAGACTTTGGGGGTGAAGCCAAGATCAAGGCTGTGACGAGCATCATTGAACTCCAAAGAGAGTTCTGGCCATCACATTTAAAGGGACAGCACACCTTTTCAATGCCTTCCCTCCATAGGAAATAATGAAGGATAGGGGCACCTTCTTTTGGGGCTCATAGAATTGGACCCCGTGGTCCAATCGTTTTGAAACTTGGTGGGTATTTTTTGGAGAGGCACTAGATGCTAAACTGAAAATTTGGTCCCTCTACCCCCAAAAACAGCTGCCCCAGAGCCCCAGATAACCGCAGATCAATTCTCCATGATTTTCTATGGGAATAAATCTCCCTAGGGAATAACAGAGTTCCCAACAGACATTTCCCTCCCCTCCCCCCACTTTCTGAAGCGGGGGGAGAGCCTCCAAACCGGGGGATCCCCTGCCCCCACCTGGGGATTGGCAACCCTAGATGTTTGAGAGCTACAAGGAAGGAAGGAAGGGGGAGGGGAGGGAGGTGGAAAGAAAGCAACTTTCACTATAAATGCATTCTGCCAGCTGGCTTGGCTTGGAGAAGTGATTTGAAGAGACAAATGCCTTCTCCAAGATGGTCAATGGGGCAGGGAGGGGGGCTTCAAGAGCCACAGTTTGGCCACCCCTGCTCTATAGTTTATTCCTTCTTGCAGTCGTCTTATTGCTACAGTAAACTTTAAAGAATACAACTATGCATGTGTAGGGCTGGTTTTATTTCCCTAGCTCTGCTAACATATCCCTTCTTTCTCGAGGGTTACCAAAGGGTTGCCAAGTCCAATTCAAGAAATAGCTGGGGACTTTGGGGGCGGAGCCAGGAGCAAGGCTGTGCTCTGGCCATCACATTTAAAGGGGCCGCACACCTCTTCAATGCCTTCCCTCTGTTGGAAATAATGAAGGATAGGGGTACCGTTTTGGGGGGCTCCCAGAATTGGACCCGCTGGTCCAATCTTCCTGAAATCTGGAGGATTTTTTGGGGGGAAAGCAATGGAAGCGATGCTGAAAATTTGGTGCCTCTACCTCAATAAACAGCCCCCCCCCCGAGCCCCAGATACCCACGGATCAATTCTCCATTGTTCCCTACAGGAATTGGTCTCCATAGGGAATAATGGAGCGCCCAGCAGACATTTCCTTCCCCTCCCCCACTTTCTGATGACCCTGAAGCCGGGGGAGGGCCTTCAAACTGAGGGATCCCCTGCTCCCACCTGGGGATTGGCAACGCTTGGTTACCAGGATCCCCCGGCCACCAATGAGGGGTGGTTGTCAACTTGAGGCTGGGAAGGTCCTGGAGATTTAGGGATGGAGCCTGGAGAGGGCAGGGATATCAGTGGGGCACACTGCCCTAGAGTCCACCCTCCAAAGCATCCATTTCCTCCGGAGGAACTGATCTGTGTAGTCTGGAGATGATCCTTTCAACTGCAGATGCCAGGAACTGAACCTCCAACAGTTTGGTGTGGTGGCTAAGTGTGCGGACTCTTATCTGGGAGAACTGGGTTTGATTCCCCGCTCCTCCACTTGCAGCTGCTGGAATGGCCTTGAGTCAGCCATAGCACTGGCAGAGGTTGTCCTTGAAAGGGCAGCTTCTGGGAGAGCCCTCCCAGCCCCACCCACCTCACAGGGTGTCTGTTGTGGGGGGGGGGGAGGTAAAGGAGATTGTGAGTTGCTCTGAGATGCGAAGTGAAGGCAGGATGTAAATCCAACACCCTCCTCCTCCTTGCCAAACAGATGTTCTACCACTGTACCACAGCCCTCAACACAGTTTGCAGATGCAGGACAAAATCATGCAAAGCAGAAATAACAGCAGACATCGGATTTATATTCCGCCCTCCACTCAAGAGTCTCAGAGCGGCTCACAATCTCCTTTCTCTCCCTCCTCCACAACAGACACCCTGTGAGGTGGGTGGGGCTGAGAGGGCTCTCCCAGCAGCTGCCCTTTCAAGGACAACCTCTGCCAGAGCTATGGCTGACCCAAGGCCATTCCAGCAGCTGCAAGTGGAGGAGTGGGGAATCAAACCTGGTTCTCCCAGTAGAATAACTAATATCAACTAAGAGAATAATTTTAATGTTCTGGGGGTTTTTAGCATGAACACATGCTGCCCTCTGCATGAAAATGTAAACTTGACATGATGGGAGGTGGTTGAAAAAAAAGACCTGCAATTTCTCTGCCCTGTTTTTCGGATAGTGTGAACGGGGGGCGGAGGTTGTAGCAGGAACTCCTTTGTATATTAGGCCACACCCCTCTGATGTAGCCAATCCTCCAAGACCTTACAGTAGGCTCTGTAACAAGAGACCTTTAAGCTCTTGGAGGATTGGCTACATCAGAGGGGTGTGGCCTAATATGAAAAGGAGCTCCTGCTAGAATTCCACCCCTGCTCCTTTGCATATTAGGCCACACCTCCCTGATGTAGCCAATCCTCCTGGAGCTTACAGTAGGCCCTGTACTATGAGCCCTTTAAGCTCTTGGAGGATTGGCTACATCAGAGGGGTGTGGCCTAATATGCAAAGGAGTTCCTGCTAAAAAAAAAGCCCTGAGTGTGACCGTCGCCTTTTTGATCTTGTTCCCAAAATCTAACTCCTCAGCCATGTAGTTACCTCCACTTTCTTGACTTCTTCCACATCTAGCCCCATAACAGAGAACTTCTCCACGGAGGCATCCGCAAATTCAGTCCGATCATCTGAGAGATCCAGCCAGAGGCGGTGAGTCCGAAGCTTCCCGGACCCCATGATGATGATGTAAACTCGGCTGTCGGTGTCGGAGCCCAGCTCGCTTCCGGTGGTGATGACGACATGGTAAGGAATCACTGGGAACAAAAGCAACAGTCGGTCGAGGCGAGACAGGGCGGAGCCACAGCAGAGCCGCTGAGAAGACCAAAATGCTATCAGCACCAGCTGTTTTAAATCATTTAATGTGTTAGTCTTTGATTGTTATTATGACTAATGTTGTAAGCCGCCCCGAGCCTGCCTGTTGGTGGAACGTGTTATCAAGAAGAAGAAGAAGAATTGCAGATTTATATCCCACCCTTCTCTCTGAATCGGAGACTCAGAGCGGCTTACAATCTCCTCTATCTTCTCCCCCCCCCCAAGTTGAAGCCAATTTATGACAAACCCAGAGGTTGTTTGAGGCAAGGGACAAAAGGCCTCAGGTTCAGCAGGAACACAGCTTCTGAGCCTTCCTCACGGTTCCCCCTCCTCCTGCTCACCTACCTTTTCCATGGAATAGTAGGTGCAGCTGCATAATAATCTCTGGATTAGGAGAGCAGGCAGCCAACCAGCCACCAGGGGCTTTGCCACGCCCCCAGCAGCCCTCATTAACCCCTGGAGAAGCCCGCGCCACCCTTTCTCCACTTCTTATGTGATTTTGGGCGGCAGGTGTCTTGCTGCCCTTTTGACTGGGGGGGGGGTGCGGCCCAGGAGAGCCCCAGGTGAGCGAGACCTGCTTGGGCTGGCTGGATCTCTAGCCAGCCCAAGCAGGCCTCGCTTGCCCAGGGCTCTCTTTTTTGGAATCGGGTTGCTTTCGGCGGGGGGGGGGGGGGCGATATGCTAATGAGTTATGCTAATGAGAGCTCCACCACCTATTTTTCTACAAAACGACCCCTGACTGCAACCAAGAGATCTTGTGTAGGTAAAAAAAAAAAGATCCTACAGAGGGGAACGATGCAAGAACACACATCAATTCTATTTGGTTATAACCACAGCAGAGGCCATCCATCGTCTACATCCTCGTTAGAATGCATGGCAACGCTGATAATGCAACCCGGAAAACACCTCCAACAGATGCTTTGGATATTCTCTCCATAAGGAGGTCTCCAGACAGGGAACGTTGACCAGTGACATTTGTGAGAGGTTACATAGCAACTGGAAGTCCAGATGAAAAGCTACTAGTAGCTGAATCTCAACAGGGCGGAATGACATAGTAAAGAAGGCCTACCCTGACTGGCACAGGATAAGACAATATTCAATAGGGAGAAAAAAATATTGCTGTTTATTACATCTGTGGGTTGTTTGTTTAGATGTTACCCTGAACTCCTCAGAAGCAGCGATGTGGTGTTAATGATATCAGGCTATGCAGGGCTTTTATTGCAGCAGAAGCTCCTTTGCATATTAGGCCCTGATGCAGCCAATCCTCCAAGAGCTTACAAGGCTCTTCTTACAGGGCCTAGGATTCCTAACAGGGCTCTTCTCACAGGGCCTACTGTAAGCTCCAGGAGGATTGGCTACATCAGGGGTGTGTGGCCTAATAGGCAAAGGAGTTCCTGTTACACAAAAAGCCCTGAGCCTATGCAAAGAGGCTAGAGTTTGGTGTGTGCAGCAACTATTAATTTTTGCTACCACATGGTGTCCAGAGGCTTTCTTAAATCCACAGAATCTCCCCAGCCTTTAAAAAAAAAAAAAAGCTAATAGCTGTCGCACACCATTAAAATAGGGGCTGTGGTGGTGGGAGGGTTGGGTATAGGGTTGCCAAGTCCCCTCTCCGTGAGGTGGGTGGGGCTGAGAGGGCTCTCACAGCAGCTGCCCTTTCAAGGACAACTCCTGCGATAGCTATGGCTGACCCAAAGCCATTCCAGCAGGTGCAAGTGGAGGAGTGGGGAATCAAACCCGGTTCTCCCAGATAAGAGTCCACGCACTTAACCACTACACCAAACTGGCTCTCTTCATAAGAAGTGGAGAAAGGGTGTCGCGAGCTTCTCCAGGGGTTAACGAGGGCTGCTGGGGGCGTGGCAAAGTCCCTGGTGGCTGGCTGGCTGCCCGCTCTCCTCATCCAGGGATTGTTATGCAGCTGCACCTCCTATTCAATGGACAAGGTAGGTGGGGAGGAGGAGGGGGAACCCTCAGAAAGGTTCAGGAACTGTGCTGCTGTGAGCTCCTGCTGAATCTGAGGCCTGGTCCCGTGTCCACCCACCTGCCCCCCAGGCCTAGTATTTCCTTACGTGCTCCTTCTACAGGGGAGGACTCTGCGTCGTCCGATTTCTTGTCTTTCACATTTGCATTGTTATCCTTGCTTAGAGATGAGTCATCGATGCTCTTCTGATTGCGATCGTAGTTCTAATGGGAGAGCATAAAAACACACGCAGGAAATTAATCAAGTGGGCCCTTCTCGGTGAACCTGGAAATGTTTTTCTCTGCTCCTCAAGGAATAATAGTACCACAATTACCGGCATGCGTTATCCTAAAGACATGCACACGTATTAGAAATGGGACTACGACTGCCAAGCTCCCATTCCCTGGCTCCCGTATTCTGTGGTGGGAGAAAAACAAAGACAGAAAGTACTACCTGTTGAGATGGCAATAGGGCTGCCAAGTCCAATTCCAGAAATATCCGGGGACTTTGGGGGTGGAGCCAGGAGACGTTGGGGGTGGAGCCAGGAGACTTTGGGGTGGTGCCAGGAGACTTTGGGGGTTGTGCCAGGAGATTTTGGGGGTGGAGCCAGGAGCAAGCTGGTGACAAGCGTAATTGAACTCCAAAAGGTGTTCTGGCCATCACATTTAAAGGGACAGCACACCTTCCCTCCATTGGAAATCATGAAGAATAGGGGCACCTTCTTTGGGGGCTCGTAGAATTGGACCCCCTGCTCCAATCCTTTTGAAACTTGGAGGGTACTTTGGGGAGAGGCGTCGGATGCTATGCTGCAAATGTGGTGCCTCTACCTCAAAAAACAGCCCCCCCCCCCGAGCCCCAGATACTCACGGATCAATTCTTCATTATACCCTATGGGAACTAGTCTTCATAGGCAATAATGGAGTGCCCAGCAGGCATTCTTCCCCCCACTTTCTGAAAACCCTCTAGGTGAAACCAGGAGATCTCCTACTTTGAGAACTGATCTTCAGCTGGCAGAGATCAGTTTCCTTGGAGAAAATGGCCGCTTTGAAGGGTGGACTCTAGGGCATTGTCCCATGCTGAGGCCCCTCCCCTCCCCAAACCCCGCCCTCTCCCGGCTCCACCCCCAAAGTCTTCAGGTATTTTCCAACACAGACCTAGCAACCCTGCCTTCCACCCCTTCTGTTTAATACTGGAAACTATGTGTATTTGTGCTTTTCTGCTTCTTAAGAGAGATCTTCAAATGAGTTCTGCAGGCCTCATTTTGGGCAGAACTCCAGAACCTCTATATTTTGTGCTCTTCCTTTCTTAACCCCCCGCCCCCAATACTTGCCCCTGGGCTTCATGATTCAAACCCGCTGTGAGAATTCTGCTGAAATCTGAGATGTGACAAATTTTCTAATATTTTTCCCACCCCCCCCCCCCCCCAAAATAAGGGGAAATAGCCAAAACATATAAGAACATAAGAGAAGCCATGTGGGATCAGGCCAATGGCCCATCCAGTTCAACACTCTGAGTCACATAAGAACATACAAGAAGCCATGTTGGATCAGGCCTATGGCCCATCCAGTCCAACACTCTGTGTCACATAAGAGAAGCCATGTTGGATCAGGCCAGTGGCCCATCCAGTCCAACACTCTGTGTCACATAAGAGAAGCCATGTTGGATCAGGCCAGTGGCCCATCCAGTCCAACACTCTGTGTCACATAAGAACATAAGAGAAGCCCTGTTGGATCAGGCCAATGGCCCATCCAGTCCAACACTCTGTGTCACATAAGAACATAAGAGAAGCCATGTTGGATCAGGCCTATGGCCCATCCAGTCCAACATTCTGTGTCACATAAGAACATAAGAGAAGCCCTGTTGGATCAGGCCTATGGCCCATCCAGTCCAACATTCTGTGTCACATAAGAACATAAGAGAAGCCCTGTTGGATCAGGCCAGTGGCCCATCCAGTCCAACATTCTGTGTCACATAAGAACATAAGAGAAGCCCTGTTGGATCAGGCCAGTGGCCCATCCAGTCCAACACTCTGTGTCACATAAGAGAAGCCATGTTGGATCAGGCCACTGGCCCATCCAGTCCAACACTCTGTGTCACATAAGAGAAGCCATGTTGGATCAGGCCACTGGCCCATCCAGTACAACACTCTGTGTCACATAAGAACATAAGAGAAGCCCTGTTGAATCAGACCAATGGCCCATCCAGTTCGACACTCTATGTCACAGAAGAACATAAGAGAAGCCCTGTTGGATCAGGCCAATGGCCCATCCAGTCCGACACTCGGTGTCACATAAGAACATAAGAGAAGCCATGTTGGATCAGGCCAAAGGCCCACCCAGTTCAACACTCTGTGTCACATAAGAACATAAGAGAAGCCATGCTGGATTAGGCCAAAGGCCCCTCCAGTCCAACACTCTGTGTCACATAAGAACATAAGAGAAGCCATGTTGGATCAGGCCAGTGGCCCATCCAGTACAACACTCTGTGTCACATAAGAACATAAGAGAAGCCCTGTTGGATCAGGCCAATGGCCCATCCAGTTCGACACTCTGTGTCACATAAGAACATAAGAGAAGCCATGTTGGATCAGGCCAAAGGCCCACCCAGTTCAACACTCTGGTCGTTTTCGCACTCACCTCCAGCCGGCGCGACCCCCGTCTTCACCGCGCAGGATCTGCGCGGATTTCGCACTAAATGCCGCGGAGCAGCCTTTTGCGCCGGAAACTCCCGTCGCAAAAGCCGTGCAAACGCCAAACTGCTTTTTGGCGATTTACGTTTGAGCGGCTTTTGCGACGGGAGTTTCCGGCGCAAAAGGCTGCTCTGCGGCATTTAGTGCGAAATCCGCGCAGATCCTGCGCGGTGAAGAGGGGGTCGCGCCGGCTGGAGGTGAGTGCGAAAACGACCTAAGTGTCACATAAGAACATAAGAGAAGCCACACTGGATCAGGCCAATGGCCCATCCAGTCCAACACTCTCTGTCACATAAGAACGTAAGTGAAACCATGTTGGATCAGGCCAATGGCCCATCCAGTCCAATACTCTGTGTCACCTAAGAACATTAGAGAAGCCAGTTGGATCAGGCCAATGGCCCATCCAGTCCAACACTCTATGTCACACAGTGGCCAATATATGTGTGTGTGTATACACACACACACATATATATACTGTGGCTAATAGCCACTGATGGACCTCTGCTCCATATTTTTATCCAATCCCCTCTTAAAGCTGGCTTCGCTTGCAGCCGCTACCACCTCCTATGGCAGTGAATTCCACATGTCAATCAGCCTTTGGGAGAAGAAGTACTTCCTTTTATCTGTTCTAAACTGACTGCTCAGCAATTTCATTGAATGCCCACGAGTTCTTGTATTGTGAGAAAGGGAGAAAAGTATTTCTTTCTCTACTTTCTCCATCCCATGCATAATCTTGTAAACTTCTATCATATCACCCCGCAGTCGACGTTTCTCCAAGCTCAAGAGCCCCAAGCATTTTAACCTTTCTTCATAGGGAAAGTGTTCCAGACCTTTAATCATTCTAGTTGCCTTTTTCTGCACTTTTTCCAGATGGAAATTGTCATCCTGCCATTGTGGCTACATAGGAGAAAGTAATGTTAAAAAGTATGATGGGCAGCGTTCCCTCTAAGCTGAGTTAGTGTGAGCTAGCTCACAGATTTTTGGCCTCCGGCTCACACATTACTGACTTAGCTCAGGGAAAATAGCCCCAGAGCAAACTAATTTATGCAGCAGCTCACAACTTTAATGCTCGTCGCTCACAACATTAATGAAGAAAGGTTGAAACGCTTGGGACTCTTTAGCGTGGAGAAACATCGACTGCGGGGTGACATGATAGAGGTTTACAAGATAATGCATGGGATGGAGAAAGTAGAGAAAGAAGTACTTTTCTCCCTTTCTCACAATACAAAAACTCGTGGGCATTCGATGAAATTGCTGAGCAGACAGGTTAAAACGGATAAAAGGAAGTACTTCTTCACCCAAAGGATGATTAACATGTGGAATTCACTGCCACAGGAGGTGGTGGCGGCCACAAGTATAGCCACCTTCAAGAAGGGTTTAGATAAAAATATGGAGCACAGGTCCATCAGTGGTTATTAGCCACAGTGTATGTGTGTATATAAATTTTTTTGCCACTGTGTGACACAGAGTGTTGGACTTGATGGGCCGTTGGCCTGATCCAACATGGCTTCTCTTATGTTCTTAATGCCAGTAGCTCACAAAGTAATTCTTGCTCACGAGACTCCGTGGCTTAGAGGGAACATATTACGAAAATGCTAATTCCAGAAGCATTTTAAAGCAGATGCTGAGCTGATATAATTTAGTATACCTTCCGATGACGTCAGGAAATTGTGGCATATGCAAATCAGTTATGCTAATGAGCTCTGGCACCTCTTTTTCTGAAAAGTATAAATAGAACCTAAAAGTCAGTATTCAGCGTTTCCCCCCACCCACCCCTTTTCCCTTTCGAAATGTGTGGGGATCATTCTGCCCAAAGCCGAGTTCTGTGTCACTTAAAAGTACCTGCATTGCATTAGAACCAGTCGTTATGTAGGGCATTATCTCTCCCGTTTATAGGGGTTTGGGGAGGATCAACAAATTAAGAATTTTGAAGCTCTTTGCAGAATGGGAAAAAAGTGTCATTAGGAGGGAAAATAGTAATAAAAGTTATCAGGGGGAGGGGGGAATGAAGGCTGCTGGAACAGCGTGCCTAAATGCGAAAATCCCATCGCACATTCACGGAAATTGTTTTTTGTTAAACCTAATTAGTTTTGCCTCCTTAAAAGGAATTAATAATGGCGAAAAAGTAAGTCTGGTCCCACTAGGGCTCTCGGCCGCTGCACCGTGCATTTGAGGCAGCCCGTCAAACTTGTCCCCGGGGAAAGCTCCATTTGCCCCGGTGTTAATATGTAATCGTTCTTCAGTCGCAAACGTGCAATTAAAACAACGTCCTGCCCTGTCGAACAAGCCCTGGAAGAGAGAACCCAGCTTCAGTCAACCACGGTACAGGTCCTTGCTGGGTAAAAGGGCAGACGCCACCTATTAATTTTGAGCCTGTTAATTAATCCACCTCCCTTGAATGTTAATTAGCTACATTTTCAGTGGCTGTGGAATGTATGAGCTGGGGTTTTCTTCCCTCCCCCTCATAGAAGCTACTATTAGGGTTGCCAGCTCCAGGCTGGGAAATTCCTGGAGATTTAGGGATGGTGCCTTGGGAGGGTCAAGTTTGGAGAGGGAAGCGACCTCAGCACAGTTTAATGCAATAGATTCCACCCTCCAAAGCAGCCATTTTCTCCAAGAGAACTGATCTCTGTCATCTGGAGAACTTACTGCAAGCTCTTAAAGGGTTGGCTACACCAAGGGGGTGTAGCCTAATATGCAAAGCAGTCCCTGCTGCCAAAAAAAGCCCTGGGTGGAGTGGTTCAGAGCGGTGAACTCTAATTTGGAGAATCGGGTTCGATTCCCTGCTCCTCAACTTGAAGCCAGCTGGGTGACCTTGCGTCAGTCACAGTTCTTTCAGAGCTCTCGCATCCCCCTGAAAGCCTAGCTTGCCACAAAATAATTTGTTATGAGGGCTGAATCTTACATAAGAATAGACCTTGTCGGGCCAGGTAATGTCAGGCTGAGCCGTGTGTGTACTTATTTAAGACTAGGTAGCAGTGATATAAATTTTATAAAGGGCACAGACAAACACAGTTAAAGATTTAAAAAAACATGCCGAAAACATTAGCACTCAGTCTTAAAGGTTCTTTCTTTGTTTTTCTCCCGGGGGATCCAGGGAACCGGGCAAAGGAAGCTCTGGCTCTTTCCCTCCCTCCCCCAGGGGACCAGGAGTGGGAGGAGCCTCAACCAATCAAAAGAAGAGAGGCTTGGCTCAGTAGCTCTGCTGTGTGATTGAGAGAGCCTGGCAAAACAAGCTATCCCTCCCCCCTTTTACCCCAAGGGAGGAGCCTCAGCCAATTAAGAAGACAGAGGCTTTGTTCTGTAGCTCCTGTGCAATTGAGCTAGCTTGGCAAAGTAAGCTGTTATGCAGAATGAAGCAAGAGAGATAGAGAAGGAAGCAGATGACAGCCAGTTGCTCGGGGGCCTGATTGGAGCCCTCTGGGGGCCTGATTCAGCCCACAGGCCACGTGTTTGACACCGCTGAGCTAGAGCTTCTGGCTGCCAGGCAATCCTGGGTTCTCCTGGCTATAAGACACACGCTGCAATACAATAATTACTTAATCTGTTACTCTACACCCTGCACCACTGTCCCCGAAACAAGGGATAGTGATTTGTTTGCAATTGAATCTTGACTATATTCCCAAGCCAGCCTCTGAACAATGCAGTGAACCTTCGGTGGCAGCACGAAAGACCTCCCCGACTTACTTTTTCATAAAGGATCCGCTCAATCTTGCCATCTTCCTTCTTCATCGACAGCCAGCGCTCACACATAAACAGGTAGTAGTCATCTGTGTTCTCATTCACAATCTCTACTTTGTCCAGGTACCAATCGGGTCGCGGCATGCTGTTGTCATGACGGATCAGGATTTTGTAGATTGTCCCCAAGTCCACTGCCTGGATTCTGAATATGTCTTCCTGTAGAGATCGAACAGAGATGGATGGTCTTGCTTTAGGGTTGCCAATTCCCCCCCCCCCAGCCTCTGGGGGGCGATGATGTCACCCGAGAGTGATGTCATCGTGATGTCGCGTGCCAGCCACTCTAGGCATTTCTGGGAAAACTCGATGGTTTTCCCAACGACTCTAGCATTTTGAGAGGGAAAACCTCTATGGTACCTATTGTACCATAGAGTTTTCCTTCCCAAATTGCTAGAGCGTCCGGGAAAACCATCGAGTTATCCCAGAAACACCTAAAGCGGCTGGCACACAACATCACCAGCGTGATGAGGGCACTTGCAGGTGATGTCATTGCCCCGGCAACGTCAGGGAAGGTTCACACTGCTGGCCCACTGTGGGCCAGCAGCTAGGGAACCTTCCAGTGTGGGAGGACCCCCACCCGGACCAGCGGCTTAGCAGCCCTATCTTGCTTCAGTAGTACCACTGCTAAGCCAACCAGCCATGTAGTCCCATGAAAACAGCCTTAAGTACCCTGTCGTTTTTGGAATTCCTCTCTGAATTCCCTGTTCCTACTATGAAGTATCTTGGGTTGCCCTGAAGGCTGAGCTTGGCCTTTTCTTTTTATTGGTTGCCCACTCTGGGGTAGGGAATTCCTGGAGATTCTGGGGTGCGACCTGGGGAATGAGGGGATTAGAGAAGGTCCCTGCCTCATCAGGGATGTGATGCTCTATATCCGGGTGGCCAAACTGGGGCTCGGGAGCCACACGTGGCTCTTTCACACATACTGTGTGGCTCTCAAAGCCCCCCCCCACCCTGTCAGCTGACTTGGAGAAGGCATTTGCCTCTTTAAGTCACTTCACGAAGCAAAGCCAGACAGCCAGCAGCTCGGAGAATGCATTTAAAGTTGCTTTCATTCCACCTCTCCCTTCCTTCCCCTCCCCATCTATTTCCTTCCTCCCTCCCTCCCTCCTCTCAGACACCTGATATTCATGCCTTGCGGCTCTCAAACATCTGACATTTATTCGCCGTGGCTCTTATGTTAAGCAAGTTTGGCTACCTCTGCTATAGAGTGTGTACTATATATTGTTTTGAATTCTATGTTGTAAGCCGCCCTGAGCCCGCCTCGGTAGGGAGGGCGGAATATAAATAGAATGAATGAATGAATGAATGAATGAATAAATAAATAAAAATACTATCCCCATTTAGCTGTGAGTTCCCAGGTTCAAATACCCACTTGGTCACCCATTCTCAAGTTCGTTCAGCACAGACAAGCTGGCTCAAAACATCAGCCATTGATTTGCAAGGAGAAGACAACTCCAACACCCAACAACTTCAGCTAACCTACAAAACTGGAAACTGAAACAAGAGCTCCATGCAGCAGGATCAAACTAAATCGCAGCTGGCTGCATGTGAAGGAGTGGGGAATCAAACCCAGTACTCCAGATTACAGCCTGCTGCTCTTAACCACACACCAATTGTGTGGTCTCTATTGTGTCCCTCCCCAAACTTTGCTTCCTAACGTCTAGGAATTTCCCAATCCAGCGGCAACCTCGTTAAGAACCCACATCCAATGGAGAAAAGCTCTTCACTGGTAACATCTCTACCTGTGCTCTTTCAAATTTGTTCATGTATGTTTCAGACTTGCTCAGTTTTCTCTCCCCTGTATCTCCCAGGTCTCCGTAGATGGTCAAGAACACGTTGGCATCTGTTCCGGCACCAAAAATGTCTCCGGTGCAAACAGTAATATTGTATGTGCAATCTATTAAAAAAAAAAAAAAACACCAGGATTATACATTTGGAGAGGTGAAAGTGGCTAGAAAAGCACCTTTATTTGATCCCAAACCCATTTATGCATCCATGGGCTGTGATCAGACACATAAAATAATGCACTTTCAATCCACCTTCAGTGCACTTTCCAATTGGATGTTATTGTCTGGGCTAGCAGAATCCAGTTGGAAAGTACATTATTTAAAGTGTGTGATCACAGCCAGGGCTTTTTGGTAGGAAAAAACCCAGCAGGGACTTTATTTGCATATTAAGCCACTCCCCCTAACATCACCATTGTTTCGCGCAGGGCTTTTTTGTAGAAAAAGCCCAGCAGGAACTCATTTGCATATTACGCCATACCCCCTGGCACTGTTGGAGCAAGAATCTACATAAACCCAGTCTGACAGCTACAGTATGACAGCTGGTGATCTAGCTGCCAGGCTAGGTCACAGTGACCTGATCAGCAGACCGGCTTGAGCCGGCAGAAGCCAAGTGATGCAATCTGCTGAGTCAGCACGGCCAGGATTGGCTGCTTGGACTATATATGATCTGTGTGTGCATCACACAGGTCTCTCCCTGTGAGATGGTGGTTAGGCGAAGCACTTTGTCCGTGGAGGTGATATTGTATAGACTGCACAAGAGAGCACTTGTTGTGTATATATGTTAATACACCTTTTGGCACTAGTTGCACGTGTAAGCCTGATTTTCTTTCCTGAAGCCCTGTGTCGGGCAAGTCATCTCCCTCACTCTGCTACTCCCGCTCCGACAGGGCTATGGGCCCAGGGCGGTTCCGCTGCGCGGAGGAGAGAGTTGCGAGTTGAGCTGACTGTGAGTTTGGAAAGAGCCGGAGGCGAGGAACGCCGGTGAAGGACACAGAAGCACCACCGTTCTCTGTTTGAGAGCCAGAGAGACGTCGGCAGCCAGCTGTGAGGAGGAGTCGGCACGATGGCTCAGCAACAGCTTGGAGTAGCCGTTGAGAAGCTCACCTCAGCCAACTACGCGGTGTGGAGCCTGAGAATGCAACACTACCTCAAGCGTGAAGGGCAATGGCTGTTCGTGAGTAACCCCCCTGCTGACTTATCTCCTGCCGAGACTGTGTTATCGGATAAGGCACTGGCCAACATAGTGCTATCTATAGGAGATGACCAGCTGGTTTATGTGCGAGGGAAGGACACTCCCAAGGCTGCCTGGGACGCGTTGAGTGCGGTGCATGTTAGCACCACTGCTGGTTCCCTCATGGCCTTGACAAGGAGGATGTTCCGCACCGTTATGCCGGCTGGAGGGTGTGTGAAAGATCACATCAAACGGCTAACGGACTGTTTCGTTGAGCTGGAGGCAAGAGGCAAGACTGTAGCTCCAGACGACAGAGTGTACATTTTGCTGTCGTCGTTGCCACCTGAGTACACTCCCCTGATAACTTCTCTGGAGACGGTGGACGTAGCGACCCTGACCATGGAATACGTCTGTGCCCACCTGCTTGACTTCCAAGAGAGAATTGCGGCCGTGAGCTGTCCGGGGGTGTCGGCCGGGCAGCGTGCCGTTATCGGTGTGTCCGGGAAGACAGCCAAGAATGAGCCAGCTTTTGCTGCTGGCAGGCGTCCGAAGGTGGAGGAAGTGGAGCCGACTGCGTTTGCAGTCCGTCGCTGCTATGGATGCGGGTCGTCGCAGCACCTGCTCCGAGCTTGCCCTGAGAGGGAGAAGAGGCGGGGGCGTGTGCGGCGAGAGCGGAGGACCGCCAGCCCGTGTGAGGAAGCAACCCGGCTGGTCACGTCTGCAGTAGAGAGCACAGGGTCTGCTTGGATTTTAGACTCCGGGGCAACGAGCCATCTCTGCTGCGAGAAGGAGTTGTTGAAAAACATTGACAGTCCTGAGCATAAGTATGTGAGATTGGCTGATGGGACCACTGCCAATTCTGTTTGCTCAGGCAATGTGGAATTTCCTGCACTGAAATGTATGTTGCAAAATGTGTTGTATGTACCCTCACTGCAGTCTAACCTGTTGAGTGTTAGCACACTGTTTGACCAGGGATACCAGGTGAGATTTGAGAAAACCTGCTGCAAAATCCTGGGAGGTGGGGGAAAGTTGCTTGTGACAGGAAAGAGGGAAGGTAAACTGTATGTGGTCCAGAGTGATTGTGCCCAGGTGGCTCAGGTGTCGAATGAGCCTGTGCACAATAATTGTATACATTTGCTCCATAGGAGACTTGGGCACTGCGGATTTAGGGCGTTAAAGAAAACCCTGGAGCTTGTGCCTAGTTTGAAAGTAAATCCTTGCAAATGTTACTTGGATTGCCAGGTCTGCAAGAAGACCAAAAGCAAGGCGTGTGCTGTTGCTAAAGAAAGCTCAAGGGAAAGCACACAAGCCCTGGAACTAGTCCATTTAGACGTTATTGGCCCATTGCCAAAGAGTCTGTCGGGGAGGAGATACTGCTTGGTGGCCACCGACGACCACACGAGGTACGCGTGGGTTTTCACCATGGTGCATAAGTCTGAGGTGTATAAGACATTCACCAAGTGGGTCAAAGCAGTGGAGAGACAATTAGGGGTTAATCTCCTGGCTGTACAAACCGACAGAGGGGGGGAATTCTTATCTAACCAGATGAAACGTTGGCTGGAGAACAAGGGCATCGCCCACCGTCTGACGAACCCGGCAACGCCCCGAGAAAATGGGCATGGGGCTGTATTGCAGAATGTGATGTATTGCATGTTAGAGGATGCACAACTGCCAATGACCTATTGGGCAGAAACCATACATGCAGCTGTTTTTTTGCAAAATAGGGTTTGGTGTAATACTGTGAAAAATGTGCCTTACAGGTTACTGTTGAACAAGACCCCAGATTTGAGTTCTTTAAAAGTCTTTGGGTCACGGGCTCGGGTTGGCATCCACTCCACGAGTAGCGGGGAGGGGGATGTCCGGGCAGAGAGCCTAATTTTTCTGGGCTACAAGCCAAGGGCCAGGTGTTATCGTTTCTGCAATAGCAAAAGCAAGATTACGCTTAGTAAGAGTGCCCAGTTCAATGAAGAAAGCAGCTGGCCAAGGTTGCACTCCTTGCAGAAACAATTTGTCCTGCTGCCAAGTAGCGATAACGATGTTGGAGCGCAGCCCAGAACTCCAGCCCAGGAGGTGGCACCCAGTGGGGCTGGAGAAGGTGAGCCGAATGCTGGCACAGAGCCTGACGAGCAGAGTCAGGAGGCAGAGCCCCAAATGCAGGAACTGGAGGTAAAGTGTGAGAGTCAGGAGGTTCAACACCCAATTACAGGGGCAGAGCAACCAGCCCAGGAGGTGGGAACAGAGCAACCCGAAGAAGACAAAGCTGGTCCAAGCACAGGGCCACGGGTGTCTGCCAGGTCCACCAAAGGCCAACGTCCCGCTAGGTACAAGTGTCCCTATGTCACTCTGACTGTCAATCCAGACCCACCCGGATTTGAGGAAATGTTAAAAGAAAAGGCTAAGAAATGGAAAGCCTGGGTGGCAGAGTGCGAGGCAAGGGAGAAGGAGGCTGAAGCCAAGCGTCTGAAAGAGCTGGCTGAACAGGAACACGATGATGTGTTTTACAATCATGATGAGTTCCTGAACGAATTCCGGAAAGGGTTCCGAGCTACGTAAATATGAACTGTAATGTTGCTGGTGGACATGTATGTAAACTGTGTAAAGTGTTTTGGTGCACTGGGTTTAAATAGATTAGGAGGTGTGTTGGAGCAAGAATCTACATAAACCCAGTCTGACAGCTACAGTATGACAGCTGGTGATCTAGCTGCCAGGCTAGGTCACAGTGACCTGATCAGCAGACCGGCTTGAGCCGGCAGAAGCCAAGTGATGCAATCTGCTGAGTCAGCACGGCCAGGATTGGCTGCTTGGACTATATATGATCTGTGTGTGCATCACACAGGTCTCTCCCTGTGAGATGGTGGTTAGGCGAAGCACTTTGTCCGTGGAGGTGATATTGTATAGACTGCACAAGAGAGCACTTGTTGTGTATATATGTTAATACACCTTTTGGCACTAGTTGCACGTGTAAGCCTGATTTTCTTTCCTGAAGCCCTGTGTCGGGCAAGTCATCTCCCTCACTCTGCTACTCCCGCTCCGACAGGCACCAAGCCAGCCAGAACTGCATTCCTGTGTGCTCCTGCTCAAAAAAAAAAAGGTCTGATCACAGCTATGGTGTCATGGTTAAGAGTGGCAGACTCCAATCTGGAGAACCAGGTTTAATTCTCCGCTCTTCCTCCACATGCAGCCAGCTGGGTGACCTTGGGCCAGTCCCAGTTCTCTCAGGGCTCTCTCAGCCCCACTTACCTCTCAAGGTACCTATTGTGGAAACAGAAAGGGAAAGCAGGTTGTGAGCCCTTCTGGGACTCCTTCAGGTAGTGAAAAGCTGAGTATAATAACCAACTCTATACCCCCATCATATCCCATTTTTCTCCCCAGCCAGGACTCCAAAGCAAAGTACTCTCTGCCTCCATTTCCCCACAAAAAATAACCCTGTGAGCAATAGGGGAGGGACGGTGGCTCAGTGGTAGAGCATCAGCTTGGGAAGCAGAAGGTCCCAGGTTCAATCCCTGGCATCTCCAAAAAAGGGTCCAGGCAAATAAGTATGAAAAACCTCAGCTTGAGACCCTGGAGAGCCGCTGCCAGTCTGAGAAGACAATACTGACTTTGATGGACAGAGGGTCTGATTCAGCATAAGGCAGCTTCATATGTTCATATATGTTCAATACTCCCTCTAAGCTGTGGAGTCTTGTGAGCAAAAACTGTACTTCATGAGCTACTGGCATTAAAGTTGTGAGTGACTGCATCAATTAGTTTGCTCTGGGGCCATTTTCCCTGGGCTAAGACAAACATATGTGAGCAGGAGGCTAAAAAAACTATGAGCTAGCTCACACTAACTCAGTTTAGAGGGAACACTGCAGATCAGTTCTCCATTATACCCTATGGGAATCCATTGGGAATAATGGAGTGCCCAGCAGACATTCCCCTCCCCTCCCCTGCTTTCTGATGACCCTGAAGTGGGGGGGGGAGCCTCCAAATCGAGGGATCCCCTGCCCCCACATTTATTTATTTATTTAATTCTATTTCTATCCCCCCGACCCCACTGAGGCAGGCTCAGGGCGGATCACGCGGTCATGCATGTGCATGAATATAGATATATAATAAGACGTAAAAGCAATAAAAGCAATTTAAAACATAAAAAAAATGTCATTTCAGGTGCTATGATCTTAAGCGTGTTGTCTTGCAATTCCAGCTAGGTGTTCTCCGTAAGGCAGATCTTAATGGATCAGATGTTCTAGATAGGGTTGCCAAGTCCAATTCAAGAAATATCTGGGGATTTTGGGGGTGGAGCCAGGAGACATTAGGGGTGGAGCCAAGATCAAGGCTGTAACAAGCATCATGGGACTCCAAAGGGAGTTCTGGCCATCACATTTAAAGGGACGGCACACCTTTTCAATGCATTCCTTCCATTGAAAATAATGGATAGGGGTACCTTCTATAAGGGCTCATAGAATTGGACCACCTGGTCCAATCTTTTTGAAACTTGTGGGATATTTTGGGGAGAGGCACTAGATGCTATACTGAAAATTTGGTGCCTCTACCCCAAAAAACAACCCCGCCCCCGAACCCCGGATACCCGCAGATCAATTCTCCAGGATTTTCTATGGAAATAAATCTCCATAGGGAATAATAAGAGTTCCCAGCAGACATTTCCCTCCCCTCCCTCCACTTTCTGACGACCCTGAAGCGGGGGGGGGGGAGGGTCTCCAAACCGGGGGATCTCCTGCCCCCACCTGGGGATTGGCAACCCTAGTTCTATATGAAGCAGATTGCAAGAGGTGGTCCAGATATTTTTTCTAGGGTTGCCAATCCCCAGATGGGGGCAGGGGATCCCCTGGTTTGGAGGCTCCAGTGTGGGGCTACTACAGAAAAGGCCCTAGCTCTAATTGTCATGAGCCTGGCCTCTTTAGGGCCAGGGACTGAGAGAAGGTTTTGTGACCCTGGCTGAAGTGCTCTCCGGGGAACATGTAGGGAAAGGCAATCCCTAAGGTATGCAGGTCCATAGGGCTTCGAAGGTAAGCACCAGCACCTTGAAACGAATCCGGTATGCAATAGATAACCAGTGCAGCACTTTCAGCACAGGCTGAATGTGCTCCCGTAGGGGAAGACCCGTTAACAACCCGGATGCAGCATTCTGCACTAGTTGGAGCTTCCGGGTTTGAAACAAGGGCAGCCCCATGTAGAGGGCATTGCGTTAATCCAGTCTCGAGGTGACCGTGGCGTGGATCACTGTCGCTAAGTCAGGGATTGTGGAACAGAAAAAAAAACACACGGTGGACAAAAATGCGAGTGAAATCTAGATGCAAGAGTGATAAGGAATTCGGATTTGCCAAAAAGACGAATGAATTTGATACTATAATTTCTGGAACCAATGAGAAACTCATAAAAAAATTATAATTTTTTATTAGAGATGAGAATGCAGGATGAAATTATTAAGGAAAGTATGAGAAAATGGATACACAATGGAGAGCCAGTTTGGTGTTGTGGTTAACTGTGCGGTGTTGTGGTTAACTGTGGGAGAACCGGGTTTGATTTCCCACTCCTCCATCTGCAGCTGCTGGAATGGCCTTGAGTCAGCCATGGCTATCTCAGGAGTTGTCCTTGAAAGGGCAGCTGCTGTGAGAGCCCTCTCAGCCCCATCCACCTCACAGGGTGTCTTGTGGGGGAAGAAGGTAAAGGAGATTGTGAACCACTCTGAGACTCTTCAGAGTGGAGGGCGGGAAATAAATCCAATATCTTCATCTACCTCACAGGGTGTCTGTTGTGAGGGAGGAAGGCAAAGGAGATTGTGAGCCGCTCTGAGACTCTTCGGAGTGGAGGGCGGGATATAAATCCAATATCTTCATCTTCTTCTACAAAATACTGGGCATGCTATAGAACTATCAGAATGGGAGAAGCTGTGGAGAGAGAATATAAGACTTACAAGATCGGCCACTTTTAAGGAAAACCTCTATAAAATGGTGTATAGATGGTACATTACTCCAGAGAAATTATCTAAGATGTATTTGAATACTTCCAATAAATGTTGGAAGTTCAAGAGGGTAAATGGTACCTTTTATCATATGTAGTGGCAATGTAATAAGGCTAGGAAATGCTGGGGTCAAATTCATAGCTGGCTCAAAAAAACATTGAAAATATATATTCAACATCTTCCTGAGTTGTATTTGTTGAATGTTATGTCAGAACTCTCTGCCCAAATTCACAAATAGATTTTTACTGCATGCTGTAGCAGCGGCAAGAATAATTTATGCTAGGTATTGGAAAACACAACAGATACCAAGAAAAGAGGAATTTCTCCAGAAATCGTTGGAAGCAGCTGAACTGGACTTTCTGTCACTTAAATGGAAGGAAGGGGAATATTCAAGAATGTCAAGAAACCTGGAAGCCTTTATATGATTGGTTGAAGTTGGTAGGTTAATTTACGAAACAGATGGCTTCTAAAATACTGCTGATTGATGATAGGAAAGAGATGGAATTAAAATAAAGTAGGCCTAAGAAAAAGTAAGAACGTAAAAGTAGATAAGGATGGAATATGGTGCATGTAAACTAGTTTGGAGCGTAAGGATCAAACGAGTTTACATGCCCTATATTCCATCCTTATCTACTTTTAAGTTCTTACTTAACTAGTTTGATCCTTGCGCTCCAGTATATATTGTATGTGTTCTTTACTCTGTTTTTTTTTAAATGTATTTTTCCTTTCTTTTTTTCGTTGGTCTGCATGTTACCAATAAAGTCTAAAATGGTTTAAAAAAAAAGTCACACGGATAGGAGACAAGGAAGAAAAGCAACTGCTCCGTGCACCATAAGCCTTTACTTTCAATTCCAATAAAGACTAATTCACTAAAACATTCTTTATAAATCCAATTCTTTACTGATGGCAAAAAAATTATTTTGAGAAATCCAGGTTTGCTCAATGTATGCAGAGGCTACTTCAGCAACCAGTCCAAATACCAGCTTACAAGCCTAACACTCAATAAATAACTTGCTCACACTCAATCCAACCATTAAATTGTTGGCTTGAGTGTGAGCAAGTTATTTATTGAGTGTGAAGAGTGAAGCATAACATTGGCAAAGAAAAACCCTGTAGCTTGGATAAAGCTGTAATGCGAAACAGAGACACAGAGTGGTTATGCCTGTAAGCTGGTGTTTGTACTTTAACTCAAGGGTGTCAAGCATATAGTTCAGGGGCCGAATCAGGCCCCCAGAGGGCTCCTATCAGGCCCCCGAGCAATTGGATGTCATCTGCTTCCTTTTCCCTCTCTTGCTTCCTTCTGCATAACAGCTTGCCTTGCAAGGCTTGCTCAATTGAACAGGAGCTACAGAGCGAAACCTCTATATTCTCCATTGGCTGAGGCTCCTCCCTTGGGGAGGAAGGGGGGCGGAGGAATAGCTTGTTTTGTCAGGCTCTCTCAATCGCACAGCAGAGCTACTGAGCCAAGCCTCTCTTCTTTCTATTGGCTGAGTCTCCACCCCCCGCAGTCCCCTGGGGAAGGAAGGGAAGAGCCAGAGCTTCCTTTGTCCAGTACCCTGGATCCCATGGGAGAAATACAAAGAAGGCATCTTTAAAACCAATGAGTGCTAACATTTTAAGCATGCTTTAAGTTTTTAAAAATATATATATGTGTTTTCAAAGATTTCAGGTTTTCACAGCTGGTAACATCATTAGGGTTTGTAGAGTCTTTCGGGATCAAGTGCCGTGTTCTACTGGAGAAAGTTTTCCTTCCAGACGTTTCGTTCTCAGCTGCGGAGAACATCCTCAGTGGCGTTGCAGCCGGAGCAGGCGCTCAGACCTTCTTGGCTGCTGTTCATTGAGTGGGGCCAGGGCTGCTGGAGAGCTGCTATTTGTAGGCTGGAGGGGGTGTGGTGAAAGGGCAATTGGTAGCTCTCCAGCAGCCCTGGCCTCACTCAATGCGCAGCAGCCAAGAAGGTCTGAGCGCCTGCTCCGGCTGCAACGCCACTGAGGATGTTCTCCGCAGCTGAGAACGAAACGTCTGGAAGAAAAACTTTCTCCAGTAGAACACGGCACTTGATCCCGAAAGAGTCTACAAACCCTAATATATATGTGTTTGTCTGTGTTCCTTATAAAATTTGTATCTCTGCTACTCAATCTTAAATAGGTACACACCCGGCCTGGCCTGGCCTGGCTCAGCACAACCCGACATGGCCCGGCCCAACGAGGTCTCATTTATGTCAGATCCGGCCCTCATAACAGATGAGTTCGACACCCCTGCTTTAACTTGTTGCTGACGTATCCTCGGCATAGTTGCATCTCTAAGACCAGCAAAGTTTTATTCAGAATGTAAGCTTTCGTGCGCTCTAAGCTCACTTCCTCGTCTGAATAAAACTCTGTTGGTCTTAAAGGTGCCACTTGACTCTTGCTTTGTTCTGCCGCTTCAGACCAACAGGGCTGCCCGCTTGGATCTACACTGAGCAAACCTGGATTTGTCAAAGTAAAATTTTGCCATCAGTAACGAATCGGACTTATAAAGAACTTTTTGCTGTTGCTTTCTTTCCTGGCCACCTGGGGATTGGCAGCCCTACTCTTAACAGGGCCTGCTGGAAGCTCCAGGAGGATTGGCTACATCAGAGGTGTGTGGCCTAATATGCAAATGAGTTCCTCCTACAAAAAAAGCCCTGGCTACAGCAAACTAACACAGTTACTCACCTGAGAGTGTAAAAAGCTGACCTAACCTGGGATTCTCTGCTGAAATTGGAAGGAGCTCCCCCCCCCCCTCTCTCTCTCTCTCTCTCTCTCTCTCTCTCTCTCTATCCATCCATCCATCCATCCATCCATCCATCCATCCATCCATCTATCTATCATCTATCTATCTATCTATCTATCTATCTATCTATCTATCTATCTATCTATCTATCTATCTATCTATCTATCTATCTATCTATCTATCTATCTGAAAAAGAAGAAGAAGACGACAACTGCAGATTTATACCCCACCCTTCTCTCTGAATCAGAGATTCAGAGCGGGTTACAATCTCCTATTTCTTCTCCCCCCACAACAGACACCCTGTGAGGTGGGTGGGGCTGAGAGGAATCTCCCAGAAGCTGCCCTTTCAAGGACAATTCCTGCGAGAGCTATCACTAACCCAAGGACATTCCAGCAGCTGCATGTGGAGGAGTGGGGAATCAAACCTGGTTCTCCCAGTCCACACTCTTAACCACTACACCAAACTGGCTATAATGGAGAACTGGAGCGCTCTCTCCTATCTGTCTATCATTTCCTCCTGAGATAATTTAACCAGGGGTGGAATTCCAGCAGGAATATAATATCCTTTGCATATTAGGCCACATCCCCTGATGTAGCCAATCCTCCAAGAGTTTACAAAATAGAGCCTTGTAAGCTCTTGGAGGGTTGGCTACATCAGGGGTGTGTGGCCTAATATGCAAAGGAGCTCCTGCTAGAATTCCACCCCAGCATTTAACAAAAGATCCCTTTCTGCATGTCGCTCCATTGCCGAGATGAAAATTGGCAAGAGTAGCCCATCTTTTCTCCCACTCTCTTTTCAATTCCCTGCGCCCAAAAAACGATCTCAAGGGTTGTATATTTTTTGTCGTTGGAGAAACAAGGTTGGCTTGATGAGGTTCATCAGGCGCTTGTCAGCTGGCTTCCCTCAATCGCCTCTAAATTACAGCAACATCCCTTCAACGTGCTCAAAGTGCAAAGAAACAAAGCTAGGAACGTAATACGCGGCTAAGGGTTTGATCTCATGTAGCACGTCCTCATTTTCCAAAAAGGGTCGGCTTGAAAGCATCGAGCTGAACTTGAAAAGTAAACTCAGCTGCGTCCAAATGAGTACTTGAGGGGGAAAAGAAGAAAAAAAAATCACCAATGAAGATGATTCTGTTGTGGAAGCTCTTTGTTCAATATTTGGTTTGCTTTTAAAGATGCTCCGTAAGCCCTTGTTTATACAAGCTGTTGATGCCAAGAATTAGAAGCCTCTTCACTCGATGCTGTTTTCCATTTATTTACATGACCAAGAATTTAACCTGACTGTAAAGGACTATTGTGCATATCTCAAATTAGTAAGCTGGGGTTTGCGAGTGAGTGTACTGTCAGCTTATCACAGACCCGACAAGCGCTGGTTTTCAAACAGCAGCTAATAGCTATGGTGACTAAAAACAATCTCCACATTCAGAGACGTTAAACCTCTGGATTCTAGTACCAGGAGGCAACATCAGGCAAAGGCCTTGGTCTCTGTGCCCTGTTGTTGGCCCTCCAGAGGAACTGGTTGGCCACCATGTGAGACACGATGCTGGACTAGATGGACCATTGGGCTGATCCAGCAAGGCTCTCCTTATGTTTTTATGAAGGCCTCAACCTCTCTGCCCTGTTGTTGGCCCTCCAGAGGAACTGGTTGGCCACCGTGTGAGACAGGATGCTGGATGAGATGGACCACTGGTCTGATCCAGCAAGGCTCTCCTTATGTTTTTATGAAGGCCTCAACCTCTCTGCCCTGTTGTTGGCCCTCCAGAGGAACTGGTTGGCCACTGTGTGAGACAGGATGCTGGATGAGATGGACCACTGGTCTGATCCAGCAAGGCTCTCCTTATGTTTTTATGAAGGCCTCAACCTCTCTGCCCTGTTGTTGGCCCTCCAGAGGAACTGGTTGGCCACTGTGTGAGACAGGATGCTGGGCTAGATGGACCACTGGTCTGATCCAACACAGCTCTTATTATGTTCTTATGGAGGCCTTGCTTTCTATACCCTGCTGTTGGCCCTCCAGAAGAACTGGCGAGCCACTGTGTGAGACAGGATGTCAGACTAGATGGACCTCTGTTCTGATCCAGCAGGGCTCTTCTTATGTTCTTATGGAGGCCTCGGTCTCTATGACCTATTGTTGGCCCTCCAGAGGAACTGGCTGGCCACTGTGTGAGACAGGATCTTGGACTAGATTGACCACTGGTCTGATTCAGCAGGGCTCTTCTTATGTCTCCCCCTTAATACATTACAGTGTTCACAGTGGAGAGTGGGAGGGGCCATGTTTCGGTGATCAAGCACCCGCTTTGCAAGCAGACGGTCTCAGGTTTAGTCCCTGACAGTTCCCAAAGGATTTCAAGAGGAAGATCATCTACCTCAGAGATCCTCTGTGACTTTTTAGGTACAAGACAGCTTTACATGTTCTTATATTCAGGGGAGTTTGATATCCAGAAAGACACTCCTGTACTGATTCCTAAGCCATGCACCCCTGGAATATATTGCAATGTAACCCTAGAATATCAATATGACACAGCAATGCCCATTTGAATTGGAATAGTCTTTCTTGCACATAAGGGAGACAAATCCAGTTCCTTCTAGACCCCAAGCAGGCTGGCATGATTGGGGGCTGTGCTGAAAGGCTAAACAGCATCTTTCTGCTCCTAGAAAGGAACAATTCCAGGCCAAAAGAGACGGCAAAGTGGGCAGAGCTGTAAAATTTCCTTCACTCCGCTTGGCAACCTTTTAAGTCTTGTTCTCAAAACATAAAAACAATATAAGGGTTACCAGAGCCCTGCAACACAAACAAATGGTTTGTATATATGTTCTGTTATTCTTCAGGGCAAGACAGCAGACACACAAAGGCTAAGGGGTAAGTGGCCATCTTGTGTGAATGTGTGGCATACCTATAAACTCGTCTCACATTTCTGCCAGGGAATCTGACCTAATAGAATTTCTATTTTTCTTTAATTACTGCTAAGGCTATCAAAGTCAACCAGTCTCCTGAACACTTGATGGATGCCTATCCATGTTGATATTTAGGGCGAAATCTATCACTTTTGGGGAGCTTAAAAGGAATCAGTTTGGAAAAACAGGGCCATAAAAACTCATATGGCCAGCGTAATTAAAATTCCTCTATTGGGGTATGGGTCTATGACACAATGATCTCTGATTGGATATTCAACATATGACACCCCGATTTTCCATTGGTGTGACACTCTGCTTCCTCATTGGGTAATTGAATCACTTGATGTGACATAACTGACCTTAGAAAAACAGGCAACCCTACCTGTCAAGATTAGATTTTTCCACCCTCCCCTCGAGGAATTTTCCCATCCTCTCAGTCTCCTTGGCATTCTCCCCTCCATCCATCCCTTCCTGCCTTCATTCCCGCCCCCCTTCTTCTCAAGAGAAATCTGTCTCCATAGGCCTCATGTTTCCTCTGACTGAACCTACTCTGCAAGATTTAGGTATTGTATACCCCCCCTCCCATCCTTACTTATTCAGCTAACCACTGTATTACTTTTGCATGCTTGAAATTGTTTGATTGGGATATAACTATTTGAAAACCTACAATAAAATCCATTATTTAACCAAAGGATTTTCAGTGGTCTAGCTCCGTAAACATTGACAGAGATCCTTGCTCACCTCACCCTCTCGTAGGCCTACCATTTTGAGCTATTAATATTCCCCAATAAAAGGTTAGTTGAGATGTAACAGATTATCATATACCGTATAGTATTCCGCAGCATACTCAAGGGTGTCCCACCAGCAGGAAGGAGTAACAGTTCTGGCTTCGCCAACCAGCCTTGGTCATTACCAAGTGACCCCTTCCAGAAAGGTATCCTTATCAGGACAACAGTGGCGAATCACGTACTTTCTAGGGCGTCCTCAATTACTTCATCGATCTGTTTGAGCGTCCCATCCTTCAGGAGTTTCTCGGTAAAGACTCGGGACGGCACCAGTTCCCTCATGATCTCGCCGTCCTCTTCGGATCTTGCTAACCACTTGTCGCACGGAAAGGTGGTTTTTTCGGAACCCTGGCGTGAACAGAAAACAAACAAGCTCTTTGGTACCACAACCCAGTGGTGTGCGTAGAGCAGGGGTGGCCAAACTGTGGCTTGGAAGTCACATGTGGCTCTTTCACACATCTTGTGTGGCTCTCAAAGCCCCCACTGCCCCATTGGCCAGCTTGGAGCAGGCACTTGTCTCTTGAAATCACTTATCTAAGGCAAGCCAGCTGGTGGCTTGGAGAATACATTTAAAGTTGCTTTCTTTTGACCTCTCCCTCCCTCCACTCCCATCTATTTCCTTCCTTCCTTCCATCCTTCCCTCAAACATCTGACATTCATGTCTTGCGGCTCTCAGACATCTTACGTTTATTCTGTGTGGCTCTTACATTAAGCAAGTTTGGCCACTCGTGGTCTAGAGTATTTGATACACAGAGCACAGGGTAGCACACAGTGGAGCTTACTTGAGAGTAAACACACAAGGATCGGGGCCATTAGAAAGGAAGGGGCATCCGTCAAGTGAGGAAGGGGTGGAGAGAAAGTTACGGTCGTTGTTGTTTTTCAAGAGGCAGGGGATCTGTTTAAGATTTGGCAAGGAGGCAATGAGGATGTCTCCCAAGCCCCATCCAACCCCTGGAACTGTGAAGAAGAACAACAAGGAGAAGAGGACCGCAGGTTTATACCCCGTTCTTCTCTCTGAATCAGAGTCTCAGAGCGGCTTACAATCTTCTTTATCTCCTTCCTCCCCAACAGACACTCTGTGAGGTGGGCGGGGCTGAGAGGGCTCTCCCAGAAGCTGCCCTTTCAAGGACAACTCTGCAAGAGCTAAGGCTGACCCAAGGCCATTCCAGCAGCTGCAAGTGGAGGAGTGGGGAATCAAACCCAGTTCTCCCTGATAAGAGTCCGCATGCTTCACCACTACACCAAACTGACAGGGTTTTCAGAAGGTGGGCTTTTAAAAAAAGAATATCAAGCCAGACTGAAAGACAGAAAATTGTTTGTGTTTTCTAAATGGGCAATCCCTGGTGCCAGAGTACCTTGCCAGCATCTCACTCAGAAAAATGAGTGTTTTTTTCAGGCCATGATCCCCTCACTCTCTTAGGCACCTCCCTAACACCTGCACCCAGGATGGATCTATCTATCATCCGGCCCATGGTATGTCACTGCCAGATCCGTATTTGTACCCAGGGGCTGAACTATCTTATGAGGTAAAGTTCTAGTAATAGCCTCAGACGTGGGGATGGACTTTGCGGTCTATATAGTCATCAGTAGGGCTTTTTTGCAGAAAAAGCCCAGCAGGGACTCATTTGCATATTAGGCCACACCACCCTGATGTCACTATCGTCCCACACAGGGCACTTTGTAGGGGGGGAATCCTATCAGGAACTCATTTGCATATTAGGCCACACCCCCTGACAGCACCATCGTCACACACAGGGCATTTTGTGGGGCGGATCCCACCAGGAACTCATTTGCATATTAGGCCACACCCCCTGATGTCGCCATCGTTGCGCGCGGGGCATTTTGTGGGGGGGAATCCCACCAGGAATTCATTTGCATATTAGGCCACACCCCTGGTGCCACCATCATCCCACACAGGCCACTCTGTAGGAGAGAATCCCATCAGGAACTCATTTGCATATTAGGCCACACCCCTGATGCCACCATCGTTACATGCGGGGCATTGTGGGGGGAATCCCACCAGGAACTCATTTGCATATTAGGCCACACCCCCTGATGCCAAGCCAGTCAGAATGCATTCCTGTGCGTTCCTGCTCAACCACCCCTGCCCCCCGGACATCAGCACATATATTTGAGTGTTATTGTGAAGAATCCTTCCTAGGGAATCATTAGTACATTATCTTTGGAAATTGTATAATTGATAACAGTAGAGTTTAATTACAGGAATAATCTATACAGCACATAGGAATTGTTCTTTGCATCTGCGGCTATTATATACACCGTGACGCCTTCTCTTATCGTTAGTGAAGTTCTAGTAGTCAGCAGGGCCCGCTTGGACCCAGCTGGTTTATATTATTTAAAACGTTTGGCTGTATCAACTTTTCAGATCCTGCTATAGGACATTTTTGAGGCTCAGTTTCTCCATGTTTCTGAAGGCAGAGCAGCTCTCTGCTACACAGACACATGTGAGACCCAGTTTGGTGTAGTGCAGGGGCATCAAACATGCAGTTTGGGGGCCGAATCAGGCCCCCCAAGGGCTCCTATCAGGCCCCCAAGCAACTGGCTGTCATCTGTTTCCTTCTCCCTATATCTTGCTTCCTTCTGCATAACAGCTTGCTTTGCAGGGCTTGCTCAATTGCACAGGAGCTACAGAGCAAAAACCTCTATTTTCTCCATTGGTTGAGGCTCCTCTCTTGGGGAGGAATACCTTGCTTTGCCAGGCTCTCTCAGAATCCCATGGGAGAAATACAAAGAAAGCACCTTTAAGAGTGCTAACATTTTAAGCATGTTTTAAGTTTTTTAAAATATATATATATATTTGTGTTCTTTATAAAATGTGTATCTCTCTGCTACCTAATCTTAAATAGGTACATACATGGCCTGGCCCAACATGACTCAGCCCAAACCAACATTGTCCGTCCCTCATAACAAACGAGTTAGACACCCCTGGTGTAGTGGTTAAGTGCGCAGACTCTTATCTGGGAGAACCGGGTTTGTTTCCCCACTCCTCCACATGCATCTGCTGGAATGGCCTTGGGTCAGCTGTTGCTCTCTTGTCTGGAAGAACCGGGTTTGATTCCCCACTCCTCCACTTGCAGCTGTTGGAATGGCCTTGGGTCAGCCATAGCTCTCGTAGGAGTTGTCCTTGAAAGGGCAACTTCTGTCAGAAACACTCTCAGCCCCACTCACCTCACAGGGTATCTGTTGTGGGGGAGGACGATAAAGGAGATTGTGAGCCACTCTGAGACTCTGAGATTCAGAGTGAAGGGCGGGGTATAAATCCAATATCTTATTCTTCTTCTATATATACTAAATTTGATTGTTGCGTGTGTTTGGAGAGGCTGTGGCCCAGAACATATTTATTTCAAATATTTCTGTAGCACCTGCCCAGCAACACAGTCTAAGACGGTCACAAGAATGCTATTAATACTGCTATCGGGAATTTTAACGGCAACTGTTAATTTCATGAAATTATTATTTATTGTTGAACGATTACTGGTTGTTTTATCGAGTGTGGTAAGCTGCCCTGAGCCCGCTTGCGGGGTAGGGTGGGATGTAAACTGAAATAAATAAATAAATAAGAATAAAAGCAATAGTACAGCCCTTATAAAACTATAATCTCAGCACAAACAAAACAACCTAGTGCAGGGGTGTCGAACTCATTTGTTATGAGGGCCGGATCTGACATAAATGAGACTTTGCTGGGCGGGCCGTGAGTGTCATAAAAGGTAATGCCAGCTAGAAGAGATATAAACTTTATAAAGGGCACAGATAAACACAGTTAAAGTTTGGGGTTTTTTTTAAAAAAAAAATTAAAAATGTTTAAAACATTAACAATCATTGGCCTTAAAGATGCTTTCTTTGTATTTCTCCCATGGGATCCAGGGAACTGGGCAAAGGAAGCTCTGGTTCTTTCCTTCCTTCTCCAGAGGACCAGGAAGGGGAGGAGACTCAGCCATAGAAGGAAAGGAGACCTGGCTCAGTAGCTCTGCTGTGCAATTGATGAGTCTGGCAAAGCAAGCTCAGCCTCCCTCCCACTTCCTCCCCAAGGAAGGATCCTCAGCCAATGGAGAAATTAGAGGCTTTGCTCTATAACTCCTGTGCGATTGAGCATGCCTGGCAAAGCAAGCTCTGATGCAGAAGGAAGCGAGAGAGAGGGAGAAGGAAGCAGATGACAGCCAGTTGCTCGGGGGCCTGATAGGAGCCCTCTGGGGGCCTGATTCAGCCCTCAGGCCACATGTTTGACACCCCTGACACCCCTGGATAGGAGCTCTCTGGGGGCCTGATTCAGCCCCTGGGCCACATGTTGGACAGCTTCGATTTGCCAGGGAAGCTCACTGAGTGACTGTGGCCCAGTCAGTTACTCTCTGCCTAACCTACCTAGGATCAAATTATCATTGAGTTGGAAGGGACCTCTAAGGTCATCTAGTCCAACCCCTTGCACAATGCAGGAACTTCACAAATACCTCCCCCCTTCCTGTCCACCTTCTCATGTTCTGCCTAATTCACAGGATGAGCATTGCTGTCAGACTGCCATCTAGCCTCTGTTCAAAAACCTCCAAGGAAGGAGAGCCCACCACCTCCTGAGGAAGCCTGTTCCACTGAGGAACCACTCTAATGGTCAGGAAGTTCTTCCTAATGTTGAACCAGAAGCTCTTTTGATTTAATCTCAACCCATTGGTTCTGGTCCTACCTTCCGGGGCCACAGGAAACAATTCCACACCATCCACTATCTGACAGCCCTTCAAGTATTTGAAGATGGTGATCATATCACCTCTCAGCCTCCTCCTCTCCAGGCTAACCATGCCCAGCTCCTTCAGCCTTTCTTCATAGGGCTTGGTCTCCAGACCCCTCACCATCTTCATCGCCCTCCTCTGGACCTGTTCCAGCTTGTCTATATCCTTCTTAAAAGAAAGGAGAGCCCACCACCTCCCGAGGAAGCCTGTTCCACTGAGGAACCACTCTAACAGTCAGAAAGTTCTGCCTAATGTTGAGCCGGAAACTCTTTTGATTTAATTTCAACCCATTGGTTCTGGTCCAACCTTCTGGGGCAACAGAAGACAACTGTGCACCACCCTCTATATGACAGCCCTTCAAGGACTTAAAGGTGGTGATTGTATCACCTCTAAGTCTTATAGACCACCAGGTCAGGCAGAGGACTTGGATGAAATACTTCTACAGCAGATTGCAAAGTTCTCCAAGAGAAGGGATACCATGATCATGGAAGATTTCAATTACCCGGACATCTGTTGGAAGTCCAACTCTGCTAAAAATGAAAAGTCAAATAGATTCCTGACTTGTCTTGCTGACAACTTCCTTTTCCAGAAAGTGAAGAAGGAAACAAGGGGATCTGCTATCTTGGATTTGATTCTCACCAACAAGGAAGAATTGATTGAAGAAGTGGAAATAGTGGGCACCCTGAGCTGTAGTGACCATGTAATTTTGGAATTTACAATTTTAGGGAAGGGAAAAGCTATACGTAGTCAGACTTATAGGTTGGACTTTAGAAAGGCAAACTTTGATAAACTTAGAACTATGCTGGGTAAAATCCCATGGTCAGAAATACTTAGGAGGAAGGGAGTTCAAGAAGGGTGGGAGTTTCTTAAAAGCGAAATACTGAAAGCGCAACCACAGACGATTCCTATGAGAAGAGAAAATGGAAAAAGCCTAAAGAAGCCAAAGTGGCTCCATAAACAGCTCTCTAAAGACTTGAGAAATAAAAAAGACACCTTTAGGAATTGGAAGGTGGGCCTTATAACCAAGGATGAATGTAAACAAATCACCAGTGCTTGTAGAGAAAAAGTTAGGAAAGCTAAAGCTCAATATGAGCTTAGGCTGGCCAAAGATGCTAAAAACAACAAAAAAGGGTTCTTTTGTTATGTTCAGAGTAAGAAATAGAGCAAGGACATGGTAGGCCCATTGCAAGGGCAAGAAAGTGAAATTGTAACATGTAATGAAGAGAGGGTGGAACTGCTCAATTCCTACTTTTCCTCAGTCTTCTCTTCTGAGGGGAACGGTGCTCAACATGGCAAAAACAGAACATATAAGGAGGGTATGAAGTTCCAACCTAGGATCAGCGTAGGGGTAGTACATAAACACTTAGTTTCTTTAAATGAAACTAAGTCCTCAGGGCCAGATGAATTGCACCCAAGGATTCTAAAAGAGCTTGCGGATGTAATTTCTGAGCCTCTGGCTATTATTTTTGAGAATTCTTGAAGAACAGAACAGGAGAGGTGCCGGAAGATTGGAGGCGGGCGAATGTTGTCCCTATCTTCAAGAAGGGGAAAAAAGAGGATCCGGTAACTACCGATCCGTCAGCTTGACTGCTATACCTGGAAAAGTTTTAGAACAAATCATCAAACAGTCAGTCCTGGAACATTTAGAAAGAATGAATGTGATTACTAAGAGGCAGCATGGTTTTCTCAAGAACAAGTCATGTCAGACTAACCTGATCTCTTTTTTTGAGAAAGTGACTACCTTGCTGGATCGGGGGAATGCTGTAGACATCATTTATCTTGATTTCAGTAAGGCTTTTGATAAGGTTCCACATACTATCCTCATTGACAAGTTGGTAAAATGTGGTTTGGATCCTGTTACCGTTAGGTGGATCTGTAACTGGTTGACAGATCACATCCAAAGAGTTCTTGTGAATGGTTCCTCATTCTCTTGGAGAGGAGTGATAAGTGGAGTGCCTCAGGGATCTGTCCGGGGACCTGTTTTGTTCAACATCTTTATCAATGATTTGGATGAAGGAATAGAGGGAATGCTTATTAAATTTGCAGATGATACTAAATTGGGAGGGGTTGCAAACACAGAAGAAGACAGAAACAGGATACAGGATGACCTTGACAGGCTGGAAAACTGGGCTAAAATCAATAAAATGAATTTTAATAGGGATAAATGTAAAGTTCTGCATTTAGGTAGGAAAAATCCAATGCATGGTTATAGAATGGGGGAGACTTGTCTTAGCAGTACTATGTGCGAAAAGGATCTAGGGGTCTTAGTGGATCATATACTGAACATGATTCAACAGTGTGATGCGGTGGCTAAAAAGGCAAATGCAATTTTGGGCTGTATCAACAGAAGTATAGTGTACAGATCACGTGATATGATGGTATCGCATTACTCTGCTCTGGTAAGACCTCACTTGGAGTATTGTATTCAGTTTTGGGGACCACATTCTAAGAAGGATATCGACAAGCTAGAACGAGTCCAGAGGAGGGCGACGAAGATGGTGAGGGGTCTGGAGACCAAGTCCTATGAGGAAAGGTTGAAGGAGCTGGGGATGTTTAGCCTGGAGAGGAGGCGGCTGAGAGGTGATATGATCACCATCTTCAAGTACTTGAAGGGCTGTCATATAGAGGATGGTGTGGAATTGTTTTCTGTGGCCCCGGTAGGTAGGACCAGAACCAATGGGTTAAAATTAAATCAAAAGAGTTTCCGGCTCAACATTAGGAAGAACTTTCTGACCGTTAAAGTGAATCCTCAGTGGAACAGGCTTTCTCAGGAGGTGGTGGGCTCTCCTTCCTTGGAGGTTTTTCAACAGAGGCTAGATGGCCATGTGACAGCAATGAAGATCCTGTGAATTTAGGGGGAGGTGTTTGTGAGTTTCCTGCATTGTGCAGTGGGTTGGACTAGATGACCCAAGAGGTCCCTTCCAACTCTATGATTCTATGATTCTAAGTCATATCTTCTGCAAACTACAATATTCAGTTCCTTCAAGAGCCAGTTTGGTGTAGTGGTTAAGTGCGTGGACTCTTATCTGGGAGAACCGGGTTTGATTCCCCACTCCTCCACTTGCACCTGCTAGCATGGCCTTGGGTCAGCCATAGCTCTGGCAGAGGTTGTCCTTGAAAGGGCAGCTGCTGTGAGAGCCCTCTCCAGCCCTACCCACCTCACAGGGTGTCTGTTGTGGGGGAGGAAGGTAAAGGAGATTGTGAGCCGCTCTGAGACTCTTCGGAGTGGAGGGCGGGATATAAATCCAATATCTTCTTCTTCTTCTTCTTCTTCAACCTTTCCTCAAAGGACTTGGTCTCCAGACCCCTCACCATCTTCGTTGCCCTCCTCTGGACATGTTCCAGGTTGTCTATGTCCTTCTTAAATTGCGGTGTCCAAAACTGAACACAATACTCCAGGTGAGGTCTTACAAGAGCAGAGTAAAACAATACTATCACTCAGGACTTTTTTTGGTAGAAGAACTCCTTTGCATATTAGGCCACACACCCTTGATGCGGCCAATTCTCCTGGAGCTGAGAGAAAGCCTTGTAAGAAGAGCCCTGTAAGCTCTTGGGGGATTGGCTACATCAGGGGTGTGTGGCCTAATATGCAAAGGAGTTCCTGCTACAAAAAAAGCCTTGCCATCACTTCACATGATCTGGACACTATACTTCTGCTGATACAGCCCAAAATTGTGTTTGCCTTTTTGGCCGCTGCATCACACTGCTGGCTCAAGTTCATGTATGTTCCACTGAGACCCCTAGATCCTTTTTACACACAGTACTGCCAAGACAAGTCTCCCCCCTCCTATAATGATGCACTGGATTTTTCCTACCTCACAGGGTTGTTGAGATGAGAAAATGAAGGAGGGGGAAATAATACTGTGAGCTGCTTTGGGTCCCCAGGTGGGGAGAAAAAGCAGGGTACAAATTATAAATGTACATATGAACATATGAAGCTGCCTTATACTGAATCAGACCCTTGGTCCATCAAAGTTAGTATTGTCTACTCAGACTGGCAGCGGCTCTCCAGGTTCTGAAGCTGAGGGTTTTCACACCTTTTTGCCAGGACCCTTTTTTGGAGATGCCAGGGATTGAACCTGGGACCTTCTGCTTCCCAAGCAGATGCTCTACCACTGAGCCATGGTCCCTCCCATGTAGATCTAGAATAAGTCAATAAATAACTAAGTATCCATGCTTTATATAATGAACAAGGACTGTAATACAGCTTAAGAAAGCCAGTTTGGTGTAGTGGTTTAGTGCGTGGACTCTTATCTGGGAGAACCGGGTTTGATTCCCCACTGCTCCACTTGCACCTGCTGGAACGGCCTTGGGTTAGCCATAGCTCTCTCAGGGGTTGTCCTTGAAAGGGCAGCTGCTGTGAGAGCCCTCTCAGCCCCACCCACCTCACAGGGTGTCTGTTGTGGGGTGGGGAGAAGATATAGGAGATTGTAAGCCGTTCTGAGTCTCTGATTCAGAGATAAGGGCAGGGTATAAATCTGCAATTCTTCTTCTTAACAACCACTCAAAAGAAATGCATAACAACTTAATTAACACACTTTACGCATTAAGAAGAAAAAACACATAGCTTCCATAGAATAAATGTACACTTAAGAGTCCACCAGCACTTAGGGGAGGTCCAGTTTGGTGTAATGGTTAAGTGTGCGGGAGAACCAGGTTTGGGAGAACCGGGTTTGATTCCCCACTCCTCTACTTGCACCTGCTGGAATGGCCTTGGGTCCGCCATAGCTCTGGCAGAGGTTATCCTTGAAAGGGCAGCTGCTGTGAGAGCCCTCTCCAGCCCTACCCACCTCACAGGGTGTCTGTTGTGGGGGAAGAAGGGAAAGGAGATTGTGAGCCGCTCTGAGACTCTTCGGAGTGGAGGGCGGGATATAAATCCAATATCTTCTTCTTCTTCTCCAAACCGGGGGGGGGTCCCCTGCCCCCACCTGGGGATTGGCAACCCTATCAGAATCCCTGCCCTGCTATCCAAAGTCGCTCCCGATCTCCTCTGCATCGCAAGGGAACCCAAAATGCTCTGGTTTGCCGGCCCTTCCCTTCCACAGCTGATGAAATATAATTATGAGATGCAATTGGCGAGCATCAGCGTGCCTTCGGCTCTCTGCGGCGAATTCAGCTTGGCCTGCACAAACGCTGCCAATTTAATCTGACCTCCTTTCTCTTCACAACCCACCCTCCAGGAACAAAGACACTGAGATGCTCCTTAGCAGTCTAATCAGGTAGCACAGCTTTCCAAAGCTTTGGCCGCCAATTGGTGTCCCGTGGCAGGCCGTGATATCCTTCAGGACTCGGTGTCTCTCCTCTTCTCCTTCCTTTCGCCCGAATCCAAAAGCTCAGCGAGAATGCCGGGTGGCTCTCTGAGCTCCTCAAGGCGCACAATTTCTGCCCCTCCTCTGCATTGCAAAGAGCTGGTTTACACTTATAAAAGCCCAAGTAGGTAGGGAAAGGGAAAGCCCTCCGGCCAAGGGAGCTCTCCATGGTGCTGACTCTAATCGATGTATGCCAGAAGCAGCAGATTGAATGAAATCTGGCTCTCGCAGCACCTCTGCGATAGCGCTGTCCAGCCCACCCGTTTTTCCCAGCCCTGCTTGTCCCCACTTGGCATGAAGCATCTGCCCTCCCCCAGCAACACAGATTCTTCAGCCTCCTGCTCCCCCTGCCTCTTTGTGCCTCAGCCTGCACCCCAAAGGATGATTAACACATGGAATTCACTGCCACAGGAGGTGGTGGCAGCTGCAAGCATAGATGGCTTCAAGAAGGGACTGGAGAACTATCTGGAGCAGAGGTCCATCAGTGGCTATTAGCCACAGCGTATTGTTGGAACTCTCTGTCTGGAGCAGTGATGCGCTGTATTCTTGGTGCTTGGGAGGGGCACAGTGGGATGGCTAGTGGCTCCACTGATGGACCTCCTGCTGGCACTTGGGTTTTTTGGCCCCTGTGTGCCACAGAGTGTTGGACTGGATGGGCCATTGGCCTGATCCAACATGGCTTCTCTTATGTTCTTATTTCTGAGGCAGTGACGCTCTGTATTCTTGGTGCTTGGGGGGGCAACAGTGTGTGGGGGCTTCTAATGTCCTGGCCCCACTGATGGACCTCCTAATGGCACCTGGGGGTTTTGGCCACTGTATGACACAGAATGTTGGACTGGGTGGGCCACTGGCCTGATCCAACATGACTTCTTTTATAATCTTATGTTCTCCATTCAGCTTTTCCTCCTTTCCTTGCTGCTTCCCACTTCACAACCTAGCCTTCAGCTATTGTGCCACTGCTCCTTGGCCCCCTCAGCTCCTTAGAAGATCCTTCCACTCCATTAGCCTCACTATGACCAGGCAAGAGAAGCCCAGGAGTTGGCAGAGGTGGGAGACGGGCAGAATAAACAGTTTGGAAGATGCTGCCAAGGAGATCAAAGCAGCCTAGAGACAGCCTGTGATGGCCTACCTGCAGAGATGGGCCTTCTATGTCCCCAGAGCTGATGTTTTTCTGGGTTCAGGACAGGGCTCACTTTGTCACAGGAGCTATTTTGCACACTAGGCCATTCACCCCTGATGTAGCCAATCCTCCTGGAGCTTACAGTAGGCCCTGAACTGAGAGCCCTGTAAGCTCTTGGAGGATTGGCAGCATGAGGGGGTGTGGCCTAATATGCAAAGGAGCTCCTGCTAGAATTCCTTACAGGGCTCTTCTCACAGGGCCTGCTGTAAGCTCTTGGAGGATTGGCAGCACCAGGGGGTGTGGCCTAATATGCAAAGGAGCTCCTGCTACAAAGCGAGCCCTGGTTCAGGAGCAGGACGGATGCGCAGGAACCACACAAAAAAGCACCCCAATGAGATCTTGTTCGTTTCAGAGGAAGGGAAATGCCATGATCCCCTCGGACCATTCCAGTGACACACTTGTAGACTCCAGAAGAGAAACCATGGCTGATGGCTGAGGAGGACCAGGGAGGGCACAGCAATGCTGAGGCACCTATTGACTGTGGTTCAGCAGCATCTGAGGCCATCCTGCCTAAGCCTGCAAGGGAAGCCTTTCCACCAGTTCCTGAAATAGTTACCAGACCTCTGCTGGTTGAGCCATGAATCTCGGCCCGTAACCCCTCAGAATACAATTCAGCTCTGCAGGAACAGTGGCAAGAAGCCCGGGCTGACACAAAGACGTCAAAGTGCACATAACTCCTCCGGGGATATAGACTACATATATATATTGGCCACTGTGTGACACAAGAGTGTTGGACTGGATGGGCCATTGGCCTGACCCAACAGGGCTTCTCTTATGTTCTTATGTGACACAGAGTGTTGGACTGGATGGGCCATTGGCCTGATCCAACATGGCTTCTCTTATGTTCTTATGTGACACAGAGTGTTGGACTGGATGGGCCATTGGCCTGATCCAACATGGCTTCTCTTATGTTCTTATGTGACACAGAGTGTTGGACTGGATGGGCCATTGGCCTGATCCAACATGGCTTCTCTTATGTTCTTATGTGACACAGAGTGTTGGACTGGATGGGCCATTGGCCTGATCCAACATGGCTTCTCTTATGTTCTTATGTGACACAGAGTGTTGGACTGGATGGGCCATTGGCCTGATCCAACAGGGCTTCTCTTATGTTCTTATGTGACACAGAGTGTTGGACTGGATGGGCCATTGGCCTGATCCAACAGGGCTTCTCTTATGTGACACAGAGTGTTGGACTGGATGGGCCATTGGCCTGATCCAACAGGGCTTCTCTTATGTTCTTATGTGACACACAGCGTTGGACTGGATGGGCCACTGGCCTGATCCAACATGGCTTCTCTTATGTTCTTATGTGACACAGAGTGTTGGACTGAATGGGCCATTGGCCTGATCCAACATGGCTTCTCTTATGTTCTTATGTGACACAGAGTGTTGGACTGGATGGGCCACTGGCCTGATCCAACATGGCTTCTCTTATGTTCTTATGTGACACAGAGTGTTGGACTGGATGGGCCATTGGCCTGATCCAGCAGGGCTTCTCTTATGTTCTTATGTGACACAGAGTGTTGGACTGGACGGGCCATTGGCCTGATCCAACAGGGCTTCTCTTATGTTCTTATGTGACACAGAGTGTTGGACTGGAGGGGACATTGGCCTGATCCAACATGGCTTCTCTTATGTTCTTATGTGACACAGAGTGTTGGACTGGATGGGCCACTGGCCTGATCCAACAGGGCTTCTCTTATGTTCTTATGTGACACAGAGCGTTGGACTGGATGGGCCATTGGCCTGATCCAACATGGCTTCTCTTGTTCTTATGTGACACAGAGCGTTGGACTGGAGGGGCCATTGGCCTGATCCAACATGGCTTCTCTTATGTTCTTATGTGACACCAGAGTGTTGGACTGGATGGGCCATTGGCCTGATCCAACATGGCTTCTCTTATGTTCTTATGTTCTTAAGTACTTCCTTGCAGCATCCTGGCCAGAGCACAGCGTAGAGCCTGCAGCTCCAGCGCTTGCCAGCAGTACAGCTGGGGCCAGTTTACTTCTCAGGCTTCTTAAGCTGACTACCTTTCTGGATCAACTGGCTCACTAAGCCTGCGTTCCAGCTCCTTTCTTCCTGTTCCAGCTCCCGCTGATGCTTCCAAGCCTTGATACTTCAACCGGAGGGCACTGCTTTTCAGGCAACACGGCTGGGTCTGCCTGCAGAGTGTAGGACAGAAAGGAATGGAGCTGCTGCTGTTGCCCCGAGTCCCCCTGATGCCACATGTGCCATTCTATCACCAGGGTGCCTTTCTGACTCCCAGAACAGCTGGACTTCACACCTACCAAGACACTTTTTCCAACTCCAAAACTCATCTGTGTCTTGTGATTCCAGCGCTCTCTTCAAGAAGCATATCTTGATTACTGAACTCTGGTCACTGTGTGGACCAAAGTGATAGAATCATAGAACTGGAAGGGACCTCCAGGGTCAACTAGTCCAACCTCCTGCACAATGTAGGATACGTCCCTGACACACACATCCTCAGGGACCACTGCTCCATGCACAGAAGATGGCAAAACTCGCCAGGATCCCTGGCAAAACTGGCCTGGAGAAAAATTGCTGACTGACCCGGAAGTGTCAATCAGCATTTCCCTGGGAGTGTCAGAAAGAGCCACAAGAACTAAGCACTGATGTAACACTTCCTGCCCTTCTTCATATGATCTGCCTAATTCACAGAATCAGCATTGCTGTCAGAGGGCCATCTAGCCTCTGTTTAAAAACCTCCAAGGAAGGAGAGCCCCCCCCCCCACCTCCTGAGGAAGCCTGTTCCACTGAGGAATCGCTTTAACAGTCAGGAAGTTCTTCCTAATGTTGAGCCGGAAACTCTTTTGATTTAATTTTAACCCATTGGTTCTGGTCCTACCTTCCGGGGCCACAGAAAACAATTCCACACCATCCTCTATATGACAGCCCTTCAAGTACTTGAGGATGGTGATCATATCACCTCTCAGCCGCCTCCTTTCCAGGCTAAACATCCCCAGCTCCTTCAACCTTTCCTCATAGGACTTGGTCTCCAGACCCCTCACCATCTTCGTCGCCCTCCTTTGGATTCGTTCTAGCTTGTCGATATCCTTCTTAGAATGTGGTCCCCAAAACTGAACACAATACTCCAAGTGAGGTCTTACCAGAGCAGAGTAATGCGATACCATCATATCACATGATCTGTACACTATACTTCTGTTGATACAGCCCAAAATTGCATTTGCCTTTTTAGCCACCGCATCACACTGTTGAATCATGTTCAACATAGGACTTGGTCTCCAGACCCCTCACCCACTTTGTCACCCTCCTCTGAACCTGTTGCAGCTTGTCTATATCCTTCTTAAATTGTGGGGCCCAAAACTGAACACAGTACTCTAGGTGAGGTCTAACCAGAGCAGAGCAAAGTGATACCATCACTTCTCATGTACTTCAGTTATATACCCCATAATCACATTTGCCTTTTTAGCTTACTTCATCACACTGCTGACTCATGTTCAGTGTAAGGTCCACTGAGATCCCTAGATCCTTTTCAAATATACTACTCTCAAGGCAAGTCTCCTCCATCCTATAATTATGCATTGGATTTTTCCTACCCAAATGGAGAACTTTACATGTATCTCCACTAAAATTTATTTTATTTGTTTTAATCCAATTTTCCAGCCTGTCGAGATCATCCTGTATCCTGTCTCTGTCTTCTACTGCAGGGGTGGCCAATGGTAGCTCTCCAGATGTTTTTTGCCTACAACTCCCACCAGCCCCAGCCATTGGCCACGCTGGCTGGGGCTGATGGCAGTTGTAGGCAAAAAACATCTGGAGAGCTACCGTTAGCCACCCCTGTTCTACTGTATTTGCTACCTCTCCCAATTTAGTATCATCTGCAAATTTAAAAAGCATTCCCTATATTCCTTCACCCAAATAATTTATGAAGATGTTGAACAAAACAGGTCCTAGGACAAATCCTTGAGGCCCTCCACTTGGCACCCCTCTATACAGCATACATATCTAAATCAGCATACTCAGTAGCCCCTTGACAGTAATCCTTGTCTGCTTAGAATCACAGAGTTGGAAGGGACCTCCAAGGTCATCTAGTACAATCCCCAGCACAATGCAGGAAATTCACAAATACCTCCCCCTAAATTCACAGGATCCTCATTGCTGTCAGATGGCCATCTAGCCTCTGTTGAAAAACCTCCAAGGAAGGAGAGCCCACCAATTCCCGATGAAGCCTGTTCCAATGAGGAGCCGCTCTAACGGTCAGGAAGTTCTTCCTAATATTGAGCCGAAAACTCTTTTGATTTAATTTCAAACCATTGGTCCTGGCCCTACCTTCTGGGGCCCAGAAAATAATTCCACCCCATCCTCTATAGGACAGCCCTTCAAGTACTTGAAGATGGAGATCATATCACCTCTCAGCCGCCTCCTCTCCAGGCTAAACATGCTCAGCACTTTCTTATAATATCCAATTGCCAATAGCCTTGATCGTAACTTTTAGAGGGGAAGGGAGCAGCTGATGGGAAATGGCTGGCCTAAGACCTCCCTGTGAGCTCTTGGCAGACTTAAGATGTGCGCTGGAAACTTCATGCTTTTCAGTCCATTCTTTTAACTACAGTTCCGCACTGGCCTCTGGTTCTCATCTGGTTCTCAACCCAAACCTGTTTCTGGCCGAATGAATGCAGGGAACAAAAGTCTGCACCCACCTTTCCATTGGGCAGAAGTCTGCGCACCTCCACTTTATACAGATGCCACCCTGAATTGATCCCCGAACCATCGTGCCCGATGCGAATCTTTTCGGTGATGTCTCCAATGTCCTCCAGCTGAAAAGAAAATGCAGCAGAACGAGCCTGGCTTTATGTTCTTGTTGTCTTCAAACCTGTCCTTTGTCCCTTTCCTCCATATCTTCCTTTTTTTTCAAAGGACCAAACTCAGGCGGAGATTATCAAGGAGCCCCAAGTCCAGCCACTTCAGAAGCATGTTAGACACAGGTTTAATTTAATTTTTAGTTTTACACCCCGCCCTATCCCGCAAACGAGCTCAGGGTGGCTTACAACAATAAAACAACAGACTTAAAATAATATCATAAAACAGACATTACAAGAAGAAGAAGAAGACCACCTTACCCTTCTCTCTGAATCAGAGACTCAGAGCGGCTTACAATCTCCCATATCTTCTCCCCCCACAACAGACACCCTGTGAGAAGAAGACTGCAGATTTATACCCCGCCCTTCTCCCTGAATCAGAGACGCAGAGCGGCTTACAATCTCCCATATCTTCTCCCCCCACAACAGACACCCTGTGAGAAGAAGACTGCAGATTTATACCCCGCCCTTCTCCCTGAATCAGAGACGCAGAGCGGCTTACAATCTCCCATATCTTCTCCCCCCACAACAGACATCCTGTGAGAAGAAGAAGACTGCAGATTTATACCCCGCCCTTCTCCCTGAATCAGAGACTCAGAGCGGCTTACAATCTCCTATGTCTTCTCCCCCAACAGACACCCGGTGAGGTGGGTGGGGCTGAGAGGGCTCTCACAGCAGCTGCCCTTTCAAGGACAACCTCTGCCAGAGCTATGGCTGACCCAAGGCCATTCCAGCAGCTGTAAGTGGAGGAGTGGGGAATCAAACCCGATTCTCCCAGATAAGAGCCTGCACACTCAACCACTTCACCAAACAGGAGCAGCACAGAAGCAATATTACAGACGTAGGCGATAAACAGTATGCAGCTGACGGCTAACAGCATAATATAACACCATAACGGTGAAATGCTGGGGGAAGTGATGACTTTCAAAGGACGCCCACTGGTTCAATTTAACGCCTTGTGGAAGAGCTCCGTTTGACAGGCCCTGAGAAACCTTGAGAAGTCCCGCAGGGCCTGGGTCTCCAGCAGGAGCCCATTCCACCAGGTAGGGGCCCAGACCGAAAAGGCCCTGACCCTCGTTGAAGCCAGCCGGGCATCCTTAGGACCAGGGACTATGAGAAGATGTTGAGCAGCAGACCTCAGAGCCTGGAGGGGGGGGGGCGGTTTCACACGGAGAGAGGTGGTTCCGAAGCTATGCAGGCCCCTGGCCATAAAGGGCCTTAAAGAAGGACCAGCACCTTGAACTGGATCTGGTACTCATGAGGCAGCCAGTGCAGTTTGCACAGCACCCGCTGCATCTGTGTCTGCGAAGGTTCTGCATAGCATGCTTGAGTTAGCCAAGGACTTGGTCAGAGCCACTGACCCCCATGCTCCCCATCACCCAGAGAAAACAGGAGAAAGGACTCCATCCTGAGACAAGAGCTCAGGGGTCCTCATCATTTTGCAAGGAAGTTCCTCTCTGCAGATAGAAATCATTTCTGTCCATGTAAATCTTTGGTAGATGAAGCCAATGTCTGGTTATCAACTGTAGCCGATGTGAACATACGAAGCTGCCTTCTACTGAATCAACCCTCAGTCCATCAAAGTCAGTCTTGTCTACTCAGATTGGCAGTGGCTCTTCAGGGTCTCAAGCTGAGGTTTTTTATGCCTACTTGCCTGGTCCCTTTTTAGTTGGAGATGCCGGGGATTGAACCGGGGACCTTCTGCTCCCCAAGCAGATGCTCTACCACTGAACCACCGTCCCTCCCTTCACTTGACATATCTATAGATGAACTTGGGGGCACTCTGAAATTGCTGGGTAGTCAGATTAGAAAGGCCACATATATTGGCCACTGTGTGACACAGAGTGTTGGACTGGATGGGCCATTGGCCTGATCCAACATGGCTTCTCTTATGTTCTTATGTGACACAGAGTGTTGGACTGGATGGGCCAATGGCCTAATCCAACAGGGCTTCTCTTATTTTCTTATGTAACACAGAGTGTTGGACTGGATGGGCCATTCGCCTGATCCAACATGGCTTCTCTTATGTTCTTATGTGACACAGAGTGTTGGACTGGATGGGCCATTGGCCTGATCCAACATGGCTTCTCTTATGTTCTTATGTGACACAGAGTGTTGGACTGGATGGGCCATTGGCCTGATCCAACATGGCTTCTCTTATGTTCTTATGTGACACAGAGTGTTGGACTGGATGGGCCAATAGCCTGATCCAACATGGCTTCTCTTATGTTCTTATGTGACACAGAGTGTTGGACTGGATGGGCCATTGGCCTGATCCAACATGGCTTCTCTTATGTTCTTATGTGACACAGAGTGTTGGACTGGATGGGCCAATGGCCTGATCCAACATGGCTTCTCTTATGTTCTTATGTGACACAGAGTGTTGGACTGGATGGGCCATTGGCCTGATCCAACATGGCTTCTCTTATGTTCTTATGTGACACAGAGTGTTGGACTGGATGGGCCATTGGCCTGATCCAACATGGCTACTCTTATGTTCTTATGTGACACAGAGTGTTGGACTGGATGGGCCATTGGCCTGATGCAACATGGCTTCTCTTATGTTCTTATGTGACACAGAGTGTTGGACTGGATGGCCCAATGGCCTGATCCAACATGGCTTCTCTTATGTTCTTATGTGACACAGAGTGTTGGACTGGATGGGCCATTGGCCTGATCCAACATGGCTTCTCTCATGTTCTTATGTGACACAGAGTGTTGGACTGGATGGGCCAATGGCCTGATCCAACATGGCTTCTCTTATGTTCTTATGTGACACAGAGTGTTGGACTGGATGGGCCAATGGCCTGATCCAACATGGCTTCTCTTATGTTCTTATGTGACACAGAGTGTTGGGCTGGATGGGCCAATGGCCTGATCCAACATGGCTTCTCTTATGTTCTTATGTGACACAGAGTGTTCTTATGTTTATCTTGCCAGCAGAGACACTGGGCAGTTGGTAATATTCTCAAAAAAAGAACTCCTACTTGAAACCTAAAAGAAGAAAAAGAAGCTGTGCCAACAAGATGGGCATGAGTGATTGAAAACTTGACATAAGTGTAATGGCATTCAAGAGGAAAAAATAGCACTTCACAGAGTCTCGTTCATCTCATTAACCTGACTTCTATACCTTCTATACCTGGAAAAGTTTCAGTTTGAGAGCCAGTTTGGTGTAGTGGTTAAGTGTGCAGACTCTTATCTGGAAGAACTGGGTTTGATTCCCCATTCCTCCACTTGCATCTGCTGGAATGGCCTCAGGTCAACCATAGCTCTCCTAGGAGTTGTCCTTGAAAGGGCAGCTTCTGGGAGAGCTCTCTCAGCCCCACCTACCTCACAGGGTGTCTGTTGTGGGGGAGGAAGGGAAAGGAGATTGTGAGCTGCTGAGATTCAGAGTGAAGGGTGGGGTATAAATACAATTATTTCTTCTTCTTCTTCTTGATTTCAAGTAGGAGTTCTTGTTTTGAGAATATTACCAAGTCAAACTAAGTCCCTATAATGGAACAGGAGTCCTTTTCTCCTGTTGTCTTTGGGTGATAGGGGCCATTGTGATTCAGGCAGCAATTTAAGCTGTTTTGCTGTTGAATTTTCCACCTCTAGCATAGGTCAAATATTTGCAATGAGGGAAGATCCACCTGATATCCAGTTCAAAAATATTTTCAGGTCTTCCACTGTTGACCAGTTCAGATGATGCTCTTACAGCGCAATCCCATGCATGTCTACTCTGAAGAAAGCCCTGTCTTATTCAGTGACCTTACTCCTATATCTCCTCCCCACACAACAGACATCCTGTGAGGTGTGGGTAGGGCTGAAAGGGATCTCACAGCAGCTGCCCTTTCAAGGACAACTCTTGCGATAGCTATAGCTAAACCAAGGCCCCCACTTGCAGCTGCTGGAATGGCCTTGGGTTAGCCATAGCTCTGGCAGAGGTTGTCCTTGAAAGGGCAGCTGCTGTGAGAGCCCTCTCCAGCCTCACCCACCTCACAGGGTGTCTGTTGTGGGGGGAGAAGATAAAGGAGATTGTAAGCCGCTCTGAGTCTCTGATTCAGAGAGAATGGCCTTGGGTTAGCCATAGCTCTTGCAGAGGTTGTCCTTGAAAGGGCAGCTGCTGTGAGAGCCCTCTCAGCCCCACCCGCCTCATGGGGGGGGAGAAGATAAAGGAGATTGTAAGCCGCTCTGAGTCTCTGATTCAGAGAGAAGGGTGTGGTATAAACCTGCAGTCTTCTTCTTCTTCTGCCAGGAAAGTTGTTCTGAGGATCGCAGCCTTAGTCAATCACTGGGGAGAAGGAAACATTTAAAATCTCCTCGGTTTAACTGAAAACACTTTAACCACACAGGAAATAAATGATTTCCTCTCCCGTCTGACCACTGACAAGCAAAAGCCTACTTTGGTTCTATACATAGAAACGAAATGTCATGTGACTTTCAAGACAGGCAATAACATAAACCTACGTGGGGGCGGGGAATACCCTCAAAGCCAACCCAGCCCCAACATTATATTTATTACATCGCCTCGTACGTCACCAGCAAACCACCTCCTAGAAGCCGAGATGATAACGGTTTTAAAAATGCTTTTCAGATGCTGTCTGCAGAATACAAAGCAGGCTGGGCGGTAAAACTGCTAAAAGGAAGGAAACGGCAAATCACAGCTCTGGGCGATTTGGTCTCCCGGAATTGTTTTCAAAGTCTATTAAGTTCCAGATTATAGATTCTCACCAGTGACAGAAAAAGGGCATTTCTCTCTCCTTTTCTCCTTCATTTCCTGCCTTTAGACCTCTCTCCCCCAGTCAAACTAAGTCCCTGTAATGGAACAAATTCCAATTCTTCCACTGTTCTTCCGTGGCGCAGAGTGGTAAAGCTGCAGTACTGCAACTGGAGCCCTCTGCTCACAACCTGAGTTCAATTCCAGCGGAAGCTGGTTCAGGTAGCTGGTTCGAGGTTGACTCAGCCTTCCATCCTTCCGAGATCAGTAAAATGAGCACCCAGCTTGCTGGGTAGAAAGGGTAATGACCGGGGAAGGCAATGGCAAACCACCCCATAAAAAGGTCTGCCGTGAAAACGTTGTGAAAGCAGCGTCACCCCAGAGTCGGAAACGACTGGTGCTTGCACAGGGAACCTTTCCTTTCCTTTCCTTATTCTTGTTTCCACCTCCCTCCACCTTCCACTTTGTGTTGTTTCTGCTTTCAATGATGAGATGGTAACCTCTTCGGGACAGGGATGAGATTTTACTAAATTGTACACAGGGCCTTTTTTTTTTTTGTAGCAAGAACTCCTTTGCATATTAGGCCGCACACCCCCTGATGTAGCCAATCCTCCAAGAGCTTACAGGGCTCCTAGTACAGGGCCTACTGTAAGCTCCAGGAGAATTGGCTATATCGGTTTTAAACAATTTATTGGTAGCATATGGTTACAAAGCTTATCTATTCCTTAATTTTTTCTTTTTTCACATTAACCCATATGACATTTCCATCCCCCCTCCCTCCAATGTTGACTTCCCCGAGGTTATAAGTTCAAATCCATACTAAAGGCACTTCTGACTGCTCAAAGTTCCATATATATATTCTTACAACTAAAAAAATGTCCAATATTTCTTTACTTTCCAAGTTTTCTCCATATATCCTTTAAATTTTCTCCACTCCCTTTTGAATATCTCTAAATCATAGTCTCTTAGTGTTCTGGTTAATTTGTCCATTTCACACCACGATAAAACTTTCATGGTCCATTCCCATTTCTCTGGTATTTTTTCTTGCTTCCAAAGCTGCGCGTACAAAGTCCTAGCAGCTGATAACAGGTACCAAATTAAAGTCCTGTCTTCTTTTGGGTATTTTTCTAATTGTAATCCAAGTAAAAACGTCTCTGCAATTTTCTTAAAATCATAGCCCAAAATTTTGGTGATTTCTTGTTGTATCATCTTCCAGAATTCTTTCGCTCTTTCACATGTCCACCACATATGGAAGAAAGAACCTTTATGTTTTTTACATTTCCAACATCTATCCGACATTTTCTTACTTATCTTAGCCAATTTTTTCGGAGTCATATACCACCTATACATCATTTTAAAACAGTTCTCCTTAATGCTTTGACAAGTTGATATCTTCATTGAGTTCTTCCAGAGGTGCTCCCATGTTTCCATTTGTATTTCTCTATTCACATTAATTGCCCATTTGACCATTTGAGACTTTACTACTTCTTCTTCTGTAGACCATTTCAATAATAACTTATATACTTTTGATATCAATTTTTCATTGTCACCTAACAGGACTCTTTCCAGTTCTGTTTGTTCTCGTCTAATCCCCTCTGATTTTATGTCATTTTCCATCAAACTTTTAATTTGTTGCATTTGAAACCAGTCATAATTGTTATTTAGCTCTTCTGAGGTTTTTAATTCAATTTTGTCTCCTTGAATCTTAAGCAGTTGGTTATATGACATTTCTCTTTTTTCTTCAGAATCGGCTGTTATTTTTATTACTTCTGCTGGCACTATCCATAATGGTTTTCTCTCGTCCCCGTATTTCTTGTATTTTATCCAAGTATTTAGTAATGTATTTCTGACATAGTGGTGAGAGAAAAAACCATCCATTTTATTCTTCCCATAGTACATGTATGCATGCCAGCCGAATCTATTTCCGTGAGCTTCTAACCACAGAGGTTTTTTGTCTAACAGCATTATCCAATCTTTTATCCATGTCAAACAAACTGCATCGTGATATAGTCTTAGATCGGGAAGTTGAAAACCTCCTCTCTCTTTGGCATCCGTTAAGATCTTCATCTTAATCCTTGGTTTCTTTCCGGCCCAAATGAAATCAGAGATTTTCCTTTGCCATTTGTTGAATTGTTTTGCTTCTTTTACAATCGGGATGGTTTGAAACAAATACATTATCCTTGGCAAAATATTCATTTTGATTGCAGCTATCCTGCCCAGTAAGGACAAGTTGAGTTTATTCCATTTCATCAAATCTTTGTCCATCTTACACCACAGTTTTTCATAATTGTTTTTGTATAAATCAATGTTCTTCATTGTTATCTCTATTCCAAGGTACCTAACTTTGGTTGTGACTTCACAACCTGTCACCTTTTGTAGTTCTTTTGTTTTATTTGGTTGCATGTTTTTACAGAGGAATTTCGATTTCTCCTTATTTATGTATAATCCTGCTAGTTCTCCGTACTCTTTTATCTTAGCTAACAGCAGTGGTGACACTTGAACCGGATTCTCCATTATGAACACTATATCATCTGCAAAAGCTTTATATTTATAAGAGAATCTTCTAATTTTTAGACCTTCTATTTTTTCATCTTTTTGAATTTGTTGTAACAAAATTTCAAGAGTCATTATAAACAACAATGGTGATAGCGGGCATCCTTGCCTTGTTCCTTTACTCACTTTCAATTCTTTGGTAAGGTCTGCATTTATACACAATTTTGCATGCTGATCTGTATATATTGCTCTTGTCATTTTTATAAATTGTTCCCCTAAATTAATTTTTTCCATTACCGCAAACATAAAGTCCCAATTTAAGTTGTCGAAGGCTTTCTCTGCGTCAACAAAAAATAAGGCCACTTCTTTTTCCGGGTGCTTTTCATAGTATTCCACAACATTAATAACAGCTCTTACATTGTCCCTTATTTGTCTTTTAGGAAGAAATCCCGCTTGGTCTTTGTTTATAAAGTTGGTCAGGTATTGTTTCAGTCGCTCTGCTAAAATTCTTGTATAGATCTTATAGTCATTATTCAACAATGAGATTGGTCTATAATTTTTTACGTTTGTGCTATCTTTATCTTCCTTAGGAATCAGAGAGATTACAGCTTCCCTCCAGGTCTTTGGGATTTTTCCTTCTTCTCTTATCGTGTTTAACAACTTCAACAGTTTGGGTGTTAATTCATCCTTAAGAGATTTGTAAAATTTTGACGTGAATCCATCTGGCCCTGGAGCTTTACCCTCTTGCATTGCTTTTATTGCTGCTTCTATTTCAATTTTCTCTATTGGGTCATTTAATATCTTTTTCATATGTTCCGTCAAAGGTGCCACCTGAATGTTTCGTAGATACTCTTCCACTTTTTCTTTACTTACATTCACACCCCTTGAATAAATTTGCATAGTATTTAAAGAATTCTCTTTTAATTCCTTCTTGATCCACTACTGTTTTCCCATTTGCCATGATTTTATTTATAGTCTTATTTTCTTTCCTTTTTTTTAATTGCCAGGCCAGGTATTTACCAGGTTTGTTTGCACTTTCAAACGATTTCTGTTTCAAATTTTTTAAATTCCATTCTAGTTCTTTATTCAGCAAATGTTTAACTTGGGATTGTAATATCGTAATTTCTTTTATTAATTTTTTCTTCCCTGGTCTTTTTTTTAAGTCCTTTTCTTTTTTATCTATTTCATTTTGCAGTGCTGACAGCCTTTCTTCTCTTGCTCTTTTGTCTTTATTATTCAATGTGATTAATATACCCCTCATTACTGCTTTATAAGTGTCCCATACTGTTGGATATTCCATATCATCCGTTTCATTTATTTGGAAGAATGCTGCAGTCTCCTTTTCTAAGAATGATACAGTGTCTTTATTTTGTAGTAAATCCTCATTAATTCTCCATCTTCTTGATTTTCTTTGCAATTTTGTTGACCAGCATATTGGATTATGGTCCGCCCAAACCTTTGGAAGAATCTCAATTTTTTTTGTTATGAGGCCCAAGCTTTGGGAACCCCACAACATGTCAATTCTGGAAAAAGAATTATGCCTTGCTGAGAAAAATGTATAGTCTCTTACCTCAGGGTTGAACTTTCTCCAAATGTCTTCTAGATTTTCCTGTTTAATCAACTCAAAGAAAGAATTGGGCAGCTTCCCTTCTTTATCATTCTTCTTTGGACTTGATCTGTCAAGGTTGTTTTGTATTGTCCCATTAAAATCGCCCATCATCAATACCTGGTCATAAGTCTCTTCGTCCATTTGTCTATTTATGTCTTTAAAGAATTTGTCTTTCGCTCCATTGGGTGCATAGAGTCCTAGTAGTAACGTTTTTTTCGCCTCTATCGTCACCTCAACAGCAATATATCTTCCTTCTTTGTCTTTAAAGATTAATTTTGGGTCAAGTTGTTCTTTAATGTAAAAAACCACCCCTCTTTTCTTTTGCTCTGCTAGTGAAAAAAATTCCAACCCCAAATTTCTATTCCACAAAAATTTACTGTCCTTGCGTTGTATATGAACTTCCTGTAAACAAATTATATTACATTTTTGCTTTTTAATCCAATGAAATGTTCTCCTTCTTTTCTGTGGTGAATTTAGTCCATTTATATTCCAAGATAGTAATTTGTACTCCATTATGATGTTGGTTCTTTATTTTCTTCAAAAAAGCTATGCATCTCTTGTTCGCTTCTTATTGTAATCCTTTTGCCATTTTGTTCAAATCCAAGACCCTCTGGTATTATCCATCTATATCTTGTGCCCTCTGCACGCAACTGATCGGTTAGCTTCTTGTACTTTTTCCTATCGCTGATCACTTCTCTTGGTAGCTCTTTCATTATTTTAACTCTGCTCCCTTCTATTGTCCAGGCTTTTTGGTACCCTTTCCTCAAAATTTTCTCTGCCACCTCTTTTGATCTTAATCTTATGACGATGTCTCTTGGCAGACCTTTATTTTTCGCATAAACTGAGTTGACTCTGTAGGCACCCTCCAACATACTCTTAAATCTGTCAGGGTCTTCTTCTATGTACTCAGTGATGATATCCACCATATAGCCTTTTAAGTCTGTATCTTCTTTTTCAGGTACCCCTCTTAGACGCACTTGTGACTCCAGCAACTTACAGTCGTGTATTATGACCTTTTCTTGAATTTTTAGCAAGGCAGAGGCCTGTGTATCCACTTTCATCTCTACCTCTTTCACTTTATTTTGAGTCTCTTCCTTAAAATTCTCTATCTCCTTCTTAAGGTCTCCAACTTCTTTTTTAATATCTTTTTTTATTGCCAAATGCAATTTGTCCATAGCTTTTAACATTTTTGCCTCCAGAGCGTCAAATTGAGACTGCATCTTGTCAAATGATTGGGCTCTTGCACGTGTTGTTCTTTCTACTGACATATAAAAAATCACCAAACCTTAAAAAAATCCCCACATAAAATTTAGCATCCAATCCAATAGCTTAGAGCCAGTTCTTTCAGATGAGACTAGTTTCGTTTTTCTCCCTTCTTCCTGAGCAAAGATATTGAATTTTAACAATTTTGACAGTTTTTCTCCCTTTTAAAATGGCAATCGTTATTTCTCTACGGTACAGTTCCAGCCTAGAGAGGTCTCTCTTCGTCTTTCTTGATCTGAGTCTTGGACTCAATTCCTTCCTAGTTCAAAGGTCGGATGTCACAGCTCTTGTTGTCCTTATAGGCTCTGATTTATTGTCCAGCCCCTTTTAGTTTCACTTCCTGTCACAGCTTAGACTGATCTCGTGTCTAGTCTCGCAGTTTTTTGAGCTGCATGAAGAAACCGCAACCGCAAAAATCCACAACAATATGTCTTTTCTCCAAAATATCTTTGAAGGCAATTGTTTTTACGACGTTCAATTTTCACAAGCTGAATTCTTTTCCTGCTATGCCCCCCCTCAGCTCAGTTCATTCTAGGTTCTACAGTTTATGGGCATGTATACACGGCAACTCTCTTTTCTTTCTTCTGCGTCACCAGCCTCCCATTGCCAACTTTCACTCTTATCTTGAAGGTTTTTTTTTTTTTTTGCTGTTGTTCACATCCAAAGCCACAGAGCTCAGCTTAACAAGATAAAAGTTTTTTTTTTTCCATTCAATTATGCTTTGCCTTCGTCTGTTATTAATCCACTCAGTGTTTAAACTATATTCAAAGTCTCTCAGAGTGAAGATAAGAATGATGAGTCTACCTTTTAGATGTTCTCAACTCCCCCGGCTGTTATTTTCTTGCAATTAAAATCAGTCCTTCTAGAGTGCTTGGATTCCGACAGCCTTAAGTGACCGAAGTCACTTTAGAGTCACTGTAGACGATGGTTGACAAATTCCAGTGCCGGACATCAAGAAATGAAGGAGTCAGCTCCCTGACTGCTCCAGTTCGATATCAACAGCATTAAAGGAAGATAAGTCGTCTTGGGTTAACCCTTGCCTAGGGTTAATGAGCATAGACCTTATCAGGGGTCTTTAATACCCTGAACAGTGACAATAAAATCCCCCTCTGTTAGGGAGCTGCAGACTGTCTTCCAGCCAAACAGGAAGTCCAGGAGAATTGGCTATATCGAGTTGTGCGTGTGGCCTAATATGCAAAGGAGTTCCTGCTACAAAAAAAGCCCAGATATAAGGCCACATATCCCCTGATGTAGCCAATCCTCCAAGAGCTTACAAGGCTCTTCTTACAGGGCCTACTGTAAGCTCCAGGAAGATTGGCTACATCACAGGGGTGTGGCCTAATAGGCAAAGGAGGTCCTGCTAGAATTCCTTACAGTGCTCTTCGTACAAAGCCTGCTCTAAGCTCCAGGAGGATTGGCTACATCAGGGGGGTGTGGCCTAATAGGCAAAGGAGGTCCTGCTAGAGTTCCTTACAGGGCTCTTCTCACAGGGCCTGCTGTAAGCTCCAAGAGGATTGGCTGCATCAGGGGTGTGTGGCCTAATATGCAAAGGAGGTCCTGCTAGAATTCCTTACAGGGCTCTTCGTACAGGGCCTACTGTAAGCTCCAGGAGGATTGGCTACATCAGGGGTGTGTGGCCTCATATGCAAAGGAGGTCCTGCTAGAATTCCTTACAGGGCTCTTTGTACAGGGCCTACTGGAAGCTCCAGGAAGATTGGCTACATCAGGGGTGTGTGGCCTAATAGGCAAAGGAGGTCCTGCTAGAATTCCTTACAGGGCTCTTCTCACAGGGCCTGCTGTAAGCTCCAGGAGGATTGGCTACATCAAGGGGGTGTGGCCTAATATGCAAAGGAGGTCCTGCTAGAATTCCTTACAGGGCTCTTCTCACAGGGCCTACTGTAAGCTAAAGGAAGACTGGCTACATCACAGGGGTGTGGCCCTAATATGCAAAGGAGTTCCTGCTACAAAAAGTGCCCTGTTGGAGACTTTTACCTTAACCCCTACCTACAACCTTTTGGTTACTCAGTTAGTTGTTCAGCATTGAGGTGTGCATGCATAGGAAAGCTCATACCTTGAATAAAACTTGGTCGCTCTTAAAGGTGCCCCTGGGCTCGGACTTTGTTATGCGAACATCGGGGCTTTTTTTGTAGAAAAAGCCCAGCAGGAAATAATTTGCATATGAAGCCACGCCCCCTGCTATCACCATTGTTTCACACAGGGCTTTTTTTGTAGAAAAAGCCCAGCAGGAACTCCTTTGCATATTAGGCCACACACACTGACACCAAGCCAGCTGGAACTGTGTTCCTGCTCAAAAAAAAAAAAAAAGCCCCAATGAACACTGTAATTCCTGCAATTCATGAAACTATAATTTATGGAAATTTAGGCAGAGTGGTAAAGCTGCAGTACTGCAGTCCTAAGCTCTGCTCACGACTAGAGTTCGATCCCAGCAGAAGCTGGGTTCAGGTACCGGCTCGAGGTTGCCTCAGCCTTCCATCCTTCGGAGGTCGGTAAAATGAGTCCCCAGCTTGCTGGGGTGGGGGGGGTGTGTGTGGGGAAGTGTAGATGACTGGGGGAGGGAATGGCAAACCACCCTGTAAAAAGGTCTGCCGTGAAAACATGAAAGCAACATCACCCCAGAGTCGGAAACGACTGGCACTTGCACAGGCGACCACCTTTACCTTTTTATTCTAATAGTGAAATCTATTTTTCCCTCCAGATGGCAGAAATCAGAATGAAGGAAAGATGTAAAGTGATAACACCTCTGTTGGGACACATCTTTTTTCGTGTTACCTCAATGATGAACTGGTTCACAGAGTTCCTCTCAAAGTACATCCTTCGCTCCCTCTTGTTTTGGCATAAGGATTTCTGCCGAGTGCACACCCCATCGGCTCCGTACAGGACGATGAAAACATCTGCGTCCGTGCCAGCTCCAAAAACGTCACTCGTGTAAACGGTAATCTCATAAGGGACAACTGCAAAAAATAGGCAAGAGAAACAAAGTATGTACTTAGGCCACAAGGGACCTTCTTTTTTTTAGAAGAAGAAGAAGATATTGGATTTATATCCCGCCCTCCACTCCGAAGAGTCTCAGAGCGGCTCACAATCTCCTTTCCCTTCCTCCCCCACAACAGACACCCTGTGAGGTAGATGAAGATATTGGATTTATATCCCGCCCTCCACTCCGAAGAGTCTCAGAGCGGCTCACAATCTCCTTTCCCTTCCTCCCCCACAACAGACACCCTGTGAGGTAGATGAAGATATTGGATTTATATCCCGCCCTCCACTCCGAAGAGTCTCAGAGCGGCTCACAATCTCCTTTCCCTTCCTCCCCCACAACAGACACCCTGTGAGGTAGATGAAGATATTGGATTTATATCCCGCCCTCCACTCCGAAGAGTCTCAGAGCGGCTCACAATCTCCTTTCCCTTCCTCCCCCACAACAGACACCCTGTGAGGTGGGTGGGGCTGGAGAGGGCTCTCACAGCAGCTGCCCTTTCAAAGACAACCTCTGCCAGAGCTATGGCTGACCCGAGGCCATTCCAGCAGCTGCAAGTGGAGGAGTGGGGAATCAAACTCGGTTCTCCCAGATAAGAGTCTGTGCACTTAACCACTACACCAAACTGGCTCTCCAGTTAGGGTTGCTGACTTCCAGGTGGTGGCCAGAGATCTCCTGGAACAGGGGTGGCCAAACTATGGCTCAGGAGCCACATGTGACTCATTCACACATACTGTGTGGCTCTCGAAGCCCCCACCACCCCATCGGCCAGCTTGGAGAATGCATTTGAAGTTAAAGTTGCTTTCTTTCCACTTCTCCCTCCCTCCTCCTCCATCTATTTTCCTTCCTTCCTTCCTTCCTTCCTTCCTTCCTTCCTTCCTTCCTTCCTTCCTTCCTTCCTTCCTTCCTTCCTTCCTCCCTCCCACCCATCTCGCAGCTCTCAAGCATTTGACGTTCATGTCTTGTGGCTCTCAAACATCCAATGTTTATTCTATGTGGCTTTTATGTTAAGCAAATTTGGGCACCCCTGCCCTGGAATTACAACTGATTTCTAGGCAAGAGAGATCAGTTCACCTGGAGAAAAGGGCTGCTTTGGAAACTGGAATCCCTAGCACAAGGGTGGCCAAACTTGCTTAACATAAGAGCCATGAAGAATAAATGTCAGATGTTCGAGAGCTGAAAGACATGACCATCATATGTTGGAGAGTCGGAAGGAAGGAAGGAAGGAAGGAAGGAAGGAAGGAAGGAAGGAAGGAAGGAAGGAAGGAAGGAAGGAAGGAGGGAAGGAGGGAAGGAAGGAAGGAGGGAGGGAGGGAGGGAGGGAAGGAAGGAAGGAAGGAAGGAAGGAAGGAAGGAAGGAAGGAAGGAAGGAAGGAAGGAAGGAAGGAAGGAAGGAAGGAAGGAAGGAAGGAAGGAAGGAAGGAAGGAAGGAAGGAAGGCAAATAGAGGGGGAGAAAGAAAGTAACTAACTATATCTGTGAGGTTAATGTCCGGAAAATTAGATTATTGTTGGAAGAAGAAGAAGACTGCAGATTTATACCCTGCCCTTCTCTCTGAATCAGAGACTCAGAGCAGCTTACAATCGCCTATAACTTCTCCCCCCACAACAGACACCCTGTGAGGTGGGTGGGGCTGAGAGAGCTCTTACAGCAGCTGTCCTTTCAAGGACAACTCTTACAAGAGCTATAGCTGACCGAAGGCCATTCCAGCAGCTGCAAGTGGAGAAGTAGGGAATCAAACCCAGTTCTCCCAGATAAGAGTCCGCACACTTAGCCATTACAACAAACTGGCACCAAGAATTCATTTACGCAGAGCGACTGTGTGGAAGCCAATTAGGATGAGAGCATCTTTTTCTTGCCAAGTCTAAGTCTAGTTCATTGTCAGTTTTGAAGTCAGGCAGGGGTTTTTTTTTTGTAGCAGGGACTCCTTTGCCTATTAGGCCACACCCCCACCTGATGTAGCCAATCCTGTAAGAGTTCACAGGGTTCTTAGTACAGGGCCTACTGCAAGCTCATGGAGGATTGGCTACATCAGGGGTGTGTGGCCTAATAGGCAAAGGAGTTTCTGCTATAAAAAAAGCCCTGAAGTCAGGGATAAAACAATGTTAAACATTTGAGCTTAGTCTGCATATACTGCAGCTAAAGATGGAGCCAACCCAATCACTGAGAATCAGGGTTGCCAACCTCCAGGTGGGCTATGGAGATCAACACTCCCAGAGGAAATGGCAGTTTTGGAGGGTGTACTTCTTTATGGCATTACCCCCGCTCTCCCCCAGACCTGCTCTCTCTAGGCTCCAGCCCCAAACCTCCCGGAATCATCCTCCCGGAATCACCCAAGATGGCATCTATACTTAGAAATCTGATTCATATTTAGGTTAGGATGAGAGTTTGTGACTGCCCCAAGATTACTCGGGGAACGTTCATGGCGGACTGGGGATTCGAATCCGGGTTTCCATATCTTAGCCTGAGACTGATTTCCCACTCGCCTTATGCCGCTCTCCCTCTCCTCTTATCCACGGGGCTTCCATCCAATTTCACACTGCCTGTCCTGGGGCTGCAACTTGCTCCGCCTCTTCAGGGCCGGTGCTAGGGTTTCTGGTACCCTAGGCGAGCTGCCCACTAGCGCCCCCCCCCAAATTAAAAAAAACCCAGAATCGTAAGAGAGATGATGAAACTTGAAACTATTTACATTTTTATTTTAAAGTTTATTTTATTTTATTTTTTTAAAAAGAGATTAAACAATAAACATTGTGAGAATACGACTTGATCCTTCTACCTGAAGTTGCCAGGGACAAGACCTTCACATGGCTATTTCTACTAGATCCTTTTAGCTGGAGGTGCCAGGGACAAGACCTTCACGTGACCATTTCTACTGGATCCTTCACATGACCATTTCTACTTGATCTTTCTACCTGGAGGTGCCAGGGACAAGACCTTCACATGGCCATTTCCACTGGATCCTTCACATGACCATTTCTACTTGATCCTTCTACGTGGAGGTGCCAGGGACAAGAACTTCACATGGCCATTTCCACTGGATCCTTCACATGGCTATTTCTACTAGATCCTTTTAGCTGGAGGTGCCAGGGACAAGACCTTCACGTGACCATTTCTACTGGATCCTTCACATGACCATTTCTACTTGATCTTTCTACCTGGAGGTGCCAGGGACAAGACCTTCACATGGCCATTTCCACTGGATCCTTCACATGACCATTTCTACTTGATCCTTCTACCTGGAGGTGCCAGGGACAAGAACTTCACATGACCATTTCTACTGGATCCTTCACATGACCATTTCTACTTGATCTTTCTACCTGGAGGTGCCAGGGACAAGACCTTCACATGGCCATTTCCACTGGATCCTTCACATGACCATTTCTACTTGATCCTTCTACCTGGAGGTGCCAGGGACAAGAACTTCACATGACCATTTCTACTGGATCCTTCACATGACCATTTCTACTTGATCTTTCTACCTGGAGGTGCCAGGGACAAGACCTTCACATGACCATTTCTACTGGATCCTTCACATGACCATTTCTACTTGATCTTTCTACCTGGAGGTGCCAGGGACAAGACCTTCACATGACCATTTCTACTGGATCCTTCACATGACCATTTCTACTTGATCCTTCTACCTGGAGGTGCCAGGGACAAGACCTTCACATGACCATTTCTACTTGATCCTTCACATGATCATTTCTACTTGATCTTTCTACCTGGAGGTGCCAGGTACAAGACCTTCACATGACCATTTCTACTTGATCCTTCTACCTGGAGTTGCCAGGGACATGACCTTCACATGACCATTTCTACTTGATCCTTCTACCTGGAGTTGCCAGGTACAAGACCTTCACATGACCATTTCTACTTGATCCTTCTACCTGGAGTTGCCAGGGACAAGACATTCACATGACCATTTCTACTTGATCCTTCTACTTGGAGGTGCCAGGGACAAAACCTTCATATGACCATTTCTGCTTGATTCTTTTAGTTGGAGGTGCCAGGGACAAGACCTCGGGCATGCGTGAAAGATGCTCTACCACTGAGCTACGGCTCCCACCCCTTGGCTCTGTTAAAGTAGAGTAGGAAGGAGGAGTGGCAGCAGACAACTTCAACAGGAGTCAATCTTTGGAAACTGTAATTGGCTCTTCTTGTGTATAAACAATTTTTTATTAGTAACATATGGTAGCAGAACTATATCTACAACTTATAAAAAGCTTAAGATAAAAGAAAGATCTTTCTTTTGCAAGACTGTGATCAGGCAGGCAAAAAGGGACTATGAGGAGCATATTGCAAAAAACATAAAGACCAACAATAAAAATTTCTTCAAATATATTAGAAGTAGGAAACCAGCCAGGGAAGCAGTGGGGCCCTTGGATGACCATGGGGTAAAAGGATTACTGAAGGAGGATGGGGAAATGGCTGAGAAGCTGAATGCATTTTTTGCCTCCGTCTTCACCGTGGAAGATGAGAAGTGTTTGCCCGCCCCAGAACCACTAATATTGGAAGGGGTGTTGAAAGACCTGAGTCAGATTGAGGTGACAAAAGAGGAGGTCCTACAACTGATAGACAAATTAAAAACTAATAAGTCACCGGGTCCGGATGGCATACATCCGAGAGTTCTGAAAGAACTCAAAGTTGAACTTGTGGATCTTCTAACAAAAATCTGTAATCTTTCATTGAAATCTGCCTCTGTTCCTGAGGACTGGAAGGTAGCAAATGTCACCCCCATCTTTAAAAAGGGTTCCAGAGGAGATCCAGGAAATTACAGGCCAGTCAGTCTGACTTCAATACCGGGAAAGTTGGTAGAAACCATTATCAAGGACAGAATGAGTAGGCACATTGATGAACACGGGTTATTGAGGAAGACTCAGCATGGGTTCTGTAAGGGAAGATCTTGCCTCACTAACCTGTTACATTTCTTTGAGGGGGTAAACAAACTTGTGGACAAAGGAGACCCGATAGATGTTGTTTACCTTGACTTCCAGAAAGCTTTTGATAAAGTTCCTCATCAAAGGCTCCTTAGAAAGCTTGAGAGTCATGGAGTAAAAGGACAGGTCCTCTTGTGGATCAAAAACTGGCTGAGTAATAGGAAGCAGAGAGTGAGTATAAATGGGCAGTCTTCGCAGTGGAGGACGGTAAGCAGTGGGGTGCCGCAGGGCTCGGTACTGGGTCCCATGCTCTTTAACTTGTTCATAAATGATTTAGAGTTGGGAGTGAGCAGTGAAGTGGCCAAATTTGCGGATGACACTAAATTGTTCAGGGTGGTGAGAACCAGAGAGGATTGTGAGGAACTCCAAAGGGATCTGTTGAGGCTAGGTGAGTGGGCGTCAACGTGGCAGATGCGGTTCAATGTGGCCAAGTGCAAAGTAATGCACATTGGGGCCAAGAATCCCAGCTACAAATACAAGTTGATGGGGTGTGAACTGGCAGAGACTGACCAAGAGAGAGATCTTGGGGTCGTGGTAGATAATTCACTGAAAATGTCAAGGCAGTGTGCGTTTGCAATAAAAAAGGCCAACGCCATGCTGGGAATTATTAGGAAGGGAATTGAAAACAAATCAGCCAGTATCATAATGCCCCTGTATAAATCGATGGTGCGGTCTCATTTGGAGTACTGTGTGCAGTTCTGGTCGCTGCACCTCAAAAAGGATATTATAGCATTGGAGAAAGTTCAGAAAAGGGCAACTAGAATGATTAAAGGGCTGGAACACCTTCCCTATGAAGAAAGGTTGAAACGCTTAGGGCTCTTTAGCTTGGAGAAACGTCGACTGAGGGGTGACATGATAGAGGTTTACAAGATAATGCATGGGATGGAGAAAGAAGTACTTTTCTCCCTTTTTCACAATACGAGAACTCGTGGGCATTCGATGAAACTGCTGAGCAGACAGGTTAAAACGGATAAAAGGAAGTACTTCTTCACCCAAAGGGTGATTAACATGTGGAATTCACTGCCACAGGAGGTGGTGGCGGCCACAAGCATGGCCACCTTCAAGAGGGGGTTAGATAAAAATATGGAGCAGAGGTCCATCAGTGGCTATTAGCCACAGTGTGTATGTGTGTGTGTATATATATATATATATATATATATATATATATATATATATATATATATATATATATATATATATATTTGGCCGCTGTGTGACACAGAATGTTGGACTGGATGGGCCATTGGCCTGATCTAACATGGCTTCTCTTATGTTCTTATGTTCTTTCTACCCCATATCTTACTTTCCCTCCACCCCTCCCTCCGTTACTTGACCCCCACCAGTGTTATTTTCTTTTAAAAAAACAAGTATTAAAGGTACCCTTAACTATTAAGAAAAAACAAAAAAACCCCCAAAAGTTATATTCTTATTTTAAAAATCTTAATCCTCATCAAAGATTGTCCAATGCCCTTTTATTTTCCACTCTTTTTCTACGTATCTTCTGAATTTCTTCCACTCCAACTTAAAAAGTTCCAAATCATAGTCTCTTAGTTTTCTTGTTAATTTGTCCATTTCACTCCATGACATAACTTTTGTAATCCAATCCCATTTCTCTGGTATTTTTTCTTGCTTCCACAGCTGCACATACAATGTCCTAGCAGCTGAAAGCAAGTACCATATTAAAGTTCTATCTTCTTTTGGAAATTTTTCCATTTGTAATCCCAGCAGAAAAGTTTCTGCCACTTTGTTGAATTCATATCCCAAAATCTTAGAAATCTCTTGCTGAATCATCTGCCAAAACATTTTAGCCCTTTCGCAAGTCCACCACATATGGTAGAAAGAGCCTTCATGCTTTTTGCATTTCCAACACCTATCTGGCATCTTATTGTTCATCTTTGCTAATTTTTCTGGAGTCATATACCATCTATACATCATCTTAAAACAGTTTTCTTTAATACTATGACGTGTTGCGAGTTTCATAGAATTTTTCCACAAATATTCCCAAGATTCCATCTTTATTTCTTTATTTACATTAATTGCCCATTTTATCATCTGAGATTTCGCTACTTCATCTTCTGTAGACCATTGTAAAAGTAATTTGTATACTTTTGAAATTAATTTCTCATTATCTCCAAGCAGAACTCTTTCCATTTCTGTTTGCTCCTTCCTTATTCCTTCAGTTTTGATATCATTCTCCACCAAACTTTTTATTTGTTGCATCTGAAACCAATCATATTTGTAACTCAGTTCTTCTGCAGTTTTCAGTTCTATTTTCCCACTTTGTATTTTTAGTAGCTGATTTAGTAGCTGTTTTAGCCGTTATCTTTATCACTTCAGCTGGCACTATCCACAAAGGTCTCCTCTCATCACCATATTTCTTATACTTTATCCATACATTTAGTAAATTACTTCTTATATAATGGTGAGAGAAAAGGCCATCCATCTTCTTTTTTCCGTAATACAAGTATGCATGCCAGCCGAATTTTTTTCCATGGCCTTCCAGCACTAAAAGTTTTTTATTTAACAACGTTATCCATTCTTTCATCCATACTAAACAAACTGCTTCATGATACAATTTCAAATCTGGTAACTGAAATCCACCTCTCTCTTTTGCATCTGTCAAAATTTTCATTTTAATTCTTGGTTTCTTCCCGGCCCACACAAATTCTGAGATTTTCCTTCGCCATTTATCAAACTGTTTAACATCTTTCACAATAGGGATAGTTTGAAACAGATACATAATCCTTGGTAGAATATTCATTTTTATTGCCGCTATTCTGCCCAACAGTAATTGGCTCTTCTTTAGCTTTTACAAATGGTTAATTTTTCCCTGCCAGGCTCCAAGGAGCGCACTGTGCAGGCATCGTCCGCTTTCGTGTTTTCTGGGTCTGTCTCATCAAGCTTGTGCCTTTTGGAAACTGAATATGTCTTAGTTTGACTTCAATGTCACCCCAGCTACCGGAGAAAAGAGCCTTCTCAGTTGCGGGCCCCCCCCCACACACTGGTTGAACCAACTCCCAGAAGAGGTAAGGGCCTTGCCCAGTTCCGCGAGGCCTGTAAAACAACTCTATTTCGACTGGCCTTCAGCCCAACTACGTAGATGCCCAACATTGCTGAATGTACTGTACCAACTTTAGCACCGAAAATTGTTTTAATACTTTTAACTGTTTTAAATTGTTTAAATTGTTTAATTGATAACGGATTATTAATTTAATTGTTTGCTTATTGTTTTTACTGTTTGATGTTAAATTGTTGTTAGCCGCCCTGAGCCTGCTTCGGCGGGGATGGTGGGATATAAGTATGAAGAATAAATAAATAAATTGTGAGTTTAGAGGATGGTTCTTGGATGAAGCCTGTTTGCGAAACGTGGCGTATCAAGTCGACAAACACGTAAAGGAAGGAACTTAGTACCTTTGGAGCCTTCGTTTTGGGAGACTGGATCAACCACATCTTGTGGAATTGACTGTGATTGAATTTCCAGGGGAAGCCTTTTGAATGGACCTTTTGCATTCTCCATGGAATCTTCTTGAAAATTATTGTGGAACCCATCCCCTCATGAAATATACTTCCTGTGTGTTTAACGTATCTTTATAAATTATTTGGATACTTTATTCTATTATTGTTGATTCATTTTGTGTTTGCACACTAGGGTTGCCAAGTCCAATTCAAGAAATATCTGGGGACTTTGGGGGTGGAGCCAGGAGACATTGGGGCGGAGCCAGGAACAAGGGTGTGACAAGCATAATTGAACTCCAAGGGAGTTCTGTCCATCACATTGAAAGGGACAGCACACCTTTTTAAATGTCTTCCTTCCATAGGAAATAATGAAGGATAGGGGCACCTTCTTTTGGGGCTCATAGAATTGGACCCCCTGGTCCAATTGTTTTGAAATTTGGGGGGTACTTTGGGGAGAGGCACTAAATACTATACTGAATCTTTACTGTCTCTACCTCAAAAAACAGCTCCCCCAGAGCCCCCGAGACCTCCAGATCAATTCCCCATTATACCCTATGAGAATTGATCTCCACACAGGGAATAATGAAGCACCCAGCAGACATTTCCATCCCCCGCCCCCGTTTCTCGCGACTCTGAAGTGAGGGATTGGCCTCTCTACTCACGAGTTGCTGCCAACTTCTTCAAAGTAACACAGACACCCCATCCCAAGAGGAAGCCTTTCAATCGGAGACTGAAGCCTCCGGAGGTGGAAAGTCACATGGTGGCTGTGGGGGCGGGGCTTCCCCCTGCCGGCCAGCTGGCTGGGGGTGGGAAGGAGCCTGGGAAAGCGGAAGAACCCCCACTGGGACCTGGAGATTGGCAAGCCTATTGCACAGTGATTTTGCTTTGATCTATTTACTGTGTAGCCACTTTGTTTCCGGTACCACTGGGGAAGGCAGGGGAAGGAGCCCACATGCTGGGCATGGGGAAAGGGGGCACCACCCAGGTGGCACCCTAGTCAGCTGCCTACTTGGCCTACTCCCGTGCACCGGTCATGCTTTTGTGCAGCAAACAAGATCCTCTAAGAACCAGTTTCTGCTTGCCGCACGAAAAAGGCAAGGCGAGTTGCAGACCCGCGGCAGAAAGCGGGAAATCTGACCGAAGCCCTGCAGAGAAGAAGAGCATGAGAGCGGCATAAGGCTGGTGGGGAATCTGTGTGACTCTCAAATCCCTGCACTGCGCCGGCATTTCTTACTCACATGGAACGTATGTCCTCGTCTGAAGTTCTGCAGGAAAGAGGACCCTTTCGATGGAGCCGTCGTCTTCTGATTTATCCAGCCAGCGGCCACAGGGGAACACAAGGCACACCCCCAAGCAGTGACCGTCCACTTCTACCCACTCAAGGAACCAACCTGAGGCTTTCCCTGCAGCAGAAACAAAGACCCTTAACTTTCCATGCAAACTGGGTTGGACGAGCTAGATCAGGGGTGTTGAACTCATTTGTTATGAGGGTCGTATCTGACATAAATGAGACTTTGCTGGGCTGGGCCATGTTGGCTGGGCCATGTGTGCACCTGTTTAAGATTAGGTAGCAGACATATAAGCAACCCCGTGGCGCAAAGTGGTAAAGCTGCAGTACTGCAGTCCTAAGCTCTGCTCACGACCTGAGTTCGATCCCAGCGGAAGCTGGGTTCAGGTAGCGCATAGTTGAGTCAGCCTTCTATCCTTCTGAGGTCGGTAAAATGAGTACCCAGCTTGCTGGGGGGAAAGTGTAGATGACTGTAGAAAGGCAATGGCAAACCACCCCGTAAAAAGTCTGCCGTGAAAATGTCATGATGCAACCTCACCCCAGAGTTGAAAACAACTGGTGCTTGCACACGGGACTATCTTTACCTTTAGCAGAGATATAAACTTTATAAAGGACACAAACACAATTTTTTTTTAAAAAAAAAAAACCCGCTTAAAACATGCTTAAAACTTTAATACTTGGTCTTAAAGGTGCTTTCTTTGTATTTCTCTCACTGGATCCAGGGAACTGGGCAAAGGAAGCTCTGGCTCTTTCCTTCCTTCCCCAGGGGACCAGGAGGGGGAGGAGCTTCAGCCAACAGAAGGAAGAGAGGCTTGACAGTAGCTCTGCTGAGGGATTGAGGGAGCCTGGCAAAGGAAGCTCTGCCTCCCTCCTTTCCTCCCCAAGGGAGGAGCCTCAGCCAGTGGAGAAAATAGAGGCTTTGCTCTGTACCTCCAGTGTGATTGAGCAATCCTGGCAAAGCAAGCTGTTATGGAAGAAGGAAGCAAGATATAGGGAGAAGGAAGCAGATGACAGCCAGTTGCTTGGGGGCCTGATAGGAGCCCTCCAGGGGCCTGATTCGGCCCCCGGGCCACATGTTTGACACCCTTAAGATAGATTCAAATCCATTAGCACTTGGGAAACTGAGAGGTGTTTCAGAGAATAAGCTTTCAAAAGACAAAGCTCCCTTCATATGATACAAGTAGGAATGGAGATCCCTGAAGGAGGAGAAGAGGATGATGTTGGATTTATACCCCGCCCTTTACTACCTGAAGGAGTCTCAGAGCGGCTTATAATCTCCTTTCCCTTCCCCTCCCCACAACAGACACCCTGTGAGGTAGGTGTAGCTGAGAGAGCTCTGGCAGAAACTGCTCTTGAGAGGAAACAGCTCTGTGAGAACTTGCGACTGACTCCAGATCACACCAGCAGGTGCTTGTGGAGGAGTGGGGAATCAAACCCGGTTCTCCCAGCTAAGAGTCATGTTTTTGTAAGCCGCCCTGAGCCTGCCCCGGCAGGGAGGGCGGGATATAAATAAAAACTAAGAGACTGCACAGTTAACCACTGCACCAAACTGGTCACCTTGACCTGGATGTTCCAGGCTATCATGGTATCAGATGATGATGATGATATTGGATTTATATGCCGCCCTTCACTCTGAATCTCAGAGTCTCAGAGCAGCTCACAATCTCCTTTACCTGCCTCCCCCACAACAAACACCCTGTGAGGTGGGTGGGGCTGAGGGGACTCTCACAGCAGCTGCCCTTTCGAGGCCAGAGTCTCAGAGCGGTCACAATCTCCTTTCCCTTCCTCCCTCACAACAGACACCCTGTGAGGCAGGTGGGGCTGAGGGGACTCTCACAGCAGCTGCCCTTTCGAGGCCAGAGTCTCAGAGCGGCCTACAATCTCCTTTCCCTTCCTCCCTCACAACAGACACCCTGTGAGGCAGGTGGGGCTGAGAGAGCTCTCCCAGAAGCTGCCCTTTCAAAGATAGAGAGCGGCCTACAATCTCCTTTACCTTCCTCCCCCGCAACAAACACCCTGTGAGGTGGATGGGGTTGAGGGGACTCTCACAGCAGCTGCCCTATCTGCGAGAGCTATGGCTGACCCAAGGCCATTCCAGCAGGTGCAGGTGGAGGAGTGGGGAATCCAACCCGGTTCTCCCAGATAAGAGTCGGCGCACTTCACCGCTGCACCAAACTGGCTCTCACAGAAGTTAAGCAAGGTTGGCCCCAGGGGCGGAATTCTAGCAGGAGTTCCTTTGCATATTAGGCCACACCCCCTTGATATAGCCAATCCTCCAAGTGCTTACAAAAAAGAGCCTTGTAAGCTCTTGGAGCATTGGCTACAACAGGGCGGTGTGGCCTAATATGCAAAGGAGCACCTGCTAGAATTCCAGCTCTGCTTGGCCCTGCTCTGCATTTGGAGGAGAGATCACTGAGGGAGCCCAAGGTCACGATGCAGAGGCAAGCCATGGAAGACAACCCCTGTCTCTTGCCTTGAGAGCCCTCTGGGGTTGCGACGAATGAGCTGCGACTTGAGGGCCCTTTCCACTGACACTTAAGAAATCAGACACAGTAAATGCAAAACGAAGTCTGTGCATGCCAGGAAGGGCAGCTGCATCGCTGCAGCCCCACGTACCTGAGTTGTCATGGCCAATCTTTATTTTCTTCAAGTCTCCGAGGTCCACACATTCCACTGTGAATACGTCGACCTTCCCCCGCTCAAATTTGTTCTTGTTCGTCTTGGAGGCCATCAAGTATATTGTGCCTGTTTCGTTTCAATCACAGATTCTCTTGGTTAACAGAAGAAGACTGCAGATTTATGCCCTGCCCTTTTCTCTGGATCAAAGACTCAGAGCGGCTTACAATCGCCTATATCTTCCTCCCCCACAACAGGCACCCTGTGAGGTGGGTGGGGCTGAGAGGGCTCTCACAGTAGCTGCAACTGAGAGGGCTCTCACAGTAGCTGCAACTGAGAGGGCTCTCACAGCCACAGTGTGTGTGTGTGTGTGTGTGTGTGTGTGTGTATATAAATTTTTGCCACTGTGTGACACAGAGTGTTGGACTGGATGGGCCATTGGCCTGATCTAACATGGCTTTTCTTATGTTTTTATGTTCTTATGCCCTTTCAAGGATAGCTCTGTGAGAGCTATGGCTGACCCAAGGCCATTCCAGCAGTTGCAAGTGGAGGAGTGGGGAAGAAGAAGACCATAGATTTATACCTCACCCTTCTCTCTGAATCAGAGACACAGAGTGGCTTACAATCTCCGATACCTTGTCCTCCCACAACAGACACACCGTGAAGTGGGTGGGGCTGAGAGAACTCTCCCAGAAGCTATCCCAGATAAGAGTCTGCACACTTAAGCACTGCACCAAACAGGAGAGGAGAGCGGGACCCTGACTTTGCCACACACATCTGCGGAGGCACTGACCATTTGAGCCCCCAACAGCAGTGCCACGTCACCATCTTCATGAGAAGATTGGTCAGTTGCCTCATAAGAAGAGCCCTGCTGGGTCAGACAAGCATCCTGTCTCATCAGGGGTGGCCAAACAGCGGGCTCGGGAGTCACATGTGGTTCTTTCACACATATTGTGTGGATCCCAAAGACCCAGCTCCACCCCATCGGCCAGCTTGGAGAAGGTCTCTTTAAATCATTTCTCCAAGACAAGCCAGCCAGCAGCTCAGAGAATGCATTTAAAGTTAAAGTTGCTTTTTTCCACCTCTCCCTCCGTCCTCCCTTCTATTTTCCTTCCTTCCTTCCTTCCACCATGTGGCTCCCAAACATCTGATGTTCATGTCTTGTGGTTCTCAAAAATCTGTTTATTCTTGGTGGCTCTTACATTAAGTAAGTTTGGCCACCCCTGATCTAAGCTAAGCAGGGTCCACCAAGGAAGGGAGACCACCAAGGAAGATTCTGCAGAGGAAGGCGATAGCAGACCACTTCTGCTTCTCACTTGCCTTGAAAGCCCCTTGCTGGAGTCACCTTAAGTTGTAAGCTAAGCAGGTTCAGTACTTGGATGAGAGACCACCAAGGAAGTCTCCGCAGAGGAAGGCAACGGCACACCACCTCTGCTTCACGTTGGTCTGGAAGCCCCTTGCTGGGCTCCCCAGAAGCCAGTTGCAACTTGGTGGCCCTTACGGCAGGGCTTTCTTTGTAGCAGGGACTCCTTTGCATATTAGGCTACACCCTCTGATGTAGTCAATCGTCCCTGAGCTTACAGGGCTCTTCTTACAGAACCTACTGTAGGTTCCATGAGATTTGGCTACATCAGGGGGTGTGGCCTAATAGGCAAAGGAGTTCCTGCTACAACAAAGCCCTGCGGATGAGCCTTGGTTAGTGCTGGATGGGAGACCACCAAGGAAGTCCAGGGTTGCTTTGCAGAGGCAGGCAACGGCAAACCACCTCTGAACGGCTCTTGACTTGGAAACTCCACCAAGAGCTGGCCTAAGTTGGCAGCCATGTGACAGTCAGTTTTCGAACCGCTTTTGTTCTTTGCTATTGTAGATTCTTTGGCAAGTATGGAGGCCCAGATGGAGGTCCAGAGAGCAGCGGAATCCACCTTCTTTCATCTTAGGCAGGCAAAACAGTTGGTTCCTTTCCTTGGCCATGGCGACCTGGCAACTGTGATTCATGCAACGGTCACCTCGAGATTGGACTACTGTAACGCCTTCTACTTGGAGCTGCCTTTGTCGTGAACCCGGAAACTTCAGCTCGTGCAGAACGTGGCTGCTAGGCTGCTATTGGGGCGGCCCAAGTGAGAGCACATACAGCTGGAACTGCACTGGCTACCAATAGCGTACAGGATTCGTTACAAGGTGCTAGTTGTTACTTTTAAAGCCCTGAATGGCCAAGGACCTGTTTACCTGAGGGACCTTCTGTCCCCACATGTTCCCCAGAGGGTACTAAGATCTGGATCCCAACATCTCCTAGTGATCCCCGGGCTGAGGGAGGCAAGATTCCACTAGGAATCAGGCCTTTTCAGTGGCAGCCCCGTCCTGGTGGAATCAACTGCCAGAAGAGGTTAGGGCCTTGCGGGACCTCACTCAGTTCCGCAAGGCCTATAAGACCGCTCTCTTCCGGCAAGTCTTCAGTCGACTGTAGGAGAATTCTGGAACAACTGTCGTCCTGAGAATATGGGCGTTTTCGCACTGACCTTACTCGGGAGCAACGTCCCTCTTCACCGCGCAGCGTCTGCGCAGATTTTGCACTAATTGCTCCGCAGAACCCGGAAGAGCCGCAAAGTCCCGCGGCTTTTGCGTCGCAAATGTAAACTGGTTTTTGACGTCGCTCCCGAGTAAGGTCAGTGCGAAAACGCTCTATGAGTAACATCTGATTTGTTAGCACCAAATGTAGATTGTTTGAACTTGTACTGTTTAATGGTTTTATTGATTTTATGATTGCAATCATAGTATATTATGATTTGATGTAAGCCGCCCTGAGCCCACCTCGGCGGGGAGGGCGGGGTATAAATCGAGTTAAACATAAGCATAAATAATCACATTTAATACATGCACCGTATTTTGTTCATTTATATTGTATTTCATGTATATCATGGTCTTCCATGTCTGTGAGCCGCCCTGAGCCCGCCTTTGGCGGGGGAGGGCGGGATATAAAAATAAATTTATCTTATCTTATTATCTTATCTTTGGCATCATGATATTTTTCAGATTAATGTTCACAATAGCCCTGTAATCTAAGTCCATATTTTTATCTCCATAATACAGATGAGGAAGACTGGAGTTGAAGGGGAATTGATCCTCTAAGGCTCCTCTATTGAGTCCATAAGGCTGAGGCAAATTGGAGCGGAGACGACGGAACGTTTCCGATTTAATTTATCGCATTTGTGTTTAATTCTGTCAACAGTTTTCATTCTCGGCTGTTCATTCTTGGCTACGTCGGCTCGCGTGCAGTTTACGCGGTGTGAATGTCATTTATTAGTGTAATACACCTATCATGCTTGATGTGACTTTATCTGCAAACTAATCCCTCTGAAAAATCCGTGCGTTCCGTGGGGAAAATGCAAAGGGAGGAAACCGAAAGGGGCACAAAAATAAATCACTCGTTTAATTCATACAGGGAAGAAGAAGAAGAAGAAGAAGGGAGGGTATTTGAGTAGAAACAGCGGAAGTGAGAAATACAAATGTATCCCTCAATTGGATGCATCCCAGCCTCGAGCTCTTGAGCCAATGCAGTATGCCAAAATCTCATAAATATCTTACAGTGGTTGCCCAAAATTTAGTGTGAATATTGCCAGGCCCAAGAAAAATATGATGCATGTCCAAAAATCCAGAAACATACTCATGAATATTGACAATCTCAGTCAGTGTTCCCTTGAAGTTGAGAAGTCTCGTGAGCAAAAATTCTACTTCGTGAGCGACTGGCATTAAAGTGATGAGCTACTGTGTAAAGTAGCTCGCTGTGGGGCCCTTTTTTCCTGAGCTAAGGCAAAAACGTGTGAGCCGGAGGCGACACAACTGTGAGCTAGCTCACACAAAATCAGCGCAGAGAGAGCACTGCTCAAAATATTCACTAGGGAATGCTAAAAAAAACAGGCAATACGGAAACGTGGATGCCAAATGTGAGATTTTCTCCATAAAGCAATAAGAAGAGACTCCAGCAGATCCAGTGAACGTCAGAATAGGAACCCTCCCAAGTTTAGCAACTGCATAAAAAGCCAAAAGGAACCTTTAAGGGCTCTAGAGGAATCCTGGACTTCCAGCCAAAAGATGGAAACAACGGCGTATCTATCCCTGACATGAGTACTGTTGCGATTCAGCTGCACTCCTGAACAAAAGTTTTGCCAAGAGGAGATAAAAGCATTTTCTGAAGAACACACTGAAGAGCTGTGCCAGCTCTCTTGAGCCACGGCAGACAATTATTTGAGCATCCCGCATCCCTCAGGGCTCGGTTCTTACCTGTATCATCTTTGGTTCCATAAAGCACAATGAAGACGTTGGCATCCGTCCCAGCATGCTTCTTGTCCCCCGTTTTCACCGTCACGGTGAACGTCGTGGATTGAGCTGCCAAAAAAAGACGCATCTCTTTTGGGACAGATGACTTTCAAGCAGAGCTTTTTTTGTAACAGGAACTCCTTTGCATATTAGGCCACACCCCCGTGATGTAGCCAATCCTCCTGGAGCTTCTGGTAGGCCCTGTGCGAAGAGTCCTGTAAGCTCTTGGAGGATTCGCTACCTCAGGGGTGTGTGGCCTAATATGCAAAGGAGTTTCTGCTACAAAAAAAGCCCTGCTTTTTTCTTCCTAACGCTTTCTTTTATTAAGTTTACAAAAAGAAAAATTAGGATGGGGACAGGGATGGGGGAAAGGAAGGGAAATAACAGGTTATTACATATCTGTGTATTACAATATTTTAAAAGCTTGGCTTTTGAGCAAATGTTAGAGGTATTTCTTCTCCCGTGTCTGGGCAAATTTATAGGAGGCGGAGACAGAAGAAGAGTTAGAAGAGGAGGAGGTGGAGGAGGAGGAGATTGGATTTATACCCCACCCTTCACTCAGAGGAGAGGCTTACAATTTCCTTTTCCTTCCTCTCTCTGCAACAGACTCCCTGTGAAGTAGGTGGGGCTGAGAGAGCCCTGAGAGAACTGTGACTGGTCCAAGGTCACCCAGCTGGCTGCATGTGGAGGAGGAGTGGGGAATCAAAACCCAGCCCTCCAGATTAGAGTCTGTCGCTCTTAACCACCGCACCAAACTGGCTCTCAAGACTCGGGAATCAAAATAAAACAAGACTTTCATCATTTACACTTTTCTCCTCAGTTGGAGACCCAAACCAGCTTACCTCAGTGCCCCTGTCCTCCATTTTATCCACACAACAACTCCGTAGTTAGACTAGGCCGAGTGTGTGTGAGTGGCCTAAGGCTGCCCAGCAAGCTGCTATGGCTGAGGGGATTCGAACCTGGGTTTCCCAGATCCTAATCAGACACTTAACTCCTAGGCAATGCTAGCTCTCAAAAATCTAGCCGGGCTTTAAAGACGTAACATTTATTTCAATGTGAGCTTTCATGGGTCACAGCCCACTTTGTCAGATAAATATGTGATGGAAAACCATTCTGTATAGCAGGGGTGTCAAACATGCAGCCCTGGGGCCAAATCAGGCCCCGGGAGGGCTCCTATCAGGCCCTCGAGCAACTGGCTACTGTCTGCTTCCTTCTCCCTCTCTCTTGCTTCCCTCTGCATCACAGCTGGCTTTGCAAGGCTTGCTCAATCACACAGGAGCTACAGAGCAAAACCTCTATTTTCTCCATTGGCTGAGGCTCCTCCATTGGGAAGGAAGGGGGGAAGGCAGAGCTTGTTTTTCCAAGCTCTCCCAATAGCATGGCAGAGCTACTGAGCCAAGCCTCTCTTCTTTCTATTGGCTGAGGCTCCTTCCCCCCCGCCACAATCCCCTGGGGAAGGAAGGAAAGAGCCACAGCTTCTTTTGCCCAGTTCCCTGGATCGCATGAGAGAAATACAAAGAGAGCAACTTTAAGACCTTTATAAAGTTTATATCTCTGCTACCTAATCTTAAATAGGTACACACACTGCCTGGCCCAACAAGGTCTCATATGAAGCTGCCTTATACTGAATCAGACCTTTGGTCCAGCAAAGTCAGTATTGTCTTCTCAGACTGGCAGTGGCTCTCCAGGGCCTCAAGCTGAGGTTTTCCCCACCTATTTGCCTGGACCCTTTTTTGGAGATGCCAGGGATTGAACCTGGGACCTTCTGCTTCCCAAGCAGATGCTCTACCACTGAGCCACCGTCCCTCATTTATGTCAGATCTGGCCCTCATAAGAACTGAGTTCGACACCCCTGCCTTTGGAACGCCATCATTGTTACAGGCTGATGCGGTGCCTGATCTTTAACCATCATGAGTTCTGTGAGGATGGCCATCCAGTTGCTTCCAAGAGAATATTCTTCTCTCTCAATTTGTTAGCAGCTCTTATCTAAGGAAGCCTGGTTTGTTTTCTATCACTACCAGGCCTCATTTTGGGCAGGAGCTCACAGGAGCAGAGCTCCAAGAACGTCTAAATTTTATTGTGTTCTTTCTCCCCTCCCCCTCAAATTTTTGCTTCTGGGCTCCATTGTTCAACCCCCACCCCATGAGAATTTGGCTGAAACTTTCTACTATTTCCCCCCCGCCCCCCCCAAAAAAATGGGAAAATAACCAAACAGATAAAGCAGACAGATGGAAATCATCATGCCACTGTGGCCACGTAGGAGAAAGCAATTTAAAAAGTATGCTTTATGATGACAATTCTAATTCAAGAAGCCTTTTAAGGAAGATGCTGAGCTGATATAATTTAGTACATCTGCCGGTGATGTCAAGGTGTGTGTGGCATATGCCCATGAGTTATGCAAATGAGTTGTGCTAATGAGCGCTGGCACCTCTTTTTCTACTAAATGACCCCTGATCACCACTAGACGGAAGGTGTGAGATGGCCTCACTCATCCTAGTGCTTGGAATAGCTTGATTGTTTTTTTTTTTAAAGTTGTAGCCAGCAATTAAGGTATAACATGCTTAGTTTTAAGTTTTGCTGCGTGGAGAGTTGACAAAGCAAACTTTTCTCCCTCTCCTAAAATCCCAGAACTTGAGGGCATCCAATGAAAGTGGTGGGCAGTAGGTTCCGGATAGACAAAAGAAAATACTATTTTACACAGAGAGTGATTAAAATGTGAAATTCGCTGCCAGAGGAAGTAGCGATGGCCAAAAGGAATAAGCAGCTTTAAAAGGCAATTTGATAGATTCACGGAGGAGGATAGCAGTGGTTATTAGCCGTGCTGACTGAGGGAAACCTCAAAATTCAGAGGCCCCGATCCTCTAAATCCCAGAGTCAGAAACTTTCTGCAGGAGCTCAGGGTGACGGACATGGTTCTTCTGTAACCCACACAACAACCCTGTGAGGTACATTACTCTGCGATAGAGTGACTGGTCCAAGAGGATTTGAATGGGGACCTGAACTGGAGTCTTTCCAGTTCAAACTCATATGTGTTTAGATCTTACCCTAGTGTCTTAAATACACTGACACGTGGAGTGCTTATTGGGCTATCTGGTCAATATAGCAGAGTTTTGACCAGTCATAGAAGCATGATACTGAGTGCAGTTGTCATGATCCTGGGCCTAGTGAGGCCTACAGGCTCTAGAGAACCCTGCCTAGGAGTTACTACAGAAAGCCTACATTTCCCAGGATCCCTTCTGTCCCTCTGATTGGGTGGCAAGATTTTGGAGGGAAAGTAGCTCAGAGAGGGGTGGGACCTGGGAGGAAAGCATAAAAGGGCCAAGCACAAACAGGATGTGTTCTTTCCTGATAGGGTTGCCAAGTCCAATTCAAGAAATATCTGGGGACTTTGGGGGTGGAGCCAGGAGACATTGGGGGTGGAGCCAGGAACAAGGGTGTGACGAGCATAATTGAACTCCAAGGGAGTTCTGGCCATCACATTTAAAGGGACAGCACACCTTTTTCCATGTCTTCCTTCCATAGGAAATAATGAAGGATAGGGGCACCTTCTTTTGGGGCTCACAGAATTGGACCCCCTGGTCCAATCGTTTTGAAACTTGGAGGGTACTTTGGGGAGAGGCACTAGATACTATACTGAAAATCTGGTGCCTCTACCTCAAGAAACAGCTCCCCCAGAGCCCCCGAAACCTCCAGATTAATTCCCCATTATACCCTATGAGAATCGATCTCCACATAGGGAATAATGAAGTGCTCAGCAGACGTTTCCCTCCCTCTCCCCCCCCTCTGGCGACTGAAGGAGGGATTGGCTTTACTCACAAGTTGCTGCCAACTTCTTCAAAGTAACACAAAAACACCATCCCAAGAGGAAGCCTTTCAATCAGAGACTGAAGCCTCTGGAGGTGGAAAGTCACATGGTGGCTGTGGGGGCGGGGCTTCCCACCACAGGTCAGCTGAGTGGGGGCGGGAAGGAGCCTGGGAAAGCGGAAGAACCCCCGCTGGGACCTGGGGACTGGCAAGCCTATTTCCTGAAGAGGCTGCAGACAGGGAGGTTCTCTCTCTGAAAGGCTGAGCTGGAGGCAGGCTGTAGTATAGAGAGCTTGCAGCTGGGATGACATCCCTCACCCAAGGGAGGTAGTGAGTTTGGTATTAGAGCAGGGAATGTCTAGCTAAATGCATCAGGGCTTCTGTTTATTTACACCAGCCTTTACTGTTCTCATATTTATTATTGCACTACATGTTTATCACCCACTTTTTGTTTTAGAGTACTAATAATAATAAGCTTCTTTGTGTTGTTATACTGCCTTGGTCACGGTTAAGAGGTATTTACTAATAAGGAAGACAAGAGTGGATGGATGCTCTGGGCTCTCCCATGCAGCCCCTTACCAGTGGTGGCAGCCAGTAGGAGGCCCTCTTGGCCCCTGCTGTGTGACAGCAGTAAATAAAAACCGCCCAAAAAGTACATTGCAAAAAAAGGTAAACTTACATTTAGTCAGGTAGATTCAGTTCACATTCAGGTTCAGTCAAAAGGAGAGAAGGAGAAGCCTAATCTAAAGAGAACTTTCCTTATCACAAATAGACAACTTGTCCAGCATCATGTGTGTGGGAGTATGTCGTCTCTACAGGAGAGACCTGCGCCTCCATGGAAGGCCATGTAGAGAGAGTGAGAGTACAGAGGGAGAGAGGGGGTGGTGAAAGGGCAGCTCCCAGGTTAAGACAAAGAGAGGCATCCCATTCAAGGAGATAGCATTATAGCATTGGAGAAAGTCCAGAAAAGGGCAACTAGAATGATTAAAGGGCTGGAACACTTTCCCTATGAAGAAAGGTTGAAACGCTTGGGGCTCTTTAGCTTGGAGAAACGTCGACTGCAGGGTGACATGACAGAGGTTTACAAGATAATGCATGGGATGGAGAAAGTAGAGAAAGAAGTACTTTTCTCCCTTTCTCACAATACAAGAACTCGTGGGCATTCAATGAAATTGCTGAGCAGACAGGTTAAAATGGATAAAAGGAAGTACTTCTTCACCCAAAGGGTGATTAACATGTGGAATTCACTGCCACAGGAGGTGGTGGCGGCCTCAAGCATAGCCACCTTCAAGAGGGGTTTAGATAAAAATATGGAGCATATTAGCCACAAAAAAAATTTGCCACTGTGTGACACAGAGTGTTGGACTGGATGGGCCATTGGCCTGATCCAATATGGCTTCTCTTATGTTCTTATGTGACACAGAGTGTTGGACTGGATGGGCCATTGGCCTGATCCAACATGGCTTCTCTTATGTTCTTACGTGACACAGAGTGTTGGACTGGAGGGGCCATTGGCCTGATCCAACGTGGCTTCTCTTATGTTCTTAGGGGACACAGAGTGTTGGACTGGATGGGCCCTTGGCCTGATCTAACATGGCTTCTCTTATGTTCTTATGTGGCACAGAGTGTTGGACTGGATGGGCCATTGGTCTGATCCAATATGGCTTCTCTTATGTTCTTATGTGACACAGAGTGTTGGACTGGATGGGCCATTGGCCTGATCCAACATGGCTTCTCTTATGTTCTTACGTGACACAGAGTGTTGGACTGGATGGGCCATTGGCCTGATCCAACGTGGCTTCTCTTATGTTCTTATGTGACACACGGTGTTGGACTGGATGGGCCATTGGCCTGATCCAACATGGCTTCTCTTATGTTCTTACGTGACACAGAGTGTTGGACTGGATGGGCCATTGGCCTGATCCAACATGGCTTCTCTTATGTTCTTATGTGACTCAGAGTGTTGGACTGGATGGGCCATTGGCCTGATCCAACATGGCTTCTCTTATGTTCTTACGTGACACAGAGTGTTGGACTGGATGGGCCATTGGCCTGATCCAACATGGCTTCTCTTATGTTCTTACGTGACACAGAGTGTTGGACTGGATGGGCCATTGGCCTGATCCAACATGGCTTCTCTTATGTTCTTATAAGATAACTCCTATATGCCCTTAGACTTAGAGTGATGTGGCGACCCCTAGTGTCCAGGCACGCTTTCACTCACTCCAACACTGCTTATTGCACAAAAGTGTCCTGGTAACTACTAACCATAAGAATCAAAAGTCCAGCCATGTTTAGAAACACCTTGCTTCTGATTTCTAGATGCCACACCATAAGAGAAGACTACTGTCATTGTCACGCTCTGTTGCTCAGCAATTAACCGGGCAGCCGACACATCAGAGGGGACAGAAGGCTCGGCTTGATGAGCCGTCACTTCGCAGCAATCATTACTTAGGAGCAACGTTTGCCTTGACACTTGATGAGCAGAAACAGGGCGGCTGCATTGCCTGCCTGCCAAAAGGCCTGACGGGGGAAGAGGCTGATTGAAATCATACGAAAAACTGGTGCGTAGAAGCTCTCCTGGACGCTTGAGTTTGGAAAGTAGGTCGAGTTCTCGAGATTTCCGGAGGGAGGGTAGGTCTAAGCTACCCTTTTGAGAAAGAGGAACAGTGGAAACTCCACTTGGCTTCACTAGGGATGCGCAAAAAGAAAAAATTCAGGAAAATTCGGATTCGGGGGTATTCGGGGCTAAAAAATCCGGGAGGCCATATATCTCCTAAATTCTTCACTATCCACAGGGCCAAACTAGACATGAAAGTTTCCCTGTGTCTCACCTGCGGCTGCTGTCAGAGGGAAGGTATGTATCACTACCCATTGGCAAGGGTTCTCAATATCACCTAAGCAAATTAGGGTTGCCTCTTTCAAGGACAACTCTGCGAGAGCTATGGCTGACTGAAGGCCAATCCAGCAGCTGCAAGTGGAAGAGTGGGGAATCAAACCCGGTTCTCCCAGATAAGGGTCCGTGAAGAAGAAGACTGTAGATTTATACCCCGCCCTTCTCTCTGAATCAGAGTCTCAGCATGGCTTACAATCTGCTTTATCTTCTTCCTCCACAACAGACACCCTGTAAGGTGGGTGGGGCTGAGAGAGCTCTCCCAGAGGCTGCCCTTTCAAGGACAACTCCTGCGATATTAAAAACTAATAAGTCACCAGGTCCGGATGGCATACATCCAAGAGTTCTGAAAGAACTCAAAGTTGAACTTGTGGATCTCCTGACAAAAATATGTAATCTTTCATTGATATCTGCCTCCGTTTCTGAGGACTCGAAGGTAGCAATTGTCACCCCCATCTTTAAAAAGGGTTCCAGAAGAGATCTGGGAAATTACAGGCCAGTCAGTCTGACTTCAATACCGGGAAAGTTGGTAGAAACCATTATTAAAGACAGAATGAGTAGGCACATTGATGAACACGAGTTATTGAGGAAGACTCAGCATGGGTTTTGTAAGGGAAGATCTTGCCTCACTAACCTGTTACAGTTCTTTGAGGAGGTGAACAAACGTGGACAAAGGAGACCCAATAGATGTTGTTTACCTTGACTTCCAGAAAGCTTTTAATAAAGTTTCTCATCAAAAGCTCCTTAGTAAACTCGAGAGTCATGGAGTAAAAGGACAGGTCCTCTTGTGGATCAAAAACTGGCTAATTAATAGGAAGAGAGTGAGTATAAATGGGCAGTCTTTGCAGTGGAGGACGGTAAGCAGTGGGGTGCCACAGGGCTCAGTACTGGGTCCCATGCTCTTTAACTTGTTCATAAATGATTTAGAGTTGGGAGTCAGCAGCGAAGTGGCCAAGTTTGCAGATGACACTAAATTGTTCAGGGTGGTGAGAACCAGAGAGGATTGTGAGGCACTCCAAAGGGAACTGTTGAGGCTGGGTGAGTGGGCGTCAACGTGGCAGATGAGGTTCAATGTGGCGAAGTGCAAAGTAATGCACATTGGGGCCAAGAATCCCAGCTACAAATACAAGTTGATGGGGTTGTGAACTGGCAAAGACTGACCAAGAGAGAGATCTTGGAGTCGTTGTAGATAACTCACTGAAAATGAATGCTGGGAATTATTAGGAAGGGAATTGAAAACAAATCAGCCAGTATCATAATGCCCCTGTATAAATCGATGGTGCGGTCTCATTTGGAGTACTGTGTGCAATGCTATAATATCTTTTTTCCAATGCTATAATATCTTTTTTTGAGTACCACACCTCAAAAAAAGATATTATAGCATTGGAAAATGTCCAGAAAAGGGCAACTAGAATGATTAAAGGTTTGGAACGCTTTCCCTATGAAAAAAGGTTAAAACACTTGGGGCTCTTGAGCTTGGAGAAACGTTGACTGCGGGGTGACATGATAGAGGTTTACAAGATTATGCATGGGATGGAGAAAATAAAGAAGTACTTTTCTCCCTTTCTCACAATACAAGAACTCGTGGGCATTCAATGAAATTGCTGAGCAGACAGGTTAAAACGGATAAAAGGAAGTACTTCTTCACCCAAAGGGTGATTAACATGTGGAATTCACTGCCACAGGAGATGGTGGTGGCTACAAGCATAGCCAGCTTCAAGAGGGGATTGGATAAAAATATGGAGCAGAGGTCCGTCAGTGGCTATCAGCCACAGTGTGTGTGTATGTGTGTGTGTGTGTGTATTGACCACTGTGTGATACAGAGTGTTGGACTGGATGGGCCATTGGCCTGATCCAACAGGGCTTCTCTTATGTTTTTATGTGACGCAGAGTGTTAGACTGGATGGGCCATTGGCCAGATCCAACATGGCTTCTCTTCTGTTCTTATGTTCTTATGATAGCTATGGCTGACCCAAGGCCATTCCAGCAGGTGCAAGTGCAGGAGTGGGGAATCAAACCCGGTTCTCCCAGATAAGAGTCCGCACGCTTAACCACCACACCAAACTGGCTCTCTAGCCATTCTCTCTAGGAGAACTGATCTCTTTATTCTGGAGACCAGCTGTAATTCTGGGAGACCTCTAGGCCCCACCTGGAGGCTAGCAACTACGCCTCAGTGTCTCTGTATGAGAGAAAGGAATAGATTTGGTTGTTACACTTTATGAGTGATGTCCTCAATTCCAGCCTCACAACCTGAGCCAATCGAGCCTCGTGAAAGTTTACGTTGGAATAAACTTTGCTAAATGTTACATTAACGCAGATGGTGGCCCTCTTCCATGTAATGTCCGAAGGTCTGCAAACGCAGCTGGTTTTGCGCGGGGCCCTGCTAGAAAACTGGCATTCTCCCCAACCCAACAGCTGCTCTGGCTTCATTTCTGGCATTGACAGGGAAGAAATAGAAAGAGGCCAACGTCCAACCTTTTTGCTCCAGGCCAAGCGTCGCAGCAGAACTGGAACTGTTTGGATCCTTCTTCACGAACGCTTCAGCCACTGGCACGAGTTCTCGAGCGACCTGCCCGTCGTCCTCTTCCACCGCCAACCACCTCTGGCATGGGAAATAATACCTGCAAGAACGAACGAGTCCTGTACCTTAGTTAAATCTGGTGGAATTTCAACTCAAAAAGAAGAGACCTCTATAGTTTCAGATGAAGGGAACTCCCCAGTTGGGCCTCCACAGAAGCTGAATGCCAAGAGAAGAGGAGGAGGAGTTTGGATTTATACCCCACCTTTCACTCAGAGTCACAAAGCGGTTTACAATCTGCTTCCCTTCCTCTCCCCACAACAGACACCCTTTGAGTTAGGTGGTGCTAACAAGAAGATGATGAAGATGATGATGATATTGGATTTATATCCCGCCCTATACTCTGAATCTCAGAGTCTCAGAGCGGTCACAATCTCCTTTACCTCCCCCCACACAACAGGTACCCTGTGGGGCTGAGAGAGCTCTTCCAGAAGCTGCCCTTTCAAGGACAACTGCCACGGAAGCTATGGCTGACCCAAAGTCACTCCAGCAGCTGTAAGTGGAGGAGTGGAGAATCAAACCCAGTTCTCCCAGGTTAGAGTCCACGCCCGTAACCACTACACCAAACTGGCTGTCATAAAGAGCAAGATGCTGACGATAAATAAATAGCCCCATAATTATAGAATAACCTCCCCAGGGAAGTGCGCCTGACCCCCTCACTGTCAATTTTCAAGAAGACGAAGAAGACTTGGTTTTTATACCCCGCTTTCCTCTATCCTGAGGAAGCGGCTTATTATCACTGTCTCTTCCACTTCCCACCACAGGCAACTTGTGAGGCTGGAGGGGCTCAGAAAGGTCTGAGAGAAGAACTGAGATTGGCCAAAGGGGCTTCAGGTGGAGGGAGGAGAAGCGAAGAATTGAACCCTGCTCTCCAGATTAGGGCCTGACTCTCTTAACCTCTGACCGGGGAAGGAGTTGGAAGCGACTGGCGGTTGCACAGGGGACCTTTCTTTTCCCTTTTCTTCTTCACCTCTACATCAGTGGCTCCCAACTTTTTCGGCCCGGTTTCATGGAAGACAATTTTTTCCAGTGGAGAGGTGGTGGTGGGGTTTTTGCTGCTGCCTCAGGCTGCCCCCCCTGCCCACGCCCCATCCCTGCCCCCCCATGGGGGTCTTTAAATAAGGGGTAGGCGAAGGCTGCTGCTGTGCTGCCCCTTCTGCCCGCCCAGCACCTGGGCGGATGAAAGAGGTGGTGCTTCAGAGTGAGGCCGTGCCTCTTTCATCTGTCTGGGTCTCGCGCGGGCAAAAGTGTCAAGACGGGGAACTTCAAACAGAGACGGATCATAGTGTTGCAAAATTAATCCATTTATTTGAGAACAATCAGTCTAGCATAGGAACAAGCTGAGTTTGATAACTTTCAAGGCTGAGCCTTGCCTTTTTGTGCATTTCAGAGAAAGGAAACAATACAGCATTTTCACACCCTCAGAGACAGTCGGCGCTTCCCATACTCCCTTATCTCTCTCCCAGGAAGCTACCCGCTATTCACCTTGAATATGCTAACTTCAAAGGCCCAGATGGCTTTTAGGCCGAGTGTGAAATTCCTCTCCTTGCCGTTAGGGATTGCTTTGGGGAAAGAAGGCATGTTGCTGTTCTCACGGTTAGTAAAGCAGGAAACATGGCATAGCAGAGTACAATATGGCGTTAGTCATGTCAATCAGCTACATTCTACAGGTTGCAATACTATAGCTAAGTTACACCTTACTATACTATAGCTAAGTTATAGCTAAGTTGTCCCCGGGCCAAAGGAAGCCCGTTTGAAAACTACAAGGGACAGGGCCTTCTCCGTAATGGCCCCTTCCTGGTGGAACCAGCTGCCGGAAGAGGTAAGGGCCCTGCGGGACCTTGCTCAATTCCGCAGGGCCTGTAAGACAGCCCTCTTCCGGCTGGCCCACAACTAACCGGCACTGAACTTGAACTGAGTATAGCTCTAAGACCGCTGTATGGTTTAACGTTTATGTATATAACCGTGACAAATGTCTAGATTTTAATTACGTAAGTTATGAAATATTAACTTTTTATGTTTAATTTTATATTCTATGTTAGTTTTTATATGTTAGTTTTTTACATGTTGCAAGCCGCCCTGAGCCACCTGGTGGGAAGGGCGGGATATAAATTACAAATAAATAAATAAATAATAAATAAAGTGTGGCACCTCTGCCTCGCTCCGCAGCCTGGTTGCTAAGAGGCCACAGACCAGTACCGGTCCATGGACCAGGGGCTGAGGACCCCTGCTCTCCATCACCACAGTGGCTCTCAAGTGGCAATCGAAGACCGTTTTAGTTTAGGACTGCAGTCAACTGATTAAACTTTTATCGACTGGAATTTTTAAATCGTGAACTTCTACACGTTTCTGAACAAAGCAGTAGACAAGTGCACCTTTAAGACCAACTAAGTTTTATTCAGAATGTAAGCTTTCGTATGCTCTTAAGGAGACTTCATCAGCCAAAATGGGAATGGCAAGCAGCAGTTCTTAATATAAGTGGGCAGTGAGTTGGTACGTAGAATCATGGGAATGTTTTTAGCAGATTAAAAGAATCGCAAATAGGGATCTGTGCTTGTTTGTGTTAGAACAAAGCAGGGCTGAAACAACCCTGGAGGGTGATAAAAAAAAGCAGACTGCTGCTGTAGGTGCGAAGTGCCATAAATCTAGGTAACATTCTGGCCTTGTTAGTTTAAATAGAGGGCTTGGTTTGAGGTTAAAACATGCATTATAATTTGCCATTAGAAAAAAAAGGCTGCCTACTGAGATCTTCTATACGTTTTCATAATTGATGTTTTATTTATATTGGTTTTTTTGGTGGTTTCATCATTATTTCAATAATATTGTTTGCCACCTTGGATTCTGCAAGCGACAAAGGCAATTAAATACACATTTCAAGTAAATAAAAATGCATTTTCTCACGTTGTTTCCTCCTTGGTGTCAATAATCTCTACCCTCTCCAGGAACCAAGCTGGATTGCTTCCCGTGTTGTCGTGTCGAATACGTAACTTCTTTAACTCTCCGAGGTCAACAGCTTTGACAGTGAATATATCCACCTGCAAAAACAGCAAGATTGAATTATGGCCCAGTACTGCAGTCGGAGCCCTCTGCTCATGACCTGAGTTCGATCCCAGTGGAAGCTGGTTCAGGTAGCCGGCTCGAGGTTGGCTCAGCCTTCCATCCTTCCGAGGTTGGTAAAATGAGTACCCAGCTTGCTGGGGGGGAAGTGTAGATGACTGGGGAAGGCAATGGCAAACCACCCCGTAAAAAGTCTGCCGTGAAAACGCTGTGAGAGCAACGTAACCTCAGAGTCGAAAACGACTGGTGCTTGCACTGCCTTTACCTTTTTCCTTTTCTAAAATATGTGGTCCTTTGAACTCAGAATTTTAATATCTGTCAGTTCTACATTAGAGATTAAATAGTTTTCCTCCTCCGAATGCTTCTCTTTTGTGAAGGTAAATGTCACACATTCATTAAATAATTTCCTCAAATTCAGTCTTTTGAACGAATATTCACAATGTGTTTCAATTCAATAATTAATACTACATATCATTTGATGGTGGATATACAATACTGAGCTGTATTTTACACATGAGTGTTCGTAGTTGCTGTCAACCAAATCAAAACATGTTATTGCTAACATGACCGTACGCATTTGAACTTCAAACAGTGCAGAGAAAATTTTCACATTCAGACTTCATTGGAGACTTCACAGGGGAACACGAAATGGTAAAATGGAAAATATTGGCAAACGTTGAATCTAATAATATCAATGACTAATAATGAGGCTCAACGCAATGCATCCACAAAGATGTCACCATTTTAAATGCTTACGTTTCAGCAATATGTCTTACACTTTGTTATTGTAGTAAATTTTGAAGTTTATTCTATTGTAATTGAAAACTTATTAAGTTTAAAAAAAAAAAAAGACAATGTGCCACCTGGATTGAATTGAGACCTCGGTTTCCTGTCTCATCACCAAAGCTGATTTCTGCTCCCTCTCTGCATATCACACCTATTATCTTTTGCACCCTAATGTCACTTGGCATCAGAAATCACTCCACTTCCCAATATATAGGATGGATGGACTCACATTCTACCAATATCTGACGAAGTCAGCAGTGACGAAAGCTCATACCCTGCAACAAATTTTGTTAGTCTTCGCTACTGGACTCTTGCTCTTGTCTACTGCTACCCATCTTGAACTGCAGGTAGAAGAGGTGCTGGACCAGTGGCAAGCCCTTTAGGAATTAAGACTAGATAGGACTAAAACAAGTATTACTCTGTGAAGCTACGGGAAACCCTCTAGTAAGAGAACAAATCTTGAGTCCACTGGCACCTTTATAGACCAACAAAGTTTTATTCAAGACAGGGCTTTTCTTGTAGAAAAACCCAGCAGGAACTCATTTGCGTATTAGGCCACACCCTCTGACATCATCAACAACAACAACACATTTTATTTATATCCCGCCCTTCCCACCAGGAGCAGGCTCAGGGCGGCTCACAGCAAAATTCATTGAGTTATACATTGAGTTAAAATACATTAAGTTATAACTAACAATATAATCAACAGGTAATTAAAAACTATTAAAATTCTAAAACAATAAATTAATGTTAGTATGTTGATATGTTGGTGCTATTCAGATGGTGAATTTACTTAGCAATTTACTCAGTGAAAGCCATTCGAACATCGCCATTGTTTCACACAGGGCTTTTGGTAGGAGAAGTCCAGCAGGGACTCATTTGCGTATTAGGCCACACCCTCTGACATCACCATTGTTTCACACAGGGCTTTTGGTAGGAGAAGACCAGCAGGGACTCATTTGCGTATTAGGCCACACCCTCTGACATCGCCATTGTTTCACGCAGGGCTTTTGGTAGGAGAAGTCCAGCAGGGACTCATTTGCGTATTAGGCCACACCCTCTGACATCGCCATTGTTTCACGCAGGGCTTTTGGTAGGAGAAGTCCAGCAGGGACTCATTTGCGTATTAGGCCACACCCTCTGACATCGCCATTGTTTCACGCAGGGCTTTTGGTAGGAGAAGTCCAGCAGGGACTCATTTGCATATTAGGCCACACCCCCTGATGCCAAGCCAGATGGAACCGTGTTCCTGTGCATTCCTGCTCAAAAAAAAGCCCTGATCCAAGATATACACTTTTGTGCACAGCTTACTTTAGCAGCAATCTAACTCAGGAGTGGCAGACTCATTTGTCATGAGGGCTAAATCTGACATAAATGAGACCTTGTTGGGCCGAGCCATGTTGGGTTGAGCAGGGCCATGTGTGTACCTAGTTATGATTAGGTAGCAGAGATATAAACTTTATAAAGCCACAGACAAACACAAATATTTTTTAAAAAAAAAAACTTTAAAAAACTTTAAAAATTAGCACTCAGTCCTAAAGGTGCTTTCTTTGTATTTCTCTCATGGGGTTCAGGGAACTGGAGGGAAAGGAGCCTCAGCCAAAGGAAGGAAGTGAGGCTTGGCTAAGTAGCTCTGCTGTGCGATTGAGAGAGCCTGGCAAAGCAAGCTGTGATGCAGAAGGAAGCAAGAGAGAGGGAGAAGGAAGCAGATGACAGCCAGTTGCTCAGGGGCCTCATTCGGCCCCCGGGCCACATGTTTGACACCCGTGATATAACTGAACCTCAGTGAGATGAATCACGGGGTCATTTCTTCCCAGAAGAAAGAATAAAGGTTGTTAAGGCATTTTAGGTCTTCGCGTCCACTGATAACTCTGCTCTACCTAAGAACACTCATAGATGAGCAGATTCAGAAGGGAAGAAGAAAAAGATGATGATGATGATATTGGGTTTATATCCCGCCCTCCACTCCGAATCTCAGTCTCATAGCAGCTCACAATCTCTTTTACCTTCCTGCCCCCACCAGACACCAAGTGAGGTGGTTGGGGCTGAGAGGGCTCTCACAGCAGCTGCCCTTTCAAGGACAACCTCTGCCAGAGCTATGGCTGACCCAAGGCCATTCCAGCAGGTGCAAGTGGAGGAGTGGGGAATCAAACCTGGCTCTCCCAGATAAAGAGTCCACGCACTTAACCACTACACCAAACTGGCTCTGAAGAGAACAGTTTTAATTTCTCTAGGCTTTCATCAGGATGGTGGTTCTCTGGTCTGCCTCCTGCAGTTCTGGTGCTCTTACCTGGTCCTTCTCGAACTTGTTCATGTGGTCCGAGCGCTTCAGGTGACGCTCCCCGGTGTCTCCCCTTTCCCCGTAGATGGCCACATAAACATTGGCATCTGTCCCTGCACCCGTCACTGACCCAGTGATGACATGGACTTCATAGACGTTTGCTGGGGAAAATAAAGCACAACCAGATGTTCATAAACTGAATTCTTTTAATGGGAGGAATCCACATTCCTCCGTTTGGGAGGATTCAGATGCATCAGCGATGATTTCAAGGGGTAGCAAGGTATCCAACGTGTAATGCCCAGTACTTCCAGCTACTCTTTCCGCTCCTCCAACTTCCAAACACGGTGGAGTCAAGGAAGTAGCATGGATTGAAATATTATTCACTTCCATTCTTTAAAGCTTGCATCTATTGTGCATAGCTACATTCTTTCAGCTTTGCCCTGTGCCCACTGCCAGTTCTGCTCTAGCTAGCTGAAGAACCTCTTAAAATTTCTTAGATCAGGAACGGCCAAACTGTGGCTTGGGAGCCCCATGTAGCTCTTTCACACATATTGTGTGGCTCTTGAAGCCCCTACCGCCCCATTGGCCAGCCTGGAGAAGGCATTTGTCTCTTTAAATCACCAAGCCAGCTGGCAGCTTGGAGAATGCATGTAAAGTTGCTTCCTTTTCACCTCTCCCTCCCTCCTCTCTCCCCCATCTATTTGCCTCCCTCCTTTCTTTCCTTGTGGCTCTCAAACATCTGACATTTGTGTCTTGTGGCTCTCAAACATCTGACATTCGTGTCTCGTGTCTCTCAAACATCTGACATTCGTGTCTTGTGGCTCTCAAACATCTGACATTCCTGTCTCGTGGCTCTCAAACATCTGACATTCCTGTCTCGTGGCTCTCAAACATCTGACATTCTCGTCTTGCGGCTCTCAAACATTTGACATTCGTGTCTTGTGGCTCTCAAACATCTGACATTTGTGTCTCGTGTCTCTCAAACATCTGACATTCTTGTCTTGCGGCTCTCAAACATTTGACATTCGTGTCTCGTGGCTCTCAAACATCTAACATTCTTGTCTTGCGGCTCTCAAACATTTGACATTCGTGTCTCGTGTCTCTCAAACATCTGACATTCTTGTCTTGCGGCTCCCAAACATTTGACATTCGTGTCTTGTGGCTCTCAAACATCCGACATTCGTGTCTCGTGGCTCTCAAACATCCGACATTCGTGTCTCGTGGCTCTCAAACATCTGACATTTCTGTCTCGTGGCTCTCAAACATCTGACATTCGTGTCTTGTGTCTCTCAAACATCTGACATTCATGTCTCTTGGCTCTCAAACATCTGACATTAGGTGATCCCAAGTTACCCTCTAATTCCGACCCCTCCTCTGGCATCAGCTCCACCACCAGTTCCTTATCCTCTTCGTCACTGGCCAGCCAACGGTGGGCTGCAAATTCGTAAGTCTCAATGGTGCCTTCCATAGAGGGCAGCTCCCGCTCCTCTTCTTCGCCAGACTTCCTTTTCTTCTTCTTTTTCTTCTTTTCTTCCTTGGTGGCAAACTTCTTAATGTTGACCGTTTCCAAGTACCAGCCGTCCCCAATGCCACTCCCATCATGGCCGATCCGAATCTTGTAGATCTTGCCAACGTCTGCCGCCTCTATCTTTAATACAATAATGATTATAGTTAGTAAGCTTTATATCTTATACTTTAAAGTAGGAGTCCCCAGGGCTAATTTGTAGCACGAACTCCTTTGCATATTAGGTCACACACCCCTGATGTAGCCAATCCTCCAAGAGTTTACAGTAGGCCCTGTAAGAAAAGCCCTGTAAGGTCCTGAAGGATTGGCTATATCACAAAGGTGTGGTCTAATATGCAAAGGAGTTCCTGCTACAAAAAAGCTCTGTGAGTTCCCAACCTGTCAACCTGCCAATACCAAGTGTTTTTAGAAAGTGAGTGGGGCCAGGTGAGGCTCTTGAACAGGTGGGTTTCTTGGCCACCAGAGATCTGATTGGCTATGCATAGTAAAAATAACTCTGTTTCAGCGACAGCAGCTACCACCACACGGTAAATTTTCTCTCGCTAGTCTTTGCCAGTGTATCTTTTCAAAAAAAGTACCCCTCTCCTCCCTTGTACCTGGGCTTCCTGGCTTCGCCTCATGCGGCAGCCATTTTGTGGACGGAGCTGCTTCCTGCGGCAGCCATTTTGAGGTTCTGCACAACACCCCGTGTCAGAATTCCATAGGCGCCCCACAGGCTCAAAACGTTGGAGGCACTGGCTTTTAGAGTTTCAAAAGAGTTCCACATACATCCGTCACCTCGATCACTGGGACGGCAACCCAATCCAGTAGGTCATTACCACAGTGTGGGTGTCAGTGATCGGCATGTACAATTGCCAATCCCCAGGTGGGGACAGGGGATTCAATTCTAGGAGCCCCAAAAGAAGGTGCTCCTGTTCTTCATTATTTCCAATGGAGGAAGGCATTTAAAAGGTGCGCAGTCCCTTTCAATGGGATGGCCAGAACTCCCTTTGGAGTTCAGTTATGCTTGCCACAACCTTGCTCCTGGATCCACTCCAAAGCCTCCTGGCTCCACCCCCAAAGTCCCCAGATATTTCTTGGACTTGGCAACCCTATCGGCATGGCTAGGCAGCAGCCTAGCCCGCCCCTTCTGGAGATACTGGTTACTCCCATGGAGAGAAGCAACTGGGGGCAGCAGAGGGAGACCAGTGCAGGAAAACCAACCAGGCAGCCTTCCTATTTGGAACTCAGAAATTGCTCCAAAGACCCCTTTAGGGTTGCCAGTCTCCAGTGGGGGCAGGGGATTCCCTGGTTTGAAGGCTCTCCCCCCACTTCAAGGTCATCAGAAAGCGGGGGTGGTGGTGGGAAATGTCTTCTGGGCACTCCATTATTCCCTATGGAGACTGATTCCCACAATGTATAATGGAGAATTGATCTGCAGGTATCTGGGGCTTGGGGGGGGGTGTTTTTTGAGGTAAAGGCATCACTTTTGCACCATAGTGTCTGATCCCTCTCCTCAAAACACCCCCCAAATTTAAAAAGGATTGGACAAGGGGGTCCAATTCTATGAGCCCCCAAAGAAGGTGCCCCTATCCTTCATTATTTCCAATGGAGGGAAGAAATTTAAAAGGTGTGCAGTCCCTTTAAATGCGAAGGCCAGAACTCCCTTGGGAGGTCAATTATGCTTGTCACAACCTTGCTTCTGGCTCCACCCCCAATGTCTCCTGGCTCCACCCCCAAAGGCTGGTCAACCCTAGGCCCCTGCAGGGTCTCAGGAGCATCCACAATTATTCTCGATTTTCTGCTGAGAAAAGCACAGAGAGAACAGAAACGTTAACTATGCCTTCTGGCGCCACTGAAGCTTAAAGGAGTGCTAGAAAGTTGCATAGAGATCCCCGTGGCGCAGAGTGGTAAAGCTGCAGTACTGCAGTTGGAGCCCTCTGCTCATGACCTGAGTTCGATCCCTGCGGAAGCTGGTTCAGGTAGCCGGCTCCAGGTTGACTCAGCCTTCCATCCTTCCGAGGTCAGTAAAATGAGTACCCAGTTTGCTGGGGAGAAAGTGCAGATGACTGGGGAAGGCAATGGCAAACCACCCCGTAAAAAGTCTGCCGTGAAAATGTTGTGAAAGCAACGTCACCCCAGAGTCGGAAATGACTGGCGCTTGCACGACTACCTTTACCTTTTTAGAAAGTTGTTTAATTCATGCTTAGGAAGAGAGAAGGGAGGATATCTACCATTGGAGCAGAGAAGGGAAGTGTCATGGAAGGGCCCAACACTCTAACCACTACACCACACTGTCATAGTCCCTTGGCACTATGAAAGTGTGGTGTAATGGTTAGAGTGTCGGACATAGATCTGGGAGACCCAGGGCTGGCGCTGCTTAGCTTCCAAGATCTAATGAGAGCATGCTAGCCTGGGTCAGCCGTGTCCAGATGTATAGAATACCCACGTGTTAATCATTTCTAATTGTTTAAAGGTAAAAAAAAGGTAGTCCCCTGTGCGAGTACCAGTTATTTCCGACTCTGGGTTGACGTCACATCACAACGTTTTCACAGCAGACTTTTTACAGAGTGGTTTGCCATTGCCTTCCCCGGTCATCTACATTTCCACCCCCCCCCCCCCCAGCAAGCTGAAGACTCATTTTACCGACCTCGGAAGGATGGAAGGCTGAGTCAACCTTGAGCCAGCTACCTGAAAACCCAGCTTCCGCTGGGATCGAACTCAAGTCATGAGCAGAGAGCTCAGACTACGGGACTGCAGCTTTACCACTCTGCGCCACGGGGGCTGCTCTCTAATTGTTTAACTTCCTCCAGAAGAATTACAGAAATTAAGAGAGCTTGCTAAAGATACTTTAAAGATAAAGATATTTTGGCTGGGGCCATGGAAGTTCAACAAGCTTGAATTTGTAGTATCGCGCAGGGGTCGTTTTGTAGAAAAATAGGTGGTGGCGCTCATCCAGGGATTGTTATGCAGCTGCACCTACTATTCAATGGACAAGGTAGGTGGGGAGGAGAACGGGGGCCGTCAGAAAAGTTCAGGAGCTGTGCTCCTGTGAGCTCCTACTGAATTCAAGGCCAAGTATCGGAGAGCCTTAGAAGAACAGGGTCTGACATAGGATTGCCAATCCCCAGGTGGGGGCAGGGGATCCCGGTTTGGAGGCGATCCCCCCGCTTCAGGGTCATCAGAAAGCGAGGGGTGGGGAGTGAAATGTCTGCTGGACACTCCATTATTCCCTATGAAGACTGATTCCCATAGGGTATAATGGAGAATTGATCAGTGCGGATCTGTGGGGGGGGGAGCTGTTTTTTGAGGTAGAGGCACCAATTCTTCAGCATAGCATCCAGTAACTCTTCTCAAAACACCCTCCAAGTTTCAAGAGGATTGGACAAGGGGGTCCAATTCTATGAGCCCCAAAAGAAAGTTCCCCTATCCTTCATTATTTCCAGTGGAGGGAAGGCATTTAAAAGGTGTGCGGTCCCTTTCAATGTGATGGCCAGAATTCCCTTTGGAGTTTAATTATGCTCGTCACAGCCTTGCTCCTGGCTCCACCCCCAAAGTCTCCTGGCTCCACCCCCCAAAGTCCCCAGATGTTTCTTGAATTAGACTTGGCTACCCTAGTCTGACATCTCACTTAATTTCAACCTCTAGCAAAGATCCAGTTACGCAGGATTGGTCGGGAAGGGAGAAAGCTAGCCCCAGAAGCCTTAGTAAATACCCTTCTCCCAAACAGTGTACCTTGAAGAGTTCTGTCGCTCCCCTCTCATAGTTGTTTGACCTGTTTTGCAGGATGAGCAGCTCCGTTTTCCCCAGCTCCCCGTACATTTGCATGAAGACGTTGGCGTTGCTGCCCGCATTCCGCACGTCACCGGTAACGACAACCACCTCATAATTTATCACTATATTCAATGCACAGGGGAAGAAAAAAAGAGATGGTGTTGTGGAAATTAAGATTGTTCTTAGATGGGGCAGAATTCTAGACCCAAAGATGCAAAATCTTGGCATAAAATCAGGCTTTAAAAAAAAAACAAAAAAAACCTCAGTTAGGAATGATTAAAAGTTCCAGTTTGAGAGCCAATCTGATGTAGTGGTTAAGTAGTGCAGACTCTTATCTGGGAGAACCGGGTTTGATTCCCCACTCCTCCACTTGCACTTGCTGGAATGGCCTTGGGTCAGCCATAGCTCTCGCAGAGGTTGTCCTTGAAAGGGCAGCTGCTGTGAGCCCTCTCAGCCCCACCCACCTCACAGGGTGTCTGTTGTGGGGGGGGGGGAGATATAGGAGATTGTAGGCCATTCTGAGTCTCTGTCCTTGAAAGGGCAGCTGCTGTGAGAGCCCTCTCCAGCCCCACCCACCTCACAGAGTGTCTGTTGTGGGGGGAGAAGATATAGGAGATTGTAAGCTGTTCTGAGTCTCTGTCCTTGAAAGGGCAGCTGCTGTGAGAGCCCTCTCCAGCCCCACCCACCTCACAGAGTGTCTGTTGTGGGGGGAGAAGATATAGGAGATTGTAAACTGCTCTGAGTCTCTGATTCAGAAGAGGAGGGTGGGGTATAAATCTGCAGTCGTCATCTTCTTCTTCCCTACTATTTTGTTTCCATCTTACCTAGGCATTGTTTTCTTCAGCACAAAAAATGCATAAAATATGTCAGTAGGGGGGAATGTATCTGTTTATGGCACTCTGGTTGTGATTGAAAAATGTTAAGATTCACAATATAAAATTGTTTTCAAATTTGTTTTTCACAGAAGCCAGGAAAAAGCTGACGTGCAAAACAGGACATTAAACCGGTTTTGCCTGTTGCTATACAGGTTGAATATTTGGAGATTCTGGATATTAATCTGCAATTGTTATGGGTGGAAGAATTTGCGTGGTTGAAATAAGCAGTGTTGGAGAGTTTATTTATTCCATCTTTGGAGGCTTACCTGTGTGCTGTTGCGCTATGGAGCATTGAAAAAGTAATAAAGATATTTATATTGATATTGGAGATTCTGGATTGTTATATTGGAAAATATCTAGGTTATATGACTTTAAGAGGTGATCTACACAGAGCCCTATGGGTTTTTCCTCAGCGCCACTCTAGGTCTCTCCCATAGGTTCTTTTTAAACCCCAACTGCCCACAATTAAATAAAAGAGGACACAAATTTTGAGACTGGTATTGTGTAAACTATGTGCTCCCTAAAAAGTCTCTTGTTTGAAAACCTAGACAAAGGCTGTACTTGTATGTGAAATAAACAGAGACCCCTGTCTCTTAAATTTTTGACTTGACAGACAAGACACAGATGGAGATGAACGACAAAGGTTTATTTAACAGAGTAGCTCCCATAAGGTCTCTTATTTGGAAAATTGTTAGACCAAGGCTGTAGTTATATGTGAGGTAAATAGAAATCACTTTTTCTTTTAGTTTCTTGACCTGACAGACAAGACACAGATGGAGATGAAAAACAAAGGTTGATTTAAGAGAAAATAAAGTGTTTAATAGGGAAATGGTAATGTGTGAATGACTTCAATATACACAGTAAAACCAGCTGTCAAGTAAGGAAGATTTGTTCCCGCTTTCTCTGGACAAGTTACCTCAGCAGGTTCTTATATGTGAGGTAAATGCAGATCACTTTTTCTTTATTTTTGACTTGACAGACAAGCAGAGGTGGAATTCTAGCAGGAGCTCTTTTGCATTTTAGGCTACACCCCCTAATGTAGCCAATCCTCCAAGAGCTTACAAGGCTCTTTTTTGTAAGCTCTTGGAGGATTGGCTACATCAGGAGGGTGTGGCCTAATATGCAAAGGAGCTCCTGTTAGAATTCCACCCCTGCAGACAAGACACAGATGAAGATGAACGACAAAGGTCTATTTAACAGAAAATAAATTGTTTAATGAGGTAAATATGATGTGTGGATAACTTAGATATATAAAACAATGTTTGAGTCCAGTGACACCTTTAAGACCAATAACGTTTAAATGCGGATATAAGCTTTTGTGTGCAAACATACTTCCTCAGATATCTGTATCTGAAGAAGTGTGCATGTACATGAAAACTTATACCCAAATTTAAACTTTGTTGGTCTTCAAGGTGCTACTGGACCCAAACTTTGTTCTGTTGTTTCAAACCAATACAGCTACCCATCTGAATTTATTTAAACATATAAAGTAAAGCTGGTTTTCAATTAAAATTACTCCCAAATTGCTAGAGTGTCCTGGAAAACCATAGAGTTTTCCCGGAAGCTCCTAGAGTGGACGGTGCACACCATTGCCGGCACAATGTCACTCAAAGTGATGTCATCATGCTGGCGATGTCGGGGGAGGATCCCCTCCCCACTGGCCCAGTGCAGGCTGGCAGGTTGGGAACCTCCCAGGTGGGGAAACCCCTGCCTGGCCCTGGAACTTAGCAGCCCTATAATACCTGGGACCTTCTGAAAGTGAAAGCGGATGCAGCGCCATTGAGCCACCACCGCCTCTCTTCTCTTCGTCTTTCCCCAGACTTCTCTTCTGATCCAGATGGCTCTCCTTGCAGTACTGAAAGTGTAGGCTTTGTCGATTGGTTTTAATTGACTGACACGTGTAAATAGATTTTGGCTTTAAAAAGAACCTTACGCCTAACGTTTGTATGCATTCAAATAACGTATTCCATTTTCCTAATTTACTCAGAGTGCGAAAATTAAGACAACTGGAAGTCTGCCAAATTGAATTTGGGATTTGGGTTCGGGAGACAGAGGGACGCGTGAAGCAATGCGCTGTTTCACGTTCCCATCATCCTGACAGATTTTGAAAGTTCAGAGCAGTCTTCAAAGGGAGGGGAGACAACCTTGAAGACTTGGGGGGCTAATTTGTTCACAAGTCTTCAGGCTTAGCAGACAGAAGGATCTCCCAGAATCCTCTTGGCCACTCATCCTTCACGAAGGCTCCATCTAAAGATGCACATCAGGAAAAAAAATGGTATCATTTTGATCGGGATCTCAGGGAGGATGTAATTATTGGTATTCTGGATTATTTGGGTCTCTGACACCATTTCAGTATTTGAATTTGGTTCCCCCCCCCCCCCCCCGCCCAGAATTCTGAAATTATTTGGGTCCATTATTCCATATGAGAACATAGGAACATAATAACATAAGAGAAGCCATGTTGGGCCAGGTCAATGGCCCATCCGTTCCAACACTCTTGTCACACAGTGGTAAAAAAAAACCAGGTGCTATCAAGAGGTTCATCAGTGGGGCCAGGACACTTGAAGCCCTCCCAGTGTTGCCCCTCCCAAGCACCAAGAATACAGAGCATCCCTGCCCCAGACAGAGAGTTCCAACAATACACTGTGGCTGATAGCCACTGATGGACCTCTACTTCATATGTTTATCCAATCCCATCCTCTCATCCCCACCTACCTCACAGGGTGTCTGCTGTGGGGAGGGGAAGGAAAAGGAGATTGCAAGCCTGTCTGAGACTCTAAGTGAAGGGTGGAATATAAATGATGATGATATTGGTCTCAGAGCGGCCACAATCTCCTCTACCATCCTCTCCCACAGCAGACACCCTGTGAGGTAGGTGGGGCTGAGAGGGCTCTCACAGCAGCTGCTCTTTCAAGGACAACTCTTGTGAAAGCTATGGCTGACCCAAGGCCATTCCAGCAGGTGCAAGTGGAGGAGTGGGGAATCAAACCCGGTTCTCCCAGATTAGAGTCCGTGCACTTTAACCACTACACCAAACTGGCTCTCCTTCTTCTTCTTCTCTTCTTCTTCTTCTTACACCACTTCCAATTGAGCCAAATCAACCAAGCCATTCCTCCATTCCTTTCTCTCACCACAAATTCTAAACTAATCACCAAGAAAGCACTGGGCGTCTCTTACATATCTCGATCGGCACGATCTCGCTCGGGTAGACCTCTATTTCCACCCTCCCATCGGCTTCATTCTTGTCGAGCCACCGGTTGCAAGGGAAGTTGTACTGCAAGCCGTGGACAGGTATGGTAACCTGAACACTTCCGAGATGCCAGCCGGCCTGGAGCCCGACGTTGTCATGTCCGATCAGCAGCCGTTTGATCTCGAGAAGCAAAAAGGTAGAGAGGCTGATCATGTCACATAGCCCTGACATTCGTTTTAGGTAGTGTTGAACTAGAGGTGGAGGAACACCAGGCCTGGGGATTTTGCAAGCAGGCAGGATAAGTAGTCCAGTTAAGTGCCGAAAAGCACTGAGTAACAGCTAAGACTGAAAAGCCAGTCCGATAGCAACAGTTTTATAGAAACAGATAGAACCCTCAATCTCTTCTGGGACAGCACCTGCAATACCACTTCCAACCAGAGGTGGTGCTGCAGAATAACAAGCAGCAAGTCTGTCTCATCTTCTTTCCGTTCTGGAAAAACATGATAATTTTAAGACTCATGTTAATAATCCCCAGGGCTTTTTTTTTTGGTAGCAGGAACTCCTTTGCATATTAGGCCACACACCCCTGACATAGCCAATCCCCCTGGAGCTTACAGTAGGCCCTGTGAGAAGAGCCCTGTAAGGAATTCTAGCAGGACCTCCTTTGCATATGAGGCCACACCCCTCTGATGAAGCCAGTCCTCCTGGAGCTTACAGCAGGCCCTGTGAGAAGAGCCCTGTAAGGAATTCTAGCAGGACCTCCTTTGCATATTAGGCCACACCCTCCTGATGTAGCCAATCCTCCTGGAGCTTACAGCAGGCCCTGTGAGAAGAGCCCTGTAAGGAATTCTAGCAGGATCTCCTTTGCCTATTAGGCCACACACCCCTGATGTAGCCAGTCCTCCTGGAGCTCACAGCAGGCCCTGTGAGAAGAGCCCTGTAAGGAATTCTAGCAGGACCTCCTTTTCCTATTAGGCCACACACCCCTGATGTAGCCAATCCTCCTGGAGCTTACAGTAGGCCCTGAACTAAGAGCCCTGTAAGGAATTCTAGCAGGATCTCCTTTGCCTATTAGGCCACACACCCCTGATGTAGCCAGTCCTCCTGGAGCTCACAGCAGGCCCTGTGAGAAGAGCCCTGTAAGGAATTCTAGCAGGACCTCCTTTTCCTATTAGGCCACACACCCCTGATGTAGCCAATCCTCCTGGAGCTTACAGTAGGCCCTGAACTAAGAGCCCTGGAAGCTGTTGAAGGATTGGCTACAGCAGAGGTGTTATGGCCTAATATGCAAAAGAGTTCCTGCTACAAAAAAAAAAGCCCTGATAATCCCTCTTTTCCAAATGCTTTCTGTCCCCTTTCCCTAAGAAGAGGTTTTGAACAATAAAAAGTTATTGTAAATTTGCTCGGTTAATATGCATCCACCAATTTTAATGTATTTGGTTGGTTAGATGGGGGGGTCGGGGTTTGCTTAAAAACGGATTAAACTACCAGATTTAACCTGTTTCCTTAAATGACCCCAAATGAGACCACAGAAAGATGGAGGTGGGACAGGTGTTCCATAGGTGAGGATGTATCATGACAGGAAGGACTTTACTTTAGTACATGAAGAGATGAGGACTCAGGAGAGGATCAGACTGCAGACTGCAGATTTATACCCCGCCCTTCTCTCTGAATCAGAGACTCAGAGCGGCTTACAATCTCCTATATCTTCCTCCCCCACAACAGACAACCTGTGAGGTGGGTGGGGCTGAGAGAGCTCTCACAGCAGCTGCCCTTTCAAGGACAGAATTTCAGAGTCGCTCACAATCTCCTATATCTTCTCCCCCCACAACAGACACCCTGTGAGGTGGGTGGGGCTGGAGAGGGCTTTCACAGCAGCTGCCCTTTCAAGGACAACCTCTGCCAGAGCTATGGCTGACCCAAGGCCATTCCAGCAGCTGCAAGTGGAGGAGTGGGGAATCGAACCCGGTTCTCCCAGATAAGAGTCCGCACACTTAACCGCTACACGAGATTGACTCACCGAACTTAGCTCATCGGGGGGCATGTTCATATAGGTGAAAACAGTCTTTTAAGCACTCTGGGCCTATATATTGTTTCCATTATATTTCTTCAAGTTTGGGAAGCTCCAGGGAAGCGTTTTGAAATCGATCTGACAATGCCTAAATGGACTTTTCACAATCAAAGGCAACAAAACCACTCCTTGTAATGACTTCAATCCAGATCTGCCGTCCCTTTCATACCTTTCCGATGTCCCTTGTATCGAGAGTAAAGATATCGATCCGGCCGCGCTCAAAGTAATCTTCTAAGTCGTTATCGGAAACCAAGAGAAACTCTTTTTTAGTGTCTCCTTTTTCTCCATACATCTTGATCAAAACCTTGGAATCGGAGCTGGCTCCAGGGACATCTCCGGTCTTTATGCTGATGTGGTAACCAACATCTACAGAGATATTGACACACTTATACAAAGGCCTGACAAGTCACCATCCCTACCCTTTGTGGAGGACCAAAGCAGAGGGAGATCCAAATGGGAAGCAGAGAAGCTGAGAAACGACACGTGGTTCTGAAGACTGGATTAGGGCAAGTGGGAAAAAGAGGTTTAAGCTACAATGACTAGTTGCTGAGAATTACAAATGGTGAAAAAAGATGATGATGACAACGGCTGCAGATTTATACCCCGCTCTTCTCTCTGAATCAGAGACTCAGCGCATCTTACAATCTCCTATATCTTCTCCCCCCCACAACAGACACCCTGTGAGGTGGGTGGGGCTGAGAGGGCTCTCACAGCAGCTGCCCTTTCAAGGACAACTCCTGTGAGAGCTATTACTAACTACTTGTATATGTAGTCTACAATTGTATATGTAGTCTACAAGAGTCTACAACCTTTCTGAGCCTGTGGAAGCATTTGGAATTCCGACACAGCATGGCGGGCGCAATCACAAAATGGCTGCCACAAGATGGCAGCCTAAGCTTGCCAATCCCCTGTAGTGTTGCAGTCCCCAGCTCCCAGCAGGGGATCTTCTGGTTGGGAAGATCCCACCCCCAGTCACTTGGCTGACAGCGAGAAGCCCTGCCCAAAAGCCTCCGTGTGCCTTCAAACCTTGGAAGGCTTAAGAACAGCTTGTTTCTAAAAAGGTGTGTGTGCCTTTAAATCTCCAAGCCAGGCTGAATGGGGGCAGGGTGAGCCTGCAGAACAACGTGCCTGTTGAAAGGGAAAGGAAGGGAAGGGAAGGAGCTCAGAACCTCCGTTTGTTTTAGTGTCCCTTAGAAGCCGTTTGCACACTAAAATAGTAGCCTCTGGTTTCCCTGTGTTAGTCTGACGAACTGGGTTGAGCATAGAGCAGTCAACAGCTCCCAAGCGCCCTGTTTTAAGTTAACGTGTAACTCTGTCCTTAGTCTGCACCAGGGCTTTTTTTTGTAGCAGGAACTCCTTTGCATATTAGGCCACACACCCCTGATGTAGCCAAATCCTCCAAGAGCTTACAGGGCTCTTCGTACAGGGCCTGCTGTAAGCTCCAGGAGGATTGGCTACATCAGGGGGTGTGACCTAATAGGCAAAGGAGGTCCTGCTAGAATTCCTTACAGGGCTCTTCTCACAGGGCCTACTGGAAGCTCCAGGAGGATTGGCTACACCAGGGGGTGTGGCCTAATATGCAAAGGAGGCCCTGCTAGAATTCCTTACAGGGCTCTTCTCACAGGGCCTGCTGTAAGCTCCAGGAGGATTGGCTACATCAGGGGGGTGTGGCCTAATATGCAAAGGAGGTCCTGCTAGAATTCCTTACAGGGCTCTTCGTACAGGGCCTACTGTAAGCTCCAGGAGGATTGGCTACGTCAGGGGTGTGTGGAACTAATATGCAAAGGAGTTCCTGCTACAAAAAAAAAAGCCGTGGTCTGCGCCACTGACTCTTAAGAGGGGTGATCTTCAGAAATTTGGACAGCAGTTACAGGGGCACTATATGGTGTGAGGACAATGGCCCTATCTAGGTATGCAAGGCAAAAGGAACAATGGTAGCAAGAGACATCATCAGAGATAACAAGCAACCCTTAGCGACAGTAAAGATTCAAAGCGACGGTAAAGATTCATCTCCCCCTTCTGAGCCAGGAGGCCAAACGGGGATCAGAAAAGGGGACAGACGGGGAAAAAAATGTTTTCTTACAAACTGAAAAGGGACAGTGTAGCCCAGGGGTGTCAAACATGTCATTTGGGGGCAAAATCAGGCCCCCTGAGGGCTCCTATCAGGCCCCCGAGCAACTGGCTGTCATCTTCTTCCTTCTCCCTCTCTCTTGCTTCCTTTTGCATCACAGCTTGCTTTGCCAGGCTCTCTCAATCACACAGCAGAGCTACTGAGCAAAGCCTCTGTTCCTTCTATTGGCTGAGGCTCCCCCCCACCCCCAGTCCCCTGGAGGAAGGAAGGAAAAAGCCAGAGCTTCCTTTGCCCAACTCCTTGGTTCCCATGGGAGAAATACAAAGAATGCATCTTTAAGACCAATGGGTGCTAACATTTTAAGCACATCTTAAGTTTTTAAAATACATATATTTGTGTTTGTCTGTGTTCTTTATAAATTTTGTATCTCTGCTACCTAATCTTAAATAGGTACACACACGGCCTCGCCTGACATGGCTCAGCCCAACTCAATCTGGCCTGGCCCAACAAGGTCTCATTTATGTCAGATCCGGCCCTCATAACAAATGAGTTTGACACCCCTGGTGTAGCCTGAGGGATTGAGGGAAAACTGAGCAAACTCACTTTCCAGGATGTACGATCTCCCTTCCGGCACTAACTCCCGAATAATCAATCCATCGTCCTCATTTTTGTCAAACCATCTGGTTGGCAAACAAAAGGCTTCGTTATCTGCTATTACCCATCATGCCTGAGAAAGCTTACCAGGAAAGTACAAGGAATACGGGAAAGACAATGCTGTGTAGGCAGAGATGTCATCAGGGAAATCTAAAAACAAAGGCTTCGGTGAAACCTCTTTGCAAGTTCCCTCCACTGTGATCTGTAAGGATTCCAATGAGTTAAGTGGGGGGTCCGTTAGCCTGGTCCTCTGTGAGATGAACATCTGCCGTAGCACTCTAATAAAATTAAAAGGAATTGGGAGAGAGGGAGGAGGCATTCTCAAGCAAACACCTCTAGTTCCTGCACCAGGGTTAGTCTCTACCAATGAATCACACAGTAGAAACTGTAGCACGCAGTGGCAACAAGTCCAAATTATCCTCCAAGAGCTTCCAGGGCTCTTCTCACAGGGCCTGCTGTAAGCTCTTGGAGGATTGGCTACATGAGGGGTGTGTGGCCTAATAGGCAAAGGAGCTCCTGCTAGAATTCCACCCCTGATATTAGGCCACACACCCCTGACGTAGCCAATCCCCCTGGAGCTTACAGTAGGCCCTGTACAAAGAGCCCTGGAAGCTCTTGGAGGATTGGCTACATCAGGGAGGTGTGGCCTACCATGCAAAGAAGTTCCTGCTACAAAAAAAAATGACAATCATAAAATTATACGTATTATGAGACTCTTAAATGGCAAAGGAAACATGGCGCAACCCAATTTCCTGCCCGGACCTTCGAAATAAGAGCTCGGCTACATGCCCAGCAGCATCAAACCATGTTATTTATGGGTGGGTAGGGCTTCTTCTTTTTTTGGAGCAGGAATGCAGTTTTGGCTGGCTTGGCATCAGGGGGTGTGGCCTAATATGCAAACTGAACAAAGAAACCCTGCGTGAAACCATCAGGGGGTGTGGCTTAATACGCAAATGAGCTCCTGCTGGGCTTTTTCTACAAAAATAAAGCCCTAGGCTATACCATTTGAAACTGCAAGTGGGGGGAATCAGATGGCTCTGGCCCACCACTTCAAGACAGCAAGCCAAGAAAGAGGCTAGCCCTGAGCTCTTCTGTTCAACATACTAGTTTTGTTTGTACAGGGTTTTAAAAAATATATACCGTATTTTTCGCACCATAAGGCGCTCCAGACGATAGGACGCACCTTCCTCCTGGGGGGGCGATCCTCTGCCTCCGATCTGGCACTTCCCCCGTGCCTCCCTGCCTGGCTCCATCTTCTTCCAGCAAGCGCTGGGGGCAACGTGCTTCCTCCTTGCCTGTGTGCCTGGCTCCACCTCTGACGCTTAAAGCAAGCGCTGGGATCGCTCCCTCCGCCCTCCGCTCCCAGCGCTTGCTTTAAGCATCAGAGGTGGAGCCAGGCACACAGGCAAGGAGGAAGCACCCGCCCCCTCCGCAAACCCAGCGCTTCGCGAGCGCCGGCTATGGAGAGGGCAGCGTGCTTTCTCCTTGCCTGTGTGCCTGGCTTCAGCTGTGATGCTTAAAACAAGCGCTGGGATCGGAGGGTGGAGGGAGCGATCCCAGCGCTTGCTTTAAGCATCAGAGGTGGAGCCAGGCACACAGGCAAGGAGGAAGCGCGCTGCCCCCAGCGCTTGCTGGAAGAAGATGGAGCCAGGCAGGGAGGCGCGGGAGAAGCGCCGGATCGGAGGTGGAGGCAGAGGGAGCGGATCCCCCCCCGGAAGGTACGTATCTTCGCTCCATAAGACGCACACACTTTCCCCCCACCACCACTTTTTTGGGGGGGGAAAGTGCGTCTTATGGTCCGAAAAATACGGTATGTCTGAGCTTTCAAATATTTAATCTCCCCCAAGGGTCCAGAGTGGTGCGGTCCATCCAGAGATACACCCTATGAATCTACTAACCATGTACTTTCGTCTTAAAATGCAAAGAAGAGCCATATCCCTGCTACAACAACCCAACAATGACCAACATTGGAAGAGCAACTAGATTCAAGTCCAGGACCACGTTAGAGACTAACCACATTTTCGGGGGATAAGATTTTGAGATATCTGACAAAGGGAATTTTGACTTTCAAAATCTGGTTGGCTGCTAAGGCGCTACCGGACTTGAACCTAGCTGCGGACTGACCAGGCTACCCTCTGAACCTATCTTCATGGAAAATTAAGAGATCTTTACGTTCATCACTCTACATCCTTTGCTGAACATTCACCAGCTGCCCAGGTATGTACCCAGCCCAGTATTCTTCCTGTTCATTTCCTAAAAGATGTGGTCAGACAAAAGGTCTCTGGAGGCATTTGGCTTTGGCTTAAGGTTAACATCAGACAGAGGTGGAATTCTAGAAGGAGCTCCTTTGCATATTAGGCCACTCACCCCTGATGTAGCCAATCCTCCCAAGAGCTTACAAGGATCTTTTTTGTAAACTCTTGGACGATTGGCTACATCAGGGGTTTGTGGCCTAATATGCAAAGGAGCACCTGCTAGAACTCCACCCATGGAATCAGGTATGATAATCCTCCACTGTGATGAGTGACAAGTCTTGTGACAAGGACAGAGAAGTCCTAAAACACCTCCACTTGGAGGAACAAGGTCCATAAAGGAAGAAGAAGATATTGGATTTATATCCCGCCCTCCACTCCGAAGAGTCTCAGAGCGGCTCTCAATCTCCTTTACCTTTCTCCCCCACAACAGACACCCTGTGAGGTGGGTGGGGCTGGAGAGGGCTCTCCCAGCAGCTGCCCTTTCAAGGACAACCCCTGCCAGAGCTATGGCTGACCCAAGGCCATGCCAGCAGGTGCAAGTGGAGGAGCGGGGAATCAAAGCTGGTTCTCCCAGATAAGAGTCCGCACACTTAACCACTACATCAAAGTGAGTGTGAAATGTAAGGAACGTACAAGAAGGGACCAGGATCCTTCGGGGCTTAAGAAAGGGAGTCATTGAAGGCATTGGTTTTTGATTTTTACCTTTCCCAACCAGTCCTTAGTATCACACAGTCTTTGCTGCTGGTTGATCCAATGACTAGAGATCAGGTCATCACAATGGTAAAGACATCTTGGCACATCTTAGTGGGAAAGCTTCCTGAGATAATGCCCTTGATCCCGTTGCTCACCTGGTAGCTGTGAGGACTCAAAGGCATGCTTTCAAGATGGCAGTCAGCGATGCCTGGAGGCGCACCTATTAACTCTGAACTGAGCAGTTTCGCAAGCCGTCTGCCCTGTCGCTACAGGATAGGCTGAATTTCCTGAAAGCAGGCGATGCCACGCCAGGAAGGTGGCATGATCCAAAACATGTCTGCGTGTGTGAATGGATGAATACCCAACTGCTACTTGGATGAGGAGACAGCATTGTAAGAGCATATCCACTGAAACAAAACCTTTCCCCATCAACAGCCTGGTACCCTGAATAAAGAGGGTGATGGTTGAAACAAGTCCCAAAGATCAACATATACCAAAGGAAGAAGGAAAGCACGGGAGCACATGCAACCTGTGCTGAAAGCGCTGCGCTGGCTACCTATTGCTTACCGGATTCGCTTCAAGGTGCTGGTTATCACCTTTAAAGCCCTATATGTCCAGGGACCTGCATACCTTAGGGACCGCCTTTCCCCGCATGCACCCCAGAGGGCACTTCGGTCAGGGTCACAAAACCTGCTCTCGATCCCCAGCATCAAAGAGGCCAGGCTCAAGATGACCAGAGCCAGGGCCTTTTCTGTTGTGGCCCCTGGCTGGCGGAACAAGCTTCTGGAGGAGGTGAGGGCCCTGCGAGAGCTCACACAGTTCCGCAGGGCCTGCAAAGCGGCACTCTTCCGCCAGGCATTTCTGAACTGAAATCTATGACAGCAGATATTACACCAATTGGCCCACCTCGAATACTCTATTGTGACCCTGGGATTTTTCTTTTAATGGGACAGCCAGTATTGACTGAAACATCAATATATTCTGTCGCTAGATCGAAATAGCACCTGAACATCGTTCTGTGATATGTTTTATATATGTTATCTATGTCGTATTCTTATTTTTATGCTTGGCTTATATTAATATTGGTTTTTAAAACTTTGAATGTGAAACCACCCTGAACCTGGGATATAAGTCTAATAAATAAATAAAATAAAAGAGGAACACGACGGACAGAGGAAGGTTCCTATCCACATACCCAAAAGTGTCAGTTTGAAGGAGAGCACACATACCTCCCCCCCTCCCCAATTCAACTCATTGTGTTTTCTGTTGTTTAGAATCTTTTTAACATTAACACTTTCCCATGTTGGTCTTCATTACACCCCAAACTCAACTCCTTGCGTTTTCTCTCATTTAGAATCTTTTTAACATTAACACTTTCCCTTATTGGTCTTCATTACAGCCTAAACTCAACTCCTTGTGCTTTCTCTTATTTAGAATCTTTTTAACATTAACACTTTCCCATATTGGTCTTCATTACACCCCAAATTCAACTCCTTGTGTTTTCTCTCATTTAGAATCTTTTTAACATTAACACTTTCCCTTATTGGTCTTCATTACACCCCAAATTCAACTCCTTGTGTTTTCTCTCATTTAGAATCTTTTTAACATTAACACTTTCCCATATTGGTCTTCATTACACCCCAAATTCGACTCCTTGTGTTTTCTCTCATTTAGAATCTTTGTAACATTAACACTTTCCCATATTGGTCTTCATTACACCCCAAATTTGACTCCTTGTGCTTTCTCTTATTTAGAATCTTTTTAACATTAACACTTTCCCATATTGGTCTTCATTACACCCCAAATTCAACTCCTTGTGTTTTCTCTCATTTAGAATCTTTTTAACATTAACACTTTCCCTTATTGGTCTTCATTACACCCCAAATTCAACTCCTTGTGTTTTCTCTCATTTAGAATCTTTTTAACATTAACACTTTCCCTTATTGGTCTTCGTTACACCCCAAATTCGACTCCTTGTGCTTTCTCTCATTTAGAATCTTTTTAACATTAACACTTTCCCATATTGGTCTTCATTACACCCCAAATTCAACTCCTTGTGTTTTCTCTCATTTAGAATCTTTTTAACATTAACACTTCCCTTATTGGTCTTCATTACACCCCAAATTCAACTCCTCGTGTTTTCTGCCATTTAGAATATTTTAACATTAACACTTTCCCATGTTGGTCTTCATTTCAACCAGGGCCACTCACCACAGAAAGACGGTTTTCGGTGCTGCCTCAGTGGTGAGCGTCTTGTGCCCGCCCAGAGAGAGACCCATTGGCTGTAGCCCAGTCAAATCTGTATCCTGAAGAAAAAAGCCTCTCAAAGCCAAAAAGTATTTGGAAGCCTTCCGCAACCAGCAGGACTGGAACTGGGGGAGCCTCCAAAACTGGCATGTTGGGGAGAGAGGTTTTCCTTCAGAATGCCAGAGGATGCAGTAGCCGTGTACCTTCGTCTTCAAATTCCCCGAGAGCCCATGACGTGACCTTTGCACGGAAGGCAGCCATTTTGTCCCGCTCCTTCCGTGGCAGGCAGTCATGTGACCCTTCTATATGACAGGGATAAAGAGGTTCAAGGACAGCAGAGCACGTTTCTCTAAAGCAACCACTATCTTCCTTGGTCAGCGGAGACAAAAGATAATCCTTCAGGGGCGTGAGGTTTCTGTTGCGTATGGCTTCGTGTGTATGAATTTGTTGTGTGGCCAATGGCTCGGGTATTTGTGTGAAGGAAGGAAAAGGGAAAGAAAATGACTATAGTAATAAATAGCTGAAACAACAGTTTTGGACTGAGTCCCGTTCTTGAGTTTCAGCACAATATTTCCCGAAGCTATCGCTGTTATCTGAAAGTGTGTGTACTAACCAGCAGAGAAGATAATGTTCAGATAACCTTGCCTTTAGTATTTGCACTCACGGGGGGGGGCAGGAGTAACTGCAGAGAGAAAAGTGGAACTGAGGTGAAAGATTTAATGTAGTTGGGGAAACGAGTGCTCTTAGCGTGAGGTAACCTTGCTCGGCCTCTGGGGAGAAGGTCTGCCCTTTGACTGAAGAGACTGGAGTGGAATAATTGCCTGGGCTTTAGACGGTTCGTTAAATTTGCACACATTTGCATAGCCTTCAAAGCAAAAATTTCTGATGGAAAATAACATCCTTTCTTTTAAACTGTAAGGCTAAACGCTGGCATTGAAAATAGGCGGTGGTTCTTTTTTAAAATTAAACTCTGTAGCTCTTTGGCATAACGAATCTGACTTCTGTGGCCATCTCTATTGAAGTGTGGGTGTTACGTTATGGGCTATATAAAAATAGGCAGGGCTTTTTTTGTAGCAGAAACTCCTTTACGTATTAGGCCACACGCTCCCGATGTAGCCAATCCTCCAAGAGCTTATAGGGCTCTTCTTACAGGGCCTACTGGAAACTCTTGGAGGATTGGCTATATCAGGGGTGTGTGGTATAACATGCAAAAGAGCTAGGGTTGCCAAGTCCTCTTCATCCCCCGGTGGGGGACATTCATGCGCACGACACGTGCACACGACAAAACGATGCCATCCGGAAGTGACATCAAACTGGTGGCGCCCATGCGGGACACTCTAGGCATTTCTGGGAAAACTCTATGGTTTCCCCCGGATGCTCTAGCCATTTGGGAGGTTAGAACTCTATGGTACCTATTGTACCACTGAGAACCTCCGGGGCGGGAGATTCCCCGCCCGGACCAGGGGTTTGGCAGCCCTGAAACGAGCTCCTGCTACGAAAAAAAGCCCTGAGAATAGGTCCATCAATGGCTATGAGCTGTGGTGAATAAAGGGAATCTCTGCATTTGGAGGCAGTCAACCTCTGAATCATAAGAATATAAGAACATAAGAAAAGCCATGTTGGATCAGGCCAATGGCCCATCCAGTCCACTCTGTGTCACACAGTGGCCAAAAAAACCCAGGTGCCATCAGGAGGTCCATCAGTGGGGCCAGGTCATAAGAATATAAGAGAAGCCATGTTGGATCAGGCCAACAGCCCATTCAGTCCAACACTCTGTGTCACACAGGGGCCATAAAACCCCAGATGCCATCAGGAGATCCATCAGTGGGGCCAGGATATTAGAATATAAGAGAAGCCATGTTGGATCAGGCCAATGGCCCATCCAGTCCAACACTCTGTGTCACACAGAGGCCAAAAAAACCCCAGGTGCCATCAGGAGGTCCTCCAGTAGGGCCAGGACACTAGAAAACCTTCCACTGTTGCCCCCCCAAGCACCAAGAATACAGAGCACTGCTGCCCTAGACAGAGTGTTCCATCCATACCTTGTAGCTAATAGCCACTCATGGACCTCTGCGTTAAGAACATAAGAGAAGCCATGTTGGATCAGTCCAACACTCTGTGTCACGCAGTGGCCAAAAAACCCAGGAGGTCCATCAGTTGGGGCCAGGGTTAGGAGCTAGAAGGTGCTAGGAGGCAACATAAGGGGAAAGCTTTGGCCACTGTGCCCAGTTTGTTAGCCGTTCAAAGCACCAGTTTGGCTACTCAGTGAAACAGGATGTGGGACTAGTCAGGCCTCTGGTCTGATCCAACAGGCCTGTTTCTGTATTCTTTTGCTAAGACCCTGGCTGGCTCACCAGGGCATTCTTATTATTGTTACTAGGGGCGTTTTCGCACAGGGCTTACCCCGGAGCGACGTCCCTCTTCACCGTGCAGCGTCTGCACGGATTTCGCACCAACTGCTCCGCAGAACCCGGAAGAGCCGCAAAGTCCCACGGCTTTTGCGTCGCAAATGTAAACCGCCAAAAACCAGTTTACATTTGCGACGCAAAAGCCGCGGGACTTTGCAGCTCTTCCGGGTTCTGCGGAGCAGTTGGTGCGAAATCCGCGCAGACGCTGCACGGTGAAGAGGGACGTCGCTCCGGGGTAAGCCCTGTGCGAAAACGGCCTAGGATTCTCAGTAGCCAAGCTAGAAATAAACTTTACAAAAATAACTAACAAATAAAAGGAAGAATGAAACAAAAACCAATGGAAGATCATCCTTTCCCTGAGGATGGCTTAGCTCCCCAGAAATGACTCTTGGATCATCACCAGGAAGCCATAGGGATATTGCCTAATTAATAAGGCTCTGCCACATTTTAATTAATTAATTGGTTGACTGACTAATTCTTGCAGTTCTGGTGGGGGGCGCCTACATGACCCCAACCTGCCAAAAATTCTGATTTAATACAATAGCTAATAAAGCACTTGATAAGCAGATATTAGCCATCCAGGTGTTTTGTTTTACTTTATAGATTCAAGAGGTGGGGCCTTTTCTTTTTGTAGCAGGAACTCCTTTGCATATCAGGTCATACCCCCTGATGTAGCCAATCCTCCAAGAGCTTACAAGGCTCTTCTTACAGGGCCTACTGTAAGCTCTTGGAGGACTGGCTACATCGGGGGGGGTGTAGCCTAATATGCAAAGGAGTTCCTGCTACAAAAAAAGCCACCTGCTTCTGATGTAGCCAATCCTCCAAGAGCTTACAGGGCTCTTCTTACAGGGCCTGCTATAAGCTCTTGGAGGATTGGCTACATCATGGGGTGCAGCCTAATATGCAAATGATTCCCTGCCACAAAAAAAGCCCTGCCAAGCGGTATAAATTGGATTTATTAAATGTATTAAATTAAATTATACCTCCATGAGGTATAAATTAGAACCCTGGCTAAGGTAAAAGTGCTTTGTAAGAATCAACCTTGGCCCCAGGCCCCAGATACTATCTTGTGTAATACACTTCTATACTATAAACAATTTTGTATTTTAACATTAAACTACATATTAAAATACATATTTTGTATTTTAACATTTCAAATTCAATTCCTGGCATCTCCAACTAAAAAGGGTCCAGGCAAATAGGTGTGAAAAACCTCAGCTGTGACCCTGGAGAGCCACTGCCAGTCTGAGTAGACAATACTGACTTGATGGACTGAGGGTCTGATGCAGTATAAGGCAGCTTCATATGTTCATATACAAGGGAGGGACGGTGGCTCAGTGGTAGAGCATCTGCTTGGTAAGCAGAAGGTCCCAGGTTCAATCACCGGCATCTCCAACTAAAAAGGGTCCAGGCAAAGAGGTATGAAAAACGTCAGCTGTGACCCTGGAGAGCCACTGCCAGTCTGAGTAGCCAATACTGACTTGATGGACCAAGGATCTGATTCAGTATAAGGCAGTTTCATATGTTCATAATCGATATCCGCTACCTTCAAGAGAAACTTGAGATTCTTGTGACTACGAAGACCAAGGTAAGGTACAAAGACTCTGGAGTTACCTCCACATTCCGGCCCGATCCTCCAGTCCGTGCCCCACTAAGAAGTAAGTCCCATTTAATTAACAATAAGGTTTTCTTCCCAGCAAAGAGGACTGCCTGATCGAGCCAACCAACAGAGCACTGCAGAGCCTGTTTTGTTCTCGAGTACCTGTAGCAGGGAAACTCCACCGCCTCACTCTCTGGCTGTCCATCTTGCCTCACTATCACTTTGCCAAGGTACCAGCCACTGCTTCCTCCTCTGCCGTCATGCCCTATCCTCACCCTCCTCACCTGCTTCAGGTCGACCGCTTCGATGATGAACTCGTCGATCTTTGGCGGGAGGAGAGAGAGAGAGAGAGAGAGAAAAGCGTTACGAAAGGAAGGTCAAGAAACGCGAGCAACCTCGCGCTGAGGCAGCGGCAAAGGGAGCCGGGTCTGGTCCTGAGAGAACCAGATTCTAGCCTCTGCCACAGTCTCCTTTAAGTACCATGCAACAAGCAACACTTCCCCGGTTCCTCAGCTGAGAGCCAGCATGGTGTAATGCAGGGATGGGCCAAAGTGCAGCCCAGGAACTGCACATGGCTCTTTCACATATATTGTGCAGCTCTCAAAGCCCCATCACCCCATAAGCTGGCTTGGAGAAGGCATTTCTCTTTTTCAATCACTTCTGCAAGGCAAGGCAGCTGGCGGCTTGGAGAATGCGTTTAAAGTTGCTTTCTTTCCACCTTTTTCTCCCTCCCTCCATCTATTTGCTTTCCTTCCTTCCTTCCTTCCTTCCTTCCTTCCTTCCTTCCTTCCTTCCTTCCTTCCTTCCTTCCTTCCTTCCTTCCTTCCTTCCTTCCTTCCTTCCCTCCTTCCCTCCCTCCTTCCTTCCTTCCTTCCTTCCTTCCTTCCTTCCTTCCTTCCTTCCCTCCCTCCCTCCTTCCTTCCTTCCTTCCTTCCTTCCTTCCTTCCTCCCTTCCTTCCCCCAAGAAAGCCTGTGCAAGGGTGGCCAAACTGTGGGTTGGGAGCCACACGTGGCTCTTTCGCATATATTGTGTGGCTCTCAAAGCCCCCACTACCCCAATGGCCAGCCTGGAGAAGGCATTTGTCTCCTGAAATCACTTCTCCAAGGCAAGGCAGCTGGCGGCTTGGAGAATGCATTTAAAGTTGCTTTCTTTCCACCTTTTTCCCCCTCCCTCCATTTGCCTACCTTCCTTCCCCCAAGAGAGCTTGTTTGGTATAGTGCAGGGGTGGCCAAACTGTGGCTCGGTAGCCACATGTGGCTCTTTCACACATATTGTGCGGCTCTCAAAGCCCCCACTACCCCAATGGCCAGCTTGGAGAAGGCATTTGTCTCCTTAAATCACTTCTCCAAGTCAAGCCAGCCAGCAGCTTGGAGAAATGCATTTAAAGTTGCTTTCTTTCCACCTCTCCCTCCCCCTCTATCTGCTTTCTTCCACTTTTCTTTCTTCCCCCCTCCCTCCTGCCTGTCTCGCAACGCTCAAACATCCGACGTTTGCAGCTCTCAAACAGGTGACATGTTGCTATTATGTTAAGCAAGTTTGGCCACCCCTGATATATACCAAAAATAAATACCCGAAATATACCTTATTGGTATTTTTTGAGTATTTATTCAGATGAATCAGATGTACGCTGCTGAGGACCCTCCTCTCCCCAAACCCTGCCTTCCCCAGCCTCCGCCCCCCAAATCTTCAGGTATTTCCCAACCCAGAGCCAGAAACCTTAACATGAAGCCTGCTGGGTAACCTTGGGCCAGTCACCATTCTCTCAGAACTCTCTCAGCCCCACCTGCCTCACAGGGTGCTCTTGTGGGGAGAGGAAGTGAAGGCAATCGTAAGCCGCTTTGAGACACATGAGGCCTACTGGGGGACTTCGAGCCAGTCATAGTCCTCTCAGAACTCTCTCAGCCCCACCTGCCTCACAGGGTGCCTGTTGTGGGGACAGGAAGGGAAGGCAATTGTATGCCGCTTTGAGACGCATGAGGCCTACTGGGTGACTCTGAGCCAGTCATAGTTCTTTCAGAACTCTCTCAGCCCCACCTGCCTCACAGGGAAGGTGATTGTAAGCTGCTTTGAGACACCCACTGGGTGATTTTGAACCAGTCATAATCCTCTCAGAACTCTCTTGGCCCCGCCTGCCTCACAGGGTGCCTGTTGTGGGGAGAGGAAGGGAAGGTGATTGTAAGCTGCTTTGAGACACATGAGGCCTACTGGGGGACTTTGAGCCAGTCATAGAACTCTCTTGGCCCTGCCTGCCTCATAGGGTGTCTGTTATGGGGAGAGGAAGGGAAGGTGATTGTAAGCCGCTTTGAGACACACGAGGCCTACTGGGGGACTTTGAGCCAGTCATAGTTCTCTCAGAACTCTCTCAGCGCCACCTGCCTCACTGGGTGCTCTTGTGAGGAGAGAAAGGGCAGGAGATTGTGAGCCGGTTTGAAACTCCTTAAGGCAGAGAAAAGCGGGGTATAAAAAATGACTTCTTCCTTCTCAGTTCCACCGTGACTGAATGAAGGCCCACCTCATAAGGGAGTTGGACGGTCAAGCCCAAGGAAAGCAATTCTTTACCAAAATGGGGATGGGATTTGTCACAGGAATCAATGACAAGGACTGAGATGAAACGATGGATGGTGAAAAATCAATGATGGAAATCTGAGGGAAACCAACAGGGTCCAAAAGTCGGGAGATCAATAATCTTTCATTCTGCAACATCTCAAAGCTGTTGTGAGGGGGGGAAAAGGTATTCCTGTCCCGTGCTGCCTTCACGGACTTGCCGTCTGCTTTCATCTTAATCAGCCGAGACAGGCCTGGCTTAAACCAGCACATACTAATGAGGACAAATGATTACTCTCATTAGCTAAGCCACACACACACATGAAAGCCCGACTAGGGTAGAAGAGTCTGCTGACAGTTGTCATACGGACCTCAGGGGGTACTCAGCAAGGTCGTTGACTGGCACTTTTCTGAGTTAATTTTTTATGCTAGCAGTGTCACTGTTGAATTAAAGAGCTCCTCCTTTGGAAGTAGGCAAGGACATATCTGTGCTAATGTATGTAGATAACATAAATGGTGTTCTCTTTAGGCTGAGGAACTTTTGGCCCGTTGTTTGAGAGGGATGTTCTCCTAATTAATTTATGATGACACAAATACGATAGTTTTTGAAAGAAACTAACCTATTTGGCGATGACAGTTGAGAACTTGAATGAGGGGAAATTTGGGCAAAAGGGGGGCATTTCCATGAAAATGGAAGCCCCATTTGATTTACACCAAGGATACCTGCCTCACGAAGATGGTGAGGGGTCTGGAGACCAAGTCCTATGAAGAAAGGTTGAAGGAGCTGGGCGTGTTTAACCTGGAGAGGAGGAGGCTGAGAGGGGATATGATCACCATCTTCAAGTACTTGAAGGGCTGTCATATAGAGGATGGTGCGGAATTGTTTTCTGTGGCCCAAGAAGGTAGGACCAGAATCAGCAGGTTGAAATTAAATCAGAAGTTTCCAGGTCAACATTAGCAAGAACTTCCTGACCGTTAGAGCGGTTCCTCAGTGGAACAGGCTTCCTCGGGAGGTGGTGGGCTCTCCTTCCTTGGAGGTTTTTAAACAAAGGCTAGATGGCCATCTGACAGCAGTGAGGATCCTGTGATTTTAGGGGGAAGTATTTGTGAATTTCCTGCACTGTGCAGGGGGTTGAGCTAGATGACACTGGAGGTACCTTCCAACTCTATGATTCTATATATTAAATATTATCCTCCAGAAGGGACCAGTTGGCATCTCTGGTTCTCCACTGCTCCATGTTATGCTCACGGCGATGACACCTCTGTTAGGGAGGCCAGACTGAGGAATTCCAGCTAGCTCAAGGGATCTGAACATGGGTCAACCCAATAAGAACGCTCTAACCATTACACCACACTATCTAGGGGGGAGGGTTAACATCTGTGCATACTATACTGAGTTTTGCCATAATTGAGAGGAGAACATGTTCAAAGTCTTCTGCCTCTTCTCAGCAGTAGAAAATTATATTCCAGGAGGGCAATAAAAGTAATTTTGTTGTTTCTGTGACAGACTGGTGGGGCAGGTTTGGTTCATATGGTAAACTTGGAACTGAGAAAAATACCAAAAGGCATACTACAGCGTTGTTCACTCAGATATTCAGCTTGTGGGGTTTTTTTTCTCAACTTGAACCCAAGAGCCCATTTCAATGGGTGGGTGTGTGCCTAGGGTTGCCAACTCTGTGTTGGGAAATTCCTGGAGACTTGGGGACAGAGTCTGCAGGGATGTGAGTCCATAGACTTTTTTATGGGGTGGTTTGCCATTGCCTTCCCCAGTCGTCTACACTTTCCCCCCAGCAAGCTGGGGACTCATTTTACCGACCTCAGAAGGATGGAAGGCTGAGTCAACCTGGAGCCAGCTACCTGAAAACCCAGCTTCCACAGGGGATCGAACTCAGGTCGTGAGCAGAGCTTAGGACTGCAGTACTGCAGCTTTAACACCCTGCGCCATGGGGCTCTTTGTAGGGCGAGGAGGGGAAGGCAATTGTAAGCCAAGAAGAAGATGATGATGGTTGTGGTGATGATAATATTGGATTTATATCCCCCTATACTCTGAATCTCAGAGTCTCAGAGTGGTCACAATCTCCTTTCCCTTCCTCCCCCACAACAGACACCCTGTGAGGTAGATGAAGATATTGGATTTATATTCCAATATCTGGATCTGAGGTAGATGAAGATATTGGATTTATATTCCGCCCTCCACTCCAAAGAGTCTCAGAGCGGGTCACAATCTCCTATATCTTCTCCCCCCACAACAGGCACCCTGAGAGGTAGGTGGGGCTGAGAGGGCTCTCACAGCAGCTGCCCTTTCAAGGACAACTCCTGCGAGAGCTATGGCTGACCCAAGGCCACTCTAGCAGGTGAAAGTGGAGGAGTGGGGAATCAAACCCAGTTCTCGCAGATTAGAGTCCGTGCACTCAACCACTACACCAAACTGGTCGAGAAAAGTGGAGTATAAAAGGTAGAGAAAAATAGAATATAAAAAGCAACTCTTCTTTGCCATCCCTGGGTCTGGTAGCTGGATTAGCCCTGGTGTTCTCTCTCTCTCTCTTCCTCTCTTCCTCTCCATATTTATCACATAAGGTTTTTAAGCAAACCACCCCCCCCACACACACACACACACACTCTCCAGAAACTTACACTGCCCTTCTCAAATTTGTTGGTAGTGTTCACACTGTTGCAGAGGAGCCGGTCTCCAGTATCTCCTTGGTCCCCGATGAGACAAGTAAAGACTTTGGCATCTGTCCCGCTTCCACTCACCGAACCGGTCTGCACCGTCACCCGGTACTTTATCACTGCAAAGACACAGGTTAAAAAAATAATAATGATTCCTGTGATGAAGCTAGGGTTGCCAGGTCCAATTTAAGAAATATCTGGGGACTTTGGGGGTGGAGCCAGGAGACTTTGGGGGTGGAGCCAGGAGCAAGGGTGTGACAGGCATAATTGAACTCCAAACGGAGTTCTGGCCACCACATTGAAAGGGACCGCATACCTTTTAAATGCCTTCCCTCCATTCGAAATAATGAAGGATAGGGACACCTTCTTTGGGGGCTCATAGAATTGGACTCCTTGGTCCAATCTTTTTGAAATTTGGAGGGTGTTTTGAGGAGAGGCACTGGATCCTATGCTGCATATTTGGTGCCTCTACCTTAAAAAATAGCCCCCCCCCAAGAGCCTCAGATAACCTGGAGAGCCAGTTTGGTGTAGGAGAGCCAGTTTGGTGTAGGAGAGCCAGTTTGGTGTAGTGGTTAAGTGTGCGGACTCTTATCTGGGAGAACCGGGTTTGATTCCCCACTCTTCCGCTTGCACCTGCTAGCATGGCCTTGGGTCAGCCATAGCTCTGGCAGAGGTTGTCCTTGAAAGGGCAGCTGCTGTGAGAGCCCTCTCCAGCCCCACCCACCTCACAGGGTGTCTGTTGTGGGGGAGGAAGGGAAAAGAGATTGTGAGCCACTCTGAGACTCTTCGGAGTGGAGGGCGGGATATAAATCCAATATCTTCATCTACCTCAGAGGGTGTCTGTTGTGGGGGAGGAAGGGAAAGGAGATTGTGAGCCGCTCTGAGACTCTTCGGAGTGGAGGGCGGGATATAAATCCAATATCTTCATCTACCTCACAGGATGTCTGTTTGGCGGGAGGAGGAAGGTAAAGGAGGTTGTGAGCCGCTCTGAGACTCTTCGGAGTGGAGGGCGGGATATAAATCCAATATCTTCATCTACCTCACAGGGTGTCTGTTGTGGGGGAGGAAGATAAAGGAGATTGTGAGCCGCTCTGAGGCTCTTCGGAGTGGAGGGTGGGATATAAATCCAATATCTTCATTTACCTCACAGGGTGTCTGTTGTGGGGGAGGAAGGTAAAGGAGATTGTGAGCCGCTCTGAGACTCTTCGGAGTGGAGGGTGGGATATAAATCCAATATCTTCATCTACCTCACAGGGTGTCTGTTGTGGGGGAGGAAGGGAAAGGAGATTGTGAGCCGCTCTGAGACTCTTCGGAGTGGAGGGCAGGATATAAATCCAATATCTTCTTCATCTTCTTCTTCGTCTTCTGACTGGATCAATTCTCCATTATACCCTATGGGAATCAGTCTCCATAGGGAATAATGAAGTGTCCAGCTGACATTCCTCCCCCCTTTCTGATGACCTGGAAGTGGGGGGAGGACCTCCAAATCCCCCACCTGGGGATTGGCAACCCTAGATGAAGCTGCCCGTTTTTTTCCATATGGCTTCACGGCTCATAATTCCCATAGGGCCAATCTCTCCTGAAGTATTATTTGGTCTCCAACATCTACAGGACTGGTTATCTCCATTAAAATCATAAACCTCAAAAGAGGCTCCGAGCGACGGTATAAAATGTCTACTGTTGAGGTAATATGTCATAAAACATACTGATTTTATCCCACAAGCCTATTACCGTATTTGCCCGAAAGGAAGATAACCCAAAATGTACAATGTCCTTTTCTTTAAAAAGGTTATACACAAGAAGTTACTTATACTGTATTCCATAGACAGTGTTTTGTGTGTAATGAAGGGGGTGCCGGGGAGAAATATTTTCCATTGTCTCTGTTATATCTTATATAATTACCTTTCTTTTCGTATTTTTTATTATATTACCTATATGCCAAAAGCAACAGTGAATGTGCAGCAATGGTGAATTCTAGCAGGAGGAACTCCTTTGCATATTAGGCCACACACCCCTGATGTAGCCAATCCTCCTGGAGCTTCCAGTAGTCCCTGTGAGAAGAGCCCTGTAAGGAATTTTAGCAGGACCTCCTTTGCCTATTAGGCCACACACCCCTGATGTAGCCAATCCTCCTGGAGCTTACAGCGGGCCCTGTGAGAAGAGCCCTGTAAGGAATTTTAGCAGGACCTCCTTTGCCTATTAGGCCACACACCCCTGATGTAGCCAATCCTCCTGGAGCTTACAGCGGGCCCTGTGAGAAGAGCCCTGTAAGGAATTTTAGCAGGACCTCCTTTGCCTATTAGGCCACACACCCCTGATGTAGCCAATCCTCCTGGAGCTTACAGCAGGCCCTGTGAGAAGAGCCCTGTAAGGAATTCTAGCAGGACCTCCTTTGCCTATTAGGCCACACACCCCTGATGTAGCCAATCCTCCTGGAGCTTACAGCAGGCCCTGTGAGAAGAGCCCTGTAAGGAATTTTAGCAGGACCTCCTTTGTCCATTAGGCCACACCCTCCTGATGTAGCCAATCCTCCTGGAGCTTACAGCAGGCCCTGTGAGAAGAGCCCTGTAAGGAATTCTAGCAGGACCTCCTTTGCCTATTAGGCCACACACCCCTGATGTAGCCAGTCCTCCTGGAGCTTCCAGCAGGCCCTGTGAGAAGAGCCCTGTAAGGACTTCTAGCAGGACTTCTAGCAGGGGAGGGACGGTGGCTCAGTGGTAGAGCATCTGCTTGGGAAGCAGAAGGTCCCAGGTTCAATCCCTGGCATCTCCAAAAAAGGGTCCAGGCAAATAGGTGTGAAAAACCTCAGCTTGAGACCCTGGAGAGCCGCTGCCAGTCTGAGAAGATAATACTGACTTTGATGGACCACAGGTCTGATTCAGTAAAAGGCAGCTTCATATGTTCATATGTTCAGCCCTGTAAGGAATTCTAGCAGGACCTCCTTTGCCTATTAGGCCACACCCCCCTGATGGAGCCAATCCTGCAAGAGCTTACAGTAGGCCCTGTAAGAAGAGCCCTGTAAGGAATTCTAGCAGGACCTCCTTTGCCTATTAGGCCACACACCCCTGATGTAGCCAATCCTCCTGGAGCTTACAGCAGGCCCTGTGAGAAGAGCCCTGTAAGGAATTCTAGCAGGCCCTCCTTTGCCTGTTAGGCCACACACCCCTGATGCAGCCAGTCCTCCTGGAGCTTACAGTAGGCCCTGTGAGAAGAGCACTGTAAGGAATTCTAGCAGGCCCTCCTTTGCCTATTAGGCCACACCCCCCTGATGTAGCCAGTCCTCCTGGAGCTTACAGCAGGCCCTGTGAGAAGAGCCCTGTAAGGAATTCTAGCAGGACCTCCTTTGCCTATTAGGCCACACCCCGCTGATGTAGCCAATCCTCCTGGAGCTTCCAGCAGGCCCTGTGAGAAGAGCCCTGTAAGGAATTCTAGCAGGACCTCCTTTGCCTATTAGGCCACACCCCGCTGATGTAGCCAGTCCTCCTGGAGCTTCCAGCAGGCCCTGCGAGAAGAGCCCTGTAAGGAATTCTAGCAGGACCTCCTTTGCATATTAGGCCACACCCCCTGATGTAGCCAATCCTCCTGGAGCTTACAGCAGGCCCTGTGAGAAGAGCCCTGTAAGGAATTCTAGCAGGACCTCCTTTGCATATTAGGCCACACCCCCTGATGTAGCCAATCCTCCTGGAGCTGACAGCAGGCCCTGTGAGAAGAGCCCTGTAAGGACTTCTAGCAGGACCTTCTTTGCCTATTAGGCCACACACCCCTGATGTAGCCAATCCTCCAAGAGCTTACAGGGCTCTTCTTACAGGGCCTACTGTAAGCTCCAGCAGGATTTGAACAAAGCAGGAGTCAAGTGTACCTTTAAGTGTACCTTTATTCCGAACGTAAGCTAAAAACACATTCCTTCAGACGAGGGGATCAGGTATAGTGGGCTGAAATCTGAAGAAGTGTGTTTTTAGCACACGAAAGCTTACGTTCTGAATAAAACTTGATTGGTCTTAAAGGTGCCCCTTGACTCCTGCTTTGTTCAGCTGCTTCAGACCAACGCAGCTGCCCCCTTGGATCTGTTTCCAGGAGGACTGGCTTCATCAGGCGGTGTGGCCTAATATGCAAAGGAACTCCTGCTAGAATTCCACCCCTGGGTGAAAAGTATGCAATCCTGACCATGTCGTAATGCTGTAATTTGAAATGTAAAATGAATGTATCCCAAGATCCTAGGGTTGCCAATCCCCAGGTGAGAACTGGGGACCAAAGCTATAAAAGACTCCACGAAATCCAGCCTAAAAAAAATGCAAAAATGCAAAGGTACAAATTTTCTTATGAGAATAACCAGGGCTTTTTTTGAGCAGGAACGCACAAGAACACAGTTAACATATGAACATATGAAGCTGCCTTCTACTGAATCAGACCCTTGGTCCATCAAAGTCAGTATTGTCTTCTCAGACTGGCAGCGGCTCTCCAGGGTCTCAAGCTGAGGTTTTTCACACCTTTTTGCCTGGACCCTTTTTTGGAGATGCCAGGGACTGAACCTGGGACCTTCTGTTTCCCAAGCAGATGCTCTACCACTAAGCCACCGTCCCTCCCCCAAGTTCTGGCTGGTTGGTGTCAGGGGGTGTAACCTAATATGAAAATGAGTTCCTGTTGGGCTTTTTCTACAAAAAAAGCCCTGAGAATAATAGATTAGGTTATAGAATCAACCATAGACTCAACATATAGCAAGAACGTCAGCTCCACCCGTTCCGAAAGTCTTTCAAACTGCAATAAATGCAAACTTTTTCAATAGGAGGGTCCGGGCTATATTTTCAAGATGTAAATGTTCTCACAAGAGTTCAGTGCTCCAAGTTGAAGAATTTCCAACGCAGTTTGGCAAAAATTATATATGCAACGAGGTTGTACTTGAACCCCCGTTACACTCACTCCAGCTTCGATGACCTTCCAATCAATTTCTCTTAACACATTTCAGGTAAGAGACTGATGCTTCAAAATTTATTCATACACTGTCATAGTAGTCATAGCATACTATGTATTGTCATTGTATTGCCATAGTATACTATGACAGTGTATGGATGAATTTTGAAGCTTTCGAGAAACACAGCTCTCTTTGACATTGAAATCCATAAACATAATTTCAACAAAAAGGAAGAAAGTTTAAAAATGAATAGGGCTTGGCTTCCAGTCCTGAAAAACACAAAATGCCCTACATCTTACAACAGCACTACAGAGAAGATTAGAATTTCAATAGCCAATCCATATACAAAAAGAACCCCCTCAGGTAAGCTCCTCCACTAGCATGTCACAGCCCGGGGAAGCTCCCACAAGATAATGACTCAGCCCTATCCCACCTGCCTGAGTAGATATAAATTACCTGCCTACCATCTTCTTCTCAATTTGACTCAGAGAGAACTCCAGTTTTCTGGGTTGCACTTCTGAGGATGCCAGACACAGTTGCTGGCGAAACGGCAGGTCTCACAATGCCAAGACCACAGCCACACAGCCCGGAAAATCTACAACAACCAACAGAAGAGAGCTGTGTTTCTCGAAAGCTTATGCTACCACAAAATGTGTTAGTCTTAAAGGTGCTACTGGACTTTTTTTACTATTTTGCAGTAACAGACTAACACAGCTACTCCTCTGATCTAGGTAATATTCATAAACTCAAAGTGTAAATCCAGCTTATTCAAATGCAACAGAAAGCAACCGTGGCAAACATTCCCAAAGGTATCAATACTGATGCACTACCCATTGTCTCTGAACAGATTCCTGCTCTGAAGCAGCGTCCCGGATGTCAAGGAGGCCTTCTTGCATCAGCCAGAACTCTTCCTATGAAGACGCTGGATTGAGTCTTCAAGCTTGTTCATTGCCCTAGGAACAGTTCCCCCTTCCTTCTGGCAAGAAGACATGGGGCAGCCCTGTGCTAGGATTTCAGTGCAATCAATGAAGCATTCCACTGTTGGCAATCCCTGCTTTTCAGCTCTTCCCAGCTACTACAGTTCTCCCAGTGCGGGTTGTTCATTTCTTCCCAGCTAGCCATTTCAGCTCTCCTCTGCTCTGTCCTTCTTGGATCCTCTCTCTCTCTCTCTCTCGGCTTGGCTTCGCGAACGAAGATTTAAGAAGGGTGCAATAGTCCACGTCTGCTGCAGGCTCGCTGGTGGCTGACAAGACCAATGTGGGACACGCAGGTCCGGCCACAGCGGCTGCAGGGAAAAGTCTGATTTGGGGTTGGTGCTGTAGCAGTGCGATTCTTCCTCAATCTCCTTTTGTCCTCAAGACCAGCTATGCGTGCGTTCTCAAAGGAAGAGACAGCCTGGTGGATGGTGTGCCTCCATGCTTTGCGATCTGAGGCTAGGTCAGACCACTGGTGATGGTTGATGCGACAGGTGCCAAGGGATTTCTTCAAGGAGTCCTTGTACCTCTTCTTTGGTGCCCCTCTATTTCGATGGCCGGTGGAGAGTTCGCCATACAGGGCAATCTTGGGAAGGCGGTGGTTTTCCATCCTAGAAATATGCCCTGCCCAGCGCAGCTGCGTCTTCAGCAGCAGTGCCTCGATGCTGGTAACCTCCGCCCGCTTGAGGACTTCAGTGTTGGTCACAAAGTCACTCCAGTGGATGTTGAGGATGGTGCGAAGGCAGCGCTGATGAAAGCGCTCAAGGAGTCGCAGGTGATGACGGTATAAAACCCACGATTCGGAGCCGTAGATGAGGGTTGTCATCACAACCGCTTTGTAAACATTGATCTTTGTGCCTTTTTTCAGATGCTTGTTGCTCCACACTCTTTTGTGCAGTCGGCCAAATGCACGGTTTGCCTTTGCCAGCCTGTTGTCAATCTCCTTGTCGATCTTGGCATCTGAGGAGATGATGCACCCCAGGTAGCTGAACTGCTGGACTGTCTTCAGAACTGATTCACCCACAGTGATGCAGGGAGGGTGATAATCTTCCTGGGGTGCAGGCTGGTGGAGAACTTCTGTCTTCTTCAGACTAACTTCTAGGCCGAATAGCTTGGCAGCCTCTGCAAAGCAGGACGTCATATGCTGCAGAGCTGATACCGAGTGGGAGACGAGTGCAGCATCATCAGCAAACAGTAGCTCTCGGATGAGTTTTTCCATTGTCTTGGAGTGTGCCTTTAGTCGCCTCAGGTTGAACAGGCTGCCATCAGTGCGATAGCGGATGTAGACACCATCGTCATCATCTAGATCTACTGCGGCTCTTTGAAGCATCATGCTAAAGAAGATCGTAAAGAGAGTTGGCGCGAGAACGCAGCCTTGCTTTACACCTGTGCCTATTGGGAAGGGCTCCGAGAGGTCGTTGCAGTGTCTGACTTGGCCTCGCTGGTCTTCGTGTAGCTGGATGATCATGCTGAGGAACCTTGGGGGACATCCTAAACGTTCCAAGATTTGCCACAGGCCTTTCCTGCTAACGGTATCGAAAGCTTTGGTAAGGTCGACAAAAGTCACATACAGAGCCTTGTTCTGTTCCCTGCATTTCTCTTGGAGCTGCCTGAGAACAAATACCATGTCGGTGGTGCTCCTGTTAGCTCTGAAGCCACACTGGCTCTCTGGGAGGAGTTCTTCTGCAATGGTGGGCACCAGTCTGTTCAGGAGTATTCTGGCAAGGATTTTGCCTGCGATGGAGAGCAGGGTTATCCCCCGGTAGTTGGAGCAGTCTGACTTTTCCCCTTTGTTCTTGTATAGGGTGATGATGATTGCATCGTGAAAGTCCTGTGGTAATTTGCCTTGTTCCCAGCAGGTGACAAGTACTTTGTGAAGTGAGCTATGTAGTACTGTGCCCCCATGCTTCCAGATCTCTGGTGGAATTCCATCAACTCCCGCTGCCTTGCCACTTTTCAGTTGCTTGATGGCTTTAACAGTCTCTTCTAGGGCGGGGATCTCATCCAACTCTGTTTTCACCGGTTGAAGTGGGGTGAGGTGGATTGCTGAATCTTGAACTACGCGGTTGGCACTGAAGAGAACCTGAAAATACTCCGACCACCGGTTCAGTATGGATGCCTTGTCTGTGAGGAGCACTTGGCCGTCTGCACTATGCAAGGGACTCTGAGCCTGATATGATGGACCATATACTGCCTTCAGGGCTTCGTAGAACCCTCTTAAATCACCAGTGTCTGCACACAGCTGGGTTCTCTCTGCAAGCTTGGTCCACCACTCGTTCTGAATGTCTCGAAGCTTGCGCTGGAGGTTGCTACATGCAGCGCGAAAGGTTGCTTTTTTCCCAGGACAGGAGGGCTGAGCAAGATGTGCTTGGTAGGCAGATCTCTTTTTTGCCAGTAATTCTTGGATCTCTTGATTGTTCTCATCAAACCAGTCCTTGTTCTTCCTTGTGGAGAACCCGAGGACTTCTTCAGAGATCTGCAGGACGGTAGTTTTTAGGTGTTCCCAGAGTGCTTCTGGAGAAGGGTCTGTGGGGCAACTGGGGTCCTCAATTCTTGACTGGAGTTTTGCCTGGAAGGCAGCTTTAACTTCGGCTGACTGGAGGCTGCCAACCTGAAACTTCCTCCGAGGGATACCTCCTCTCCTGGGTGTGGGTTTAAAGTGAAGACGGAGATTGCAGCGTACAAGACGATGATCCGTATGACATTCTGCGCTGGGCATTACTCGGGTGTGTAAGACATCTCGAAGGTCTCTCTGGCGCACCAGAATGTAGTCGATAAGGTGCCAATGCTTGGACCGTGGGTGCATCCAGGTTGTCTTCAGACTGTTCTTCTGCTGGAAGATAGTGTTGGTGATGGTGAGCTGGTGCTCCATGCAGAATTCTAGCAGGAGGCGCCCGTTGTCATTGCAGTTGCCAATGCCGTGTTTGCCAAGTACTCCTTTCCAGGCTTCCGAGTCTTTACCTACTCTGGCATTGAAGTCGCCAAGGATGATCACCTTGTCCTCTGTAGGGGTCTTCCGTACGAGGTTGCGTAGATCAGCATAGAACTTGTTCTTTTCTGCAGGATCTGCTTGAAGGGTTGGGGCATACACACTGAAGAGTGTTGCATGCTGCTTGTTTTGAAGTGGGAGGCGCATGGACATGATGCGATCTGAGTGACCTGTTGGCAGGTTTTCGAGTTTGGAGGCAATGGAGTTCCTGACCATGAAGCCAACGCCAGAAAGGCGGCTCTCAGCCTTTGACTTACCCGACCAGTAGAGGGTATAGCCAGCACCGTGTTCTTGAAGACTACCTTCCTCAGGGAAACGGACCTCACTGAGAGCTGCTATGTCGATATTCAACCTGGTTGATCCAATATTCTTGGATCCAAAGCTTGCAAAATGAACTGTGCCCTTCAGAGAGCACTACCTTCAGCGCTTCTCCATCAATTTCCTCTTCTTGCCCTTTCAGTTAGCCTGGTCTTTAGGGCTGCTAATCCCCAGTTGGGAGCACAGAATCCCGCCAGTTTGGGGGCCTTCCCCCTGCTTTAGGGTCATCAGAAAATGGGGGGGGGGGAATGTCTGCTGGGCACTCCATTATTCCCTATGGAGACCGATTCCCATAGGGCATAATAAAGAATTGATCCATGGGTATCTGGGACCCTGGAGAAACTATTTTTTGAGATAGAGGCACCACATTTGTAACATAGCATCCAGTGCCTCTCCTCAAAACGCCCTCCAAGTTTCAAAAGGATTGGGCTAGGGCATCCAATTCTATGAGGTCCGAAAGAAGGTGCCCCTATCCTTCTCTATTCCGAATGGAGGGGAAACATTTTAAAGGAGCACGGCCCCTTAAAATGTGATGGTCGGAACTCCCTTTGAAGTTCAATGATGCTTGTCACAAACTTGCTTCTGGTTCCACCCCCAATGTCTCCTGGCTGCACCCCCCAACGTCCCCAGATATTTCTTAAAATGGACTTGAACTGGAAGTCCAAATCAGGGGATCCCCTGCCCCCAACTGGGGATTAAGCAACCCAAGAGAAATTACAGAGAAGGAAAGAGTAGGAGAACCCCAAGTTCTGTGATGGACCAGCCTGTAATATAACCTCAAAAAAACTTGTAAATTTAAAGAAAAATGCATTTATTATTATTATTATTATTATTATTATTATTATTATTATTATTATTATTATTATTATTATTAAATGTGAAATTATAACCACAAATAATGAACAGTAGGAAGTCAACAGATGAGGCAAAGAACTATTTCAACAAAGGAACAATGCTTAATCCAAATAGTCCAAATAATCCAAAATGTAGATTTAAAGACAAAGTCCTCAGGGAATCCCCTGGACTCAACTGGGGAGTAAGAGAAAACCGTGTTCGAAGAATTAAGTTATACCACTAATGACTGTTCTTCAGAAACATCGTAGGCTTTATGACCTAATTATTACTCACAATCATGAAGTAAAACTGTATATAGTTACTTCTTTGTGAACAAACACTGGCTCTGTGAGTTATACAAACTTTCATACAGACATGTAAATAAAACGTCCACTGTCACGAGAATAATAATTTGCACACAATTAATTACAACGGTGCCAGAGTTTCTTATCCAGAAAATATAATATGTATGCAATATGTAACACGTTTCCGGTAAAAATACGCGTGTTTCGGTGGCGAGTCCCTTCGTCCGACAAAAGCTAATTTTTCTGGAACCGCAGCCCATTTCAATTCATTATGTGTGTATGTCAATTCTCACAAGGCAACAGTTCTCTTTGTGCAGCTGGCTAGCCGTGGTCTGGTAAAGATTAAACCTGGAACCAGTACTCTGGTAATTTTCAACACCACTAATTAGTCAGTCACTCAGGACAACACTGTCGGTTCTCTCTCCCAAATCTCCAGGAGTTTCCCAGTCTGGAGCTGGCAACCGTGTGCTCCCTTCCACCTCCTGCTAGTGGCTAGGGGGGACATGGCAACCTTACCAATGCTCAAAAGAATTCAAGATTACGCAGTGCCTTTTAAAAGGAAGCCTCTGGAAGAGGTGACATTGCAACGCATGCCTGTGCAGAAGAGATGCTGTGCAAACTGGGAGCTAGTCTTGCAAACTCTCCCCCCACACACACACACACACACACCAGCACCTTTCCCATATGGGCCTTAATGCGTTTTCGTATTGTGTTTTATTGTAGCATTTCCCCCAGCTCTCCCCGTGCTTAATACCGACCAGAACTAGCATCTTAAACCAGATGAGTGCTTGGAACATAAATTCTTGTGAGCTGCCACCTAGTGGCCTATTTGAAAATACTTTTGCTTAAAAGGAAAACGAGGCATGACTCTAGGGAAGGCAGGACTTGGTGATTTCGTAAGATGGAAGCTTGTCTGGTGTACAGCCTCTTTTTTGTAGCAGGAACTCCTTTGCATATTAGGCCACAAACCCCTGATGTAGCCAATCCTCCAAGAGCTTACAGGGCTCTTAGCGCAGGGCCTTAGTACTGTAAACTCCAGGATGATTGGCTATATCAGGGGGGTGCAGCCTAATATGCAAAGAAGTCCCTGCTACAAAAAAAAGCCCTGAATATATGCTCAAATAAAGATCTAAACCCTTGCTTCAACAGTGTGTTCCTCCCAGGGCTTTTTTTGTAGCAGGACCTCTTTTGCATGTTAAGCCACTCCCCCCTGATGTAGCCAATCCTCCACAAGCTTACAGTAGGCCTTGTACTAAGAGCCTTGTAAGCTCTTGGAGGATTGGCTACATCAGGGGGTGTGCGGCCTAATATGCAAAGGAGGTCCTACTACAAAAAATGCCCTTGTTCTCCCCAATAGTATAGCATGCACACTCTGGCTGTGTGCCTTAGTTGGGATTAACCTGCACCTAGGACTTCTAGTCCTATGCCAGTAAATGCAAGGAGTTTTTTTTTTTCTTGAGGGAGGGGGTGCTTAGAGAAGGTGGAGTTTCTTGAGGAAGTGACATCACTTATGGGGGGACACTCTAGAAATATCCCTTATCTCCGTGGTAAAGACCATAGCGACCAGGGGAAACTCCTAGAGCCTCGTCATCAATGCCCTCTTCCCCATTTTTTCAATTCCATTTTTCTCAGATGATCAGTGGTGGAGATTGCGGGCTGCCAGTGGGCAAATGGCGAGCCTATTGAAGAATGAATAACTATGTGCCCTGAAGTCACAACCGACGTATGGTGTGATCCCATGCAGTTCCACTTCATAGGGGTTTCGAGGCAAGAGATGTTCAGGGGTGATTTGCCATTGCCTGCCTCTGCGTCATGACGGCAGCCCTGCCCTCTGCTCTCTATGGCCTTGGGTCAGCCATAGCTCTGGCAGAGGCGGTCCTTGAAAGGGCAGCTGCTGTGAGAGCTCTCTCAGCCCCACCCACCTCACAGGGTGTCTATTGTGGGGGAGGAAAATAAAAGAGATTGTGAGCCGCTTGGAGACTCTGAAATTCGGAGTGGAGGGCGGGATATAAATCCAACATCTTCTTCTTCTTCTTCTATACTTGGAGGCAGCTCAAGCTCAGAACAGCAAGGAAGGGCAGGGGAGGGGGGAGAGAAGAAAGCCCCGCTCGCTGGGCCGAATTAAAGACCTGGGTGGGCCGGTTTCAGCTTGTGGGCCATAGGTTTGACACCCCTGCCATAGGGTTTTCAAGGCAAGAGATGTTCAGAGGTGGTTTGCCCTTGCCTGCCTCTGCATAGCAACCTTGGAATTCCTTGGTGGTCTCTCCTATAAGTACTGGCCATGGCCAACCCTGCAAAGTTTTTGACCTTTGACCAGCTAAGGCTTCTCTGGGCTTTTTAGGTATCTTGTGAGCTACTTAGACATCTCAGCCTATCTGTACCAGTGCTAAGGTTACTGCTAGGGCTGCCAACCTTCCAGGAGGAGCGGGGGTTCTCCTGCTTTGGGGGTCCCCAACCCACCGGCCCACATCTCCACATGAAATTTTCAGTACGATGATGTCACCCAGAAGTTATGTCATCACACCAGCGACACCATGCACCGGCCGCTCTGGGCATTTCTGGGGAAACTCTATGGTTTTCCCAGACGCTCTAGTAATTTGGGAGGAAAACTCTATGGTACCATAGAGAAGATATTGGATTTATATCCCGCTCTATACTCTGAATCTCAGAGTCTCAGAGTGGGCACAATCTCCCCCCCCCGCCCCACAACAGACACCTTGTGAGGTAGATGGGGCTGAGAGGGCTCTCACAGCAGCTGCCCTTTCAAGGACAACCCCTGAGAGAGCTAAGGCTGACCCAAGGCCATTCCAGCAGCTGCAAGTGGAGGAGTGGGGAATCAAACCCGGTTCTCCCAGATAAGAGTCCGCACAGTTAACCACTACACCAAACTGGCTCTCTCCCCCTCCCAAATTGCTAGAGCATCCAGGAAAACCACAGAGTTCTCCCAGAAATGCCCAGAGCAGCTGGCGTGTGATGTTTCCGGCACAATGACATCACTTCCAGGTGACACCATCGTGCCGCACATGCATAGGGTATGTGAAAAAAGTCCCCTACCAGAGGCTGCAGGGGACTTGGCAACCCTAGTTACTGCTAAGCCTAAAACAATAACTAAGAGAAGGGAACATTGTGAATGGCAATGGAGGAGGAAACGCATCTCCTCAGGTTTGGCTTCAAACCATCATTTCCAGGAAGCCAGCGTGACATCCACCGGAGGCCTGAGCAGCTTTGTGTCTTCTTCAGTACACAAACAAGGCCTTTCACCCGCCTGGCTCAATCTGCCCCATGCAGATGGCAAACAGCACCCAACCGGGGGGGAACGTCTGCAGTTCCTCTCTGTCAACCGCTTCACGGCGGATTAAAAATAAACTTCATCAAAGGTTTGTTGACATTTAATCACCCCATTTGCAATTATAATCATTCTCACAACATCTCGGGAACAGATCTCCTCTGCATATTGATCCACAAGCAACAAACAGGGCTGGGATCCATGGGACTCAAAAGTCTGCTTTCGGCTGCAGGGTTGGAGGGCCCACAGCTCCTCTGAGCTTATGGTGAGCGCAGTTGTATCTGGAATACGTGCTGTGCTTGGCTAAGACGGTGGCCCACTGGTTAGCTGATGTATATTGCAAGATATGTCACCGCACCTCAAAAAGGATATGATAGCATTGGAAAAAGTGCAGAAAAGGGCAACTAGAATGATTAAAGGTTTGGAACACTTTCCCTATGAAGAAAGGTTAAATAGACACCAAGCCAGCTGGAACTGCCACCAAGCCAGCCGGAACTGCGTTCCTGTGCATTCCTGCTCCAAAAAAGCCCTGTTTGAACATCTGCGTCCTTTATAAAGTCTATATCTCTGCTACCTAATAGGTATACACATGGCCCAGCCCAACATGGCCCAGCCCAACAAGGTCTCATATATGTCGGATTTGGCCCTCATGAGTTTCACACCCCTGCTTTAAAGCATGTGCTTAATTTAGATCTAATGTGTACCCATCTTTCTTGGAAGGAGCTCTGTGTGACATGAAGGCATAGCCAAAATTTTTAAAAATTGGGGACAGCATACCCTACGGGGCCGCCTCTCCCTGTATAAGCCCTGTAGGTATTTACAATCAGCAACCCAACAACTTCTGGTGATACCCAGCCACAGAGATGTCCATCTGGCCCCTCCCTGATGGAATGAGCTCCCCCTGGAGATCCGGGTCCTGTAGGATCTGCTTCAGTTCCGCAGGGCCTGTAAAACAGAGCTCTTTCGCCAGGCTTTTAGTTGAGGCAGTGGACGCCACTTGTTATCAGCCTCCCCCTTTCATTCCATCCCAGTGCTATAAGACTTGCTGGACCTGGACAACAGGCCATGTCTGTGAGGCAGAGCCTGCCATTTTAGTACCTATCATTCTCTGTAATTTTAGATTTTATATATTTTAAATTGTTGTGGTCAAGGTAATCCCCTGTGCAAGCACCAGTCGTTTCCGACTCTGGGGTGACGTTGCTTTCACGTTTTCACGGCAGACTTTTTACGGGGTGGTTTGCCATTGCCTTCCCCAGTCATCTACGCTTTCCCCCCAGCAAGCTGAGTCCTCATTTTACCAACCTCGGAAGGATGAATGGCTGAGTCAACCTCGAGCCGGCTACCTGAAAACCCGGCTTCCACCGGGGATCGAACTCAGGTCGTGAGCAGAGCTTAGGACTGCAGTACTGCAGCTTTAGCACTCTGCACCACGGGGCTCTTCTATGGGAAGGGCGGGCTAAAAATCGAATTAAATGAATGAATGAATAAATAAATATATATATATATAAATAAAATATCAGTTGTGATTCTAATTCCTTGGACATCTCCGATGACCCAGAACCAGTAATGTGTAGCATCTGAAAAGTCTGCATACACGTGATGATGAATATTTGCAGAACTCATCCACTAAAGCATTTGCAAACACAGCAGCAGAGATTGGGCCAATGAGGGGAAACAACCCACGACCGAGAGCCTCAGTCTCTGCAGGAAATGCTTAACCAAAATGGACTTGCCCCTGCTACAGATGTCCTTTTAAGGACTTCTCTCTTCTCACCTGGCATGACCTCGGTCACGAGCGGGCCTTCGGCTGGCAGTTCCCTCGCAACCTCCCTGTCGTCTTCGTTGGCATCCAGCCAGCGGTTGCATTTAAAGGTGTACTTCTCTTTCGTCAGCGTTTTCAAAAGGGTTACCTTTTAATTAAACAGGAATGCCATCAGAATTAACAAAAGGAGGGGAGGGGTAGAGACAGGAGGAATCTGTATCGTTTTCATGTATTGTATTGTTATTTGTACCTAATGGTTTAAATTAAATTAAATGGTACCTAATGGAGAGCCAGTTTGGTGTAGTGGTTAAGTGTGCGGACTCTTATCTGGGAGAACAGAGTTTGATTCCCCACTCCTCCACTTGCACCTGCTAGTATGGCCTTGGGTCCGCCATAGCTCTGGCAGAGGTTGTCCTTGAAAGGGCAGCTGCTGTGAGAGCCCTCTCCAGCCCCACCCACCTCACAGGGTGTCTGTTGTGGGGGAGGAAGGTAAAGGAGATTGTGAGCCGCTCTGAGACTCTTCGGAGTGGAAGGCAGGATATAAATCCAATATCTTCATCTACCTCACAGGGTGTCTGTTGTGGGGGAGGAAGGTAAAGGAGATTGTGAGCCGCTCTGAGACTCTTCGGAGTGGAGGGCGGGATATAAATCCAATATCTTCTTCTTCTTCTAAATTAGACCTTTGTATGTTGGACTTATATTTTTATCATTTATCACGCCCACTTTCCTTTTTTATTGGATTAGGAACTGTGTAGAACTCGTTATTTGCAATGCGCTGCTGAATCCTTCTATGTTTGTTTTTCTGTAAAATCTTTACTGGAATTCAATAAAACGTTTTTTTAAACGAGAGACAGAGAGAGAAAGAGAGAGTTACATCAAGGGGTGGAATTCTAGCAAGAGCTCCTTTGCATATTAGGCCACACACCCCTGATGTAGCCAATCCTCCTGGAGCTTACAGCAGGCCCTGTGAGAAGAGCCCTGTAAGGAATTCTAGCAGGACCTCCTTTGCCTATTAGGCCACACACCCCTGATGTAGCCAGTCCTCCTGGAGCTTACAGCAGGCCCTGTGAGAAGAGCCCTGTAAGGAATTCTAGCAGGACCTCCTTTGCCTATTAGGCCACACACCCCTGATGTAGCCAATCCTCCAAGAGCTTACAAGGCGCTTTTTTGTAAGCTCTTGGAGGATTGGCTACATCAGGAGGGTGTGCCCTTATATGCAAAGGAGCCCCAGCTAGAATTCCACCCCTGGATTTACATCTAATCTCCAGAATACAGAGATCAGTTCCCTTGGAGAAAATGGATGTTTTGGAGGGTGGACTCTGTGGCATTGTGCCCCATTGACGTCCCTCCCCTGTCTCCACCCCCAAATCTCCAGAAGTTTTTCGACCTGGAGCTTGCAACCCCATGCCCCCCATCAGGGGTCACCTAATAGAAAAAGAGGTGCCGGAGCTCATTAGCACAACTCATTTGCGTCTGCCACACACCCCTGACATCACCGGAAGGTGTCAGCTCAGCATCTACCTTAAAATGCTTCTTGAATTGTAATTGTTATAATAAAACCTCACTCCCATCATATTTTCAAAATTACTTTCTGCTACATGGCCACAGTGGCATGAGGAAGATTTCCGTTGGTCTGCTTTATATGTTTTGGTTATTTCCCCCTTTTTTGTGTGGGGGGAAAGTATTAGAAAGTTTGTCAAATCTTAGAGTTCATCGACTGCGGGGTGACATGATAGAGGTTTAGAAGATTATGCATGGGATGGAGAAAGTAGAGAAAGAAGTCCTTTTCTCCCTTTCTCGCAATACAAGAACTCGTGGGCATTCAATGAAACTGCCGAGCAGTCGGGTTAAAATGGATAAAAGGAAGTCCTTCTTCACCCAAAGGGTGATTAACATGTGGAATTCACTGCCAAAGGAGGTGGTGGCGGCTACAAGCATAGCCAGCTTCAAGAGGGGTTTTGATAAAAATATGGAGCAGAGGTCCATCAGTGGCTATTAAGAACATAAGAACATAAGAGAAGCCATGTTAGATCAGGCCAATGGCCCATCCAGTCCAACACTCTGTGTCACACAGTGGCCAAAAAAAATTATATATACACATATACAAACTGTGGCTAATAGCCACTGATGGACCTCTGCTCCATATTTTTATCTAACCCCTTCTTGAAGCTGGCTATGCTTGTGGCTGCCACCACCTCCTGTGGCAGTGAATTCCACATGTTAATCACCCTTTGGGTGAAGGATTTATCCTTTTATCCGTTTTAACCTGTCTGCTCAGCAATTTCATCGAATGCCCACGAGTTCTTGTATTGTGAGAAAGTGAGGGCGGGATATAAATCCAATTTCTTCCTCCTCCTCCTCCTCCTCCTCCTCCTCTTCTTCTTCTTCTTCATGGTTTACTAACCCCTCACTAGATCTTCTTAAACACTGAAGGGGGCAGAAACCTATCAACTTGTATTAGAGGACCTAACGCCAAGACCAAGAAACGGTGTGACCTTATTAAGAGATAAATGGGGATTGTGCTGTAAGGAGAAGACTTTTTAAAGCTGCCTGTGGCAGCTGTTCATGGAGACTGTTACTGTGCTCCATCACTACAACATTGACTAAGGGGCACAGAATTCCACATCCCGGGTTTTCATTTTTAAAAATAGAAAGCAAGTTTCTAGTCCTTATGCAATGATATGTCTAGGGTCACCTGTTGGAGTGAGTGACTCAGCATGGATGGATAGATAGATGATAGATAGATAGATAGATAGATAGATAGATAGATAGATAGATAGATAGATAGATAGATAGATGATAGATAGATAGATAGATAGATAGATAGATAGATAGATAGATAGATAGATAGATAGATAGATAGATAGATAGATAGATAGATAAGAAGAAAAATTGCAGATTTATACCCCGCCTTTCTCTCTGTATCAGAGACTCAGAGCGGCTTACAATCTCCTATATCTTCTCCCACAACAGACACCCTGTGAGGTGGGTAGGGTTGAGAGGGCTCTCATAGCAGCGGCCCTTTCAAGGACAACCTCTGCCAGAGCTATGGCTGACCCAAGGCTATTCCAGAAGGTGCAAGTGGAGGAGGGGGGAATCAAACCCGGTTCTCCCAGATAAGAGTCCACGTATTTAACCACTACACCAAACTGCCTCTCTACACCAAACTGGAAGGAAGGAAGGAAGGAAGGAAGGAAGGAAGGAAGGAAGGAAGGAAGGAAGGAAGGAAGGAAGGAAGGAAGGAAGGAAGGAAGGAAGGAAGCAAGGAAGGAAGGAAGGGAGGGAGGGAGGGAGGGAGGGAGGGAGGGAGGGAGGGAAGGAGATTAGACAGACAGACAGACAGACAGACAGAGAGACCTGAACCAGCCCTTCTCTATATTTAGGACTGAAGTCTTTGTGTACATCCCTCATCACCTGCAGTCAATCTTGTTTCAGTATTAATGATCCATCTTGTGGGTTTGTTCACTACCTTTTGCAGATGCCAGCCAGAAAACGGGGTCCGTTTCTCGTGCCATATTCGGAGCTTGTAAAAGGTGCCCAGATCTGGGAGCTCGATCTGCAGGAAGAAGCACCAAGAGGTTCATAGCAGCATCTTCTTGTTAGGGGCGAATCCATCACTGTGGAGCACTCGTGATCAAGGCTTGCTGAAATAAGCGGGTGCTACATAGTACCAAAGTGCTCTTGGCACAGTCCTCAACAAGGGTGGAATTCTAGCAGGAGCTCCTTTGCATATTAGGCCACACATCCCTGACGTAGCCAGTCCTCCAAGAGCTTATATGGCTCTTCTTACAGGGCCTAGTGTAAGCTCCAGGAGGATTGGCCACATCGGGGGGGTGTGGCCTAATTTGCAAAGGAGCTCCTGCTAGAATTCCACCCCTGATGTAGCCAGTCCTCCAAGAGCTCATATGGCTCTTCTTACAGGGCCTAGTGTAAGCTCCAGGAGGATTGGCCACATCAGGGGTGTGTGGCCTAATTTGCAAAGGAGCTTCTGCTACAAAAAAAGCCTTACTCATCCCCAACATGGCTCCATCCATAGGTACTTATATCCAGAGACCGTAGCCAGACAAGACAGATTGTTCTATGAACTTGAGGTGTGTGTGTGTGAGTTGCAGGATAAGCTGAAATCTTAAAAAATGAATGCATTGGTGGGGGGAGTTGAACCACACAAAATAATAGAAGCAATACCTGTACATTTAAGAAAGGAAGTCTCGGTGGTCATTGTGGGAGTTGCTAGGCAACAACGAACATTGCCAGCCTTCAAATCTTGGGTTCTGCAAAAGTAAGGGGGAGTACCTTTCCACTGGTATTTTGGCCTTCCAGTCCACCTCTGCTCCCCTTCATCGAGGGAACAAGCAAAGACTTAACAGGACCAAACCCAGCAGCAACCAATAAGCAGGTTGCTCACTTGCAGGATCAACACCCCCCCCCCCACACACACACACATTTATGCTCTAACTCTGCGTGGTGGAATTTAAGTGAGGAGACTCCAAGATTCCTGTATACATCCATTTTGTTCATATTTGTTTGCTCAGAGCTGCTGGAAACTTTGGCTCTCTCCCATGACCCTCTGCATCTCAGATGCAGTACATCGTCTCTAAGCGACTGCCTGACATCCTACAAAATAGCTTACGTTCTTGAAGGCACCATAACACCTATAGTGTACAAAACGTATCTGTTTTTCAGTATCTAAAGACCCCTTGATCTGATAGATAATCTGGGCTCAAATGATGCCATTAAGGGCAAGGGTCTGTTTAGTGTCGTGTGAATAGGCATATTTCTCTGTCATCTAACTATGTAATGTATAGAAAGTGTATGCTATAAATATTGCCGATCTTTAAGGCTCGGGGCTGCAGAGTGAGCCTCCAATGACAGCCAAAGAGATCTCTTTTTGTTTTATTTTGTTTGGTTTTTTTACAAGAAGATGGTGACGATATAGGATTTATACCCCACCCTCCACTCTGAATCTAAGAGCAGCTTACTGTCTCCTTTACCTTCCTCCCCCACAACAGACACCCTGTGAGGTGGGTGGGGCTGAGAGAGCTCTCCCAGAAGCTGCCCTTTCAACTTCTGCAAGAGCTGTGGCTGACCCAAGGCCCTTCCAGCAGCTGCAAGTGGAGGAGTGGGGAATCAAATCCTGTCAGGTGGGCGGGGCTGAGAAAGCTCTCTCAGAAGCTGCCCCTTCAAGGACAACCTCTGTGAGAACTATGGCTATTCCAGCAACTGCAAGTGGAGGAGTGGGGAATCAAACCCGGTTCTCCCAGATAAGAGCCTGCACACTTAACCACTACACTGAACTGGCTCTCGAGCATCTACTGTGCTATTTTTACCTGTAAAGTGAACTAATAAATTAGAACTGAGAGCAACTTGGTTTTTTTCTTTGGTTCTCAGCTGGTTCGCGCACACCCTAATAAAGAAACCCAGTGACACTCTGATGTGCGATCAAGCTTGACACAATGATCTTCTATGAAATCAAATGTTACTCCTTTAGGTTTGAAAACCGTAGCTGTGAAACAGAGGTTTTCTTTAAATGGTTTGTTGAATGACTTGGTGTGCAGTCCAGAACATCTCATAGAAAGATCAACATGCTTTCTATTAACCTCCTCTGAAGGGTCTGCAGTCGTTTCTCACTGCCTGGGGTTTGACAGGCTATTCTTCCCTACCTTCCATGCAGTGCTAACTATAAACAAAAAAGTGTAACAGGATCTGGGCTGACTTTCACGCTGCATAACTGCAAAAGGTGTATGAGGGTCACACGCAAATTCGGACAAGACCTGAAGTCCTACCATGAACTTGTCCGTTTGCCCAGCTTCAAAGTTATCCGAGTTGTTGTCCAGCTTCATTTCGTCAGACTTCCCTTTGTCCCCAAAAATCTGGAAGAAGATGGGGGCGTCTGTCCCTGCCCCCCTCATGTCACTTGTCCAGATCCACAGCGACCAAGGATTTTCTACCAAAAAAAGAGAAAAATCTTAATCACTGAAAGGGCAACATTGGTGACAAACACCAAGTGGGAAGAAATGAATACAAAACAAAAATTAAGGTTGCCATTTTTTAAGTTGCTCGTGCGCAATCAGGAATTCTGAACACGTGCAGTTGGGGCTCAGAACCAGGTGCACAAAGCCAACTATATAAATATAACTTTAGTCTTCTTAAACCCTTTACGTCTGTTGAAGATTGAAAAGCAGTGGGTCAGATGCTATAGTGATTCCAGCATAGCTCTTTTATTAACAAAAACCCAACTGAGAACACACGTGGCAAGCCGCAACTATATACACAGAAACTCCACCCCAAAACACATCTCCAGCAATAAACAACCCAATAGAAAAAAAGGCTTTCAGAACCCAATAGAAAAACAGGCTTTCAGAACCCTCATTTGCAATAGAAAAACAGGCTTTCAGAACCCTCATTTGCAAGGGTTTCATTCAAATGGATATTAGCTAATTGGCAGGCTCAGCAAGGGTGGCCACTCTGAGCATAGCTGCAAGGAGCCTCTGAAACAATGGGCTTCATTCAAATGGATATTACCTGTTTGGTTGGCTCAGCAAGGGTGGCCACTCTGACTGTAGCTGCAAGGAGCCTCTGAAACAATGAGCTTCATTCAAATGGATATTACCTGTTTGGTTGGCTCAGCAAGGGTGGCCACTCTGACTGTAGCTGCAAGGAGCCTCTGAAACAATGGGCTTCATTCAAATGGATATCACCTGATTGGTTGGCTCAGCAAGGACGGCCAATCTGAAAGCAGGAGGAGCCTTTCACACGGTGGGTGCTCGCTCAAAGTTCCCATTATACTATACAGATCTTTTCTATTGCTGTGAAGCAATGTTTGTTACAATCTGCTTTTAGAAAAGAGACAACTAAAGGGGGACATGCTAGAGCTTTATAAAATTATGCACAGGGTGAAGAGAGTTGACAAAGAAAATTTTCTCCCTCTCCCAAAATACTAGAACTGGAGGGCATCCAATGAAGCTGATGGACAGTAAATTCAGGATGGACAAAAGGAAATAATTTACACAGAGAATGATTACATTTGTAGAATTCGCTGCCAGAGGTATAGTGATGGCCACAGGAATCAAGAGCTTTAAAGGAGGATTAGATAGATTCAAAGGAGATAGGCCTAATAGTGAATACAACCAGGGTGACTAAAAGGAACCTCCAAGTTCAGAGGCACTAAATCTCTGAATCCCAGAGCCAGGAGGCTACATCAGAGAAAGGTCTCAGCCTCTATGCCCTGTTGTTGGCTCTCCAGAGGAACTGGTTGGTCCCTGTGTGAGACAGGATGCTGGACTAGGTGGACCCTCATGGTCTGATCCAGCAGGGCTCTTCTGATGTTCTTATGGAGGCCTCAGCCTCTCTGCCCTGTTGTCGGCCCTCCAGAGGAACTGGCTGACCACTGTGTGAGACAGGATGCTGGACTAGATGGACCACTGGTCTGATCCAGCAGGGCTCTTCTGATGTTCTTATGGAGGCCTCAGCCTCTCTGCCTTGTTGTTATCCCTCCAGAGGAACTGGTTGGCTGTTGTGTGAGACAGAATGCTGGACTAGATGGACCACTGGTCTGACCCAGCAGGGCTCTTCTGATGTTCTTATGGAGGCCTCAGCCTCTCTGCCCTGTTGTTGTCCCTCCAGAGGAACTGGTTGGCCACTGTGTGAGACAGGATGCTGGACTACATGGACCACTGGTCTGATCCAGCAGCCTCTTCTTATGTTTTTATATGTATGCATCTAATTTAACATGGACCACTGGTCTGATCCAGCAGCCTCTTCTTATGTTCTTATATGTATGCATCCAATTTATGTTAAGCCCTTTACTTGTCCAAAAATTCTGGAATAACAGATGAAGCTTCTCCGGCAGTGATGTGAAAAGGAAAAGCTTCTTTATAATTAATAAAAGTGGGTTTTCCTTTTCACACTGTCAGCTGTACCAGCCTCAAGCAATGGGCAATAATTATATAGTACCTACAAGCTTCCCCATGAGGAAAAAGCAAATTTGAGGCAAGACGACACCTCTTGATTTCAAGTGACTGGAAGAATAATTTGTGAGAAGGGTATCCACTCCAGAATTCAGAGGAGATTTGCATCGCAAGCCCATTGGAGAGAAGCTGTGGCTTAGTGGTAGACCCTCTGCTTGACGTCCAGAAGGTCCCAGGTTCAATCTCCGGCATCTCCAGTCAAAAGGACCCAGCAGTGATTGATGGGAAAGACCTCTTCCTGAGATCATGGAAAGCTACTACCCGTCTGGGTAGACGATACAAACCTGAGCCCACCTCGGTGGGGTAGGGCGGGATATAAATCGAATAAATAAATAAAATATAAAAAACCTCAACGGACTGATGGCCTGATTCAATATAAGGTGGCTTCATATGTCTACTGTCTAACTTTCCAGCATTTCTGCTTCTTTTGCACTGGGGAATAGTTGGGGATGAAGAAGATATTGGATTTGTATCCCACCCTCCACTCCAAATTTCAGAGTCTTAGAGCGGCTCACAATCTCCTTTATCTTCCTCCCCCACAACAGGCACCCTGTAAGGTGGGTAGGACAACCTCTGACAGAGCTATGGCTGACCTAAGGCCATTCCAGCGGGTGCAGGTAGAGGAGTGAGGAATCAAACCCGGTTCTCCCAGATAAGAATCTGCACTTAACCACTACACCAAACTGGATCCAGTGCTAAATTTCTAATGATGGGAAAGGAGGTAGATTTCCACCAGTCTGCTACAGACCTTTGACTCGCCCGTCAAACTGATCCTGGAGGTCCCCAACCCACAGAACCACTATTTTGAAGAGCATTTGGGGCAACACCAAGATGGCGGGAGCACAGAGTTGGAATTCTAGCAGGAGCTCCTTTGCATATTAGGCCACACACCCCTGATGTAGCCAATCCTCCTGGAGCTTACAGCAGGCCCTGTACTCAGAGCCCTGTAAGCTCTTGGACGATTGGCTACATCAGGGGTGTGTGACCTCATATGCAAAGGAGCTCCTGCTAGAATTCCACCCTGGCAGGAGGCAAGAATGATCCATTCATCTAACAGAAATCCATTCAAATGGAAATGACGAATGGTTTCAACCGTAAGTCATGTACTCTGAAGTAATACATTGACTCCTCTGCCTTCCTGTTTCACAGCCTTCTTGTGAAGATAGAACAGAGCCCATTAAGAATTCACTGTGTTTTGCTTTGAGGTGAGAAGGGCCATGGCTCAGGGGTACAGCATCTGCTTGGCATGCAGAAGGTCCCAGGTTCAATCCCTGGTGTCTCCAGTTAAAAGGGCCAGGCAGTAGGTGGTATGAAAACCTCAATGGCTCATTGGTAGAACATCTGCTTGGCATGCAGACAGTTTCAGGTCCAATCCCTGGCATTTCCAGGTAAAATGGAAGCAGGTAGTAGGTGATGTGAAAGACTTGTTACCCTGAGACCCTGGAGAGCCACAGGAGGTGGTGGCAGCTACAAGCATAGACGGCTTCAAGAGGGGATTGGATAAGCATATGGAGCAGAGGTCCATCAGTGGCTATTAGCCACAGGGTATAGATGGAACTCCGTCTGGGGCAAGATGGTCTGTATTCTCTTGGTGGTTGGGGGACAACAGTGGGAGGGCTTCTGCAGTTCTGGCCCCACTGGTGGACCTCCTGGCGGCACTTTTTTTTTTTTGCCACGTGTGACAGAGTGTTGAACTGGATAAGAACATAAGAGAAACCATGTTGGATCAGGCCAATGGTCCACCCAGTCCAACACTCTGTGTCACACAGTGGCCAAAAAAACCCAGGTGCCATCAGGAGATCCATCAGTGGGGCCAGGACACTAGACTCCATCCCACTGTGCCCCCCCCCCACACCAAGAATACAGAGCATCACTGCCCCAGACAGAGAGTTCCATCAGTACCCTGTGGCTAATAGGCACTCATGAACCTCTGTTCTTAAGAACATAAGAGAAGCCATGTTGGATCAGACCAATGGCCCATCCAGTCCAACACTCTGTGTCACATAAGAACATAAGAGAAGCCATGTCGGATCAGGCCAATGGCCCATCCAGTCCAACAATCTGTGTCACATAAGAACATAAGAGAAGCATGTTGGATCAGGCCAATGGCCCATCCAGTCCAACACTCTGTGTCACATAAGAACATAAGAGAAGCCATGTTGGATCAGGCCAATGGCCCATCCAGTCCAACACTCTGTGTCACATAAGAACATAAGAGAAGCCCTGTTGGATCAGGCCAATGGCCCATCCAGTCCAACACTCTTGTGTCACACAGTGGCCAAAAAAACCAGGTGTGATCAGGAGGTCCATCGGTGGGACCAGGAGACTAGAAGCCCTTCCACAGTTGCCCACCCCACTAGTGCCAGGAACACAGAGCATCACTGCCTCAGATAGAGAGTTCCATCAATACCCTGTGGCTAATAGCCACTGATGGGCCATTGGCCTGATCCAACATGGCTTTTCTTATGTTCTTATGCCAGTCAATACTGACTTCTATGGACAAAGAGTCTGATTCGGTATAAGGCAGCTTCTTCTGAAATAGAAGAAGGAGGAGGAGAAGAAGAAGGTGATGGTGATGATGATGATATTGGATTTATAAACCCACCCTCCATTCCGAATCTCAAAGTCTCAGAGCAGCTCACAATCTCCTTTCCCTTCCTCCCCCACAACAGTCACCCTGTGAGGTGGGTGGGGCTGGAGAGGGCTCTCGCAGCAGCTGCCCTTTCAAGGACAACCTCTGCCAGAGCTATGGCTGACCCAAGAGCATTCCAGCAGCTGCATCTGGAGAACTGGGGAATCAAACCCGGTTCTCCCAATTAAGAGTTCGCCCACTTAACCACTACACCGGACTGGCAAAGACTGTGACACATCTGTGATAGGGTGTCACCACAAACAACTGGGCTGTTATTATTCTTTTTTGTTGTTCTTGGTTTTTTTTTTTTTTAAATCAAACCAATGTTTGGGAAGATTTTGCTCAGGATGTCTTGTCAGCAATCGCCGTGGAAAATTAATTCAGTCGGAGGTCTCAAAAAGGGAAGGCAAGGAACACTGCTCCCTAGGTAGGCAGTTGGGTGAGATGACAATACAAATTATCCCATCATGTGGCTGCGAAAGGTCACCATTTACTTCAGGACAGCAGTTTCCTGCCTGTTTAATGCCCAGCCGCCGAGGGATTACACTGTCAATAGCAATCAGGGTGGATAATCGGGGCAGTTTAAAGGTCGTAAACACTTCAGCGGAATGGACTGCACTGCGAAGACAAAGTGGCGGCCGCATCAAGTCATATTTGCGGTAATGAGCTTGGTTTCAACCAAATCGCCTCTTAAATGGGACAAACGGCTCGTCACAAAGGCGTCTTGATTGTAGGGGGCGGGGGGGAGCCTTGACTCGTTTTTTTTTTTTAAGCATTCATTATGCTAACGTGATTAGGGAACAGAAAGACAACACAAAGCCTCCTGCCCGGGCGTCGAACCTCATGCAACCTTTCCACCTCCTTCTTGATGTGCTCAGGGCTTCTTTTTTTTTTAATAGCAGGAGCTCCTTTGCATATTAGGCCACGCCCCCTGATGTAGCCAATCCTCCTGGAGCTTATAGCAAGCCCTGTACTAAGAGCCCTGTAAGCTCCAGGAGGATTGGCTACATCAGGGGTGTGTGGCCTAATAGGCAAAGGAGGTCCTGCTAGAATTCCTTACAGGGCTCTTCTCACAGGGCCTGCTGTCAGCTCCAGGAGGATTGGCTGCATCAGGGGTGTGTGGCCTAATAGGCAAAGGAGGTCCTGCTAGAATTCCTTACAGGGCTCTTCTCACAGGGCCTGCTGTCAGCTCCAGGAGGATTGGCTACATCAGGGGGTGTGGCCTAATAGGCAAAGGAGGTCCTGCTAGAATTCCTTACAGGGCTCTTCTCACAGGGCCTGCTGTAAGCTCCAGGAGGACTGGCTACATCAGGGGTGTGTGGCCTAATATGCAAAGGAGCTCTTGCTAGAATTCCACCCCTCCTCCTTTGAATATTAGGCCACACCCCCTTGATGCAGCCAATCCTCCTGGAGCTTATAGCAGGCCCTGTACGAAGAGCCCTGTAAGCCAGTGGTGTAGAACTCATTTGTTATGAGGGCCAGATCTGACATAAATAAGTCCTCGTCAGGCCAGGCCGTGTGTGCCATAAGATGTAATGCTACGTAGCAGAGATATAAAACATGCTTAAAATATTAGCACATTAATCTTAAAAATGCTTTCTTTGTATCTCTCCCATGGGATCCAGGGAACTGGGCAAAGGAAGCTCTGGCTCTTTCCTTCCTTCCCCAGGGGACCAGGAGGGGGAGGAGCCTCAGCCAATAGAAAGAAGAGAGGCTTGGCTCAGTAGCTGTCCCGTGCAATTGAGAGAGCCTGGCAAAGCAAGCTCCCCCTTCCTCCCCAACAGAGGAGCCTCAGCCAATGGAGAAAACAGAGGTTTTGCTCCGTAGCTACTGTGCGATTGAGCGAACCTGGCAAAGCAAGCTGTGATGCAGAAGGAAGCAAGAGAGAGGGAGAAGGAAGCACACAACGGTCAGTTGCTTGGGGCCCGATAGGAGGCCTCTGGGGGCCTGATTCGGCCCTTGTGTGGCCTAATATGCAAATAGGGTTGCCAATCCCCAGGTGGGGGCAGGGGATCCCCCAGTATGGAGGCCCTCCCCCTGGTTCAAGGTCATCAGAAAGTGGAGTGGGGAGGAAAATGTCTGCTGGGCACTCCATTATACCCTAAGCAGAACAATTCCCATCTGTTATGATGGAGAATTGATCTGCGGGTATCTGGGGCTCTGGGGAAGCTGTTTTTTTTAGACAGAGGCACCAAATATGCAGAACTGGATGGTGCCTCTCCTCAAAATACCTGCCAAGTTTCAAAAAGATTGAACAAGGGAGTCCAATTCTATGAGCCCCCAAAGAAGGTGCCCCTATCCTTCATTAATTCCAAAGGAAGGAAGGCATTTAAATGTGAGGGCCAGAACGCCCTTGGAGTTCAATCATGCTTGTCACACCCTTGCTCCTGGCTCTACCCCCTAAGTCCCCAGAGTGGCTCACAATCTTCTTTATCTTCCTCCCCCACAACAGACACCCTGTGAGGTGGGTGGGGCTGGAGAGGGCTCTCACAGCAGCTGCCCTTTCAAGGACAACCTCTGCCAGAGCTATAGATGACCCAAGGCCATTCCAGCAGGTGCAAGTGGAGGAGTGGGGAATCAAACCGGGTTCTCCCAAATAAGAGTCCGCACCCTTCACCACCACACCAAACTGGCTCTCCCAGTTTGTACCCAGGATTTCTCATGTGAACTTTGGAATGAACCTTGGACTTTAAAAAAAGAAATACTCTGGCAAGAATTCAGAGACTTATAACTTGTGTAGTATGTACTTGGAACCTGGACTTGATTATCAGAAGTTTTTTGTGACATGGAGATTGAATCTGATGTACTGCATCTGGAATTATGCACTTTGTCGAAGTTATATGTTCCTGTGAACTCTGTATGTGTTATTTTATAATTACTATATGAGATTTGCAGCTCCATGAATGATGAATTATTTGGGCACTATTACAGTAATTTGTTTTTGGATTAGGCGCCACCTGGAGGTTGGCAGCCTTACTGCACTGAGCACCTACTTTTCAGTCTCTTCTGGCGCAGCGAGAGCATTTCGTAGAGTTCCCGTTCCACCAACCCATCACCTTCGTCTTCATCCAGCCATTTCCCACAGGGGAACGTCTGCTCAATGCCAGTAAATGGGCAATACACTGTCACCTAGTGGGGGGAGGAGGAAAATAATCCAGCTCAATAAATAAACCAAATTTACTATTATCCGTTTCCCCAGAGAGAGAGACAGAGACAGACAGACAGAGGGGGGGTGAGAGAGAGAGACAGAGACAGACAGACAGAGGGGGAGAGACAGAGACAGACAGACAGAGGGAGAGAGACAGAGACAGACAGACAGAGGGGGAGAGAGAGAGACAGACAGAGAGAGAAGTTAAGAACAGCAGACTCTGATCTGGAGAGCCAGGTTTGATTCCCCATTTCTCCTCCACATGCAGCTAGCTGGGTGACCTTGGGTCAGCCACAGGCCTCCCAGAGCTCTCTCACCCACCCCCACCCGCCTGCAAGGTGCTTCTTGTGGGGAGAGGAAGATGATTGTAAGCAACTCTGGGAATCCTTAAAGTAGAGGGGGGAAAGGTAAAGGTAGTCCCCTGTGCAATCAACAGTCATTTTCGACTCTGGGGTAACGTCGCATTACGTTTTCACGGCAGACTTTTTTACGGGGTGGTTTGCCATTGCCTTCCCCAGTCATCTACATTTTCCCCCCAGCAAGCTGGGGACTCCTTTTACCAACCTCGGAAGGATGGAAGGCTGAGTCAACCTCAAGCTGGCTACCTGAACCCAGCTTCCGCCGGGATCAAATTCAGGTCATGAGCAGAGAGTTCGGACTGCAGCACTGCAGCTTTACCACTCTGCACCCTGGGGCTGCTACCAAAGTAGAGAAAAGCAGGGTATAAAAAATCAACTCTTCTTCTTCTTCAACTATTGTTTGTTTGTTTCTGCCCTCGCAAGGGTCACCAAGGCTGGTAACAATTTAAAACATACATGATAAAATCAAACTTTAAAATCACCCCCCTCCCAACACACATCATTAAAACAAATTACAAACAGTTAAAATATATAAAAAGACAGCAGCAATTTCCGGTTGGAGGGCTGGGGGGAGGCACACCACCGCAAGACACTGTTTTCTTAACGTAACCTGATCTACTTAATAGTAGGCCTTATGTTGCACATAGACGAAGTCCCCATCTTCCCAATCAAAGGACTTCCCAAACAACAGAGGTGCAGAAGAGCTGATGTGCAGATCTCTTTTATTGTTTTTCCACATTAATATGGGAAGGAAAACAGCCCTTTACACCCCCTTCCTTCGTTCTCCTTCAACTTTCCTTTACAAAACATCATCATTTTATTCCTTCCTGTAAACAAAGGAAATTCATTTGATTGGCTAAGTTCTCGCTTCTGGCAATTTGTGGTATCCGATTGGCTTCAAGAAACCCGTCTCTCTCAGGATGGAGTAATTCCTTAGGGAGTTCTTAGTTCTCTACTCCCAATCTCCCATCTTCCTGGCATCTAGCATCTGCACAGAACTTAGGTGTTCCTTTAAAATTGTGCAGATGGCTTGGTTCCAGAGAATGTGCCGGTAAATACAATCTCCACTGCATGGGCGTGATGGTTTCTTCAGGTTAGGGGGTCCTTCCTGAAGTAGGGAGAAAAGCTTTCCTTAACAACGGATGCTAACCAAACTTTGATAATGTTGTCTTGCTAGAGAAATGTGCTTTGTGATATGCTTCCTTTCATATCTATTATGCTTAGCAAGGATTCTTGTTCTTTTGTTTCCCAGACTTTGGGCCTAGAATCCATAGGAAAGGTACTATACACTTGAAGGCAAGTTCTGCAAACATAATACTTTAAAGGTAATAGTTTTAAAGGTACCAGTAGTGCGAGGTGGGTTAATGCAAATGAGTTCTATGATCAGGATTAATGGAAATCTATCTGACACTCTGTCCATGCTCAAGTGCAAATCCGAATTTACATTCTACACCAGGGGTGGGCCAACGGTAGCTCTCCAGATTTTGTTTTGCCTACAACTCCCATCAGCCCCAGCAAGCATGGCCAATGGCTGGAACTGATGGGAGTTGTAGGCAAAAAAAACATCTGGAGAGTTACCGTTGGCCACCCCTGTTCTACACTTACCAGAAGTGACAAAGGGTAGCTCTAGGAATCTCCAGAAACTGGTAAAACCATAAAGTTCTGAGGAATTCCTTGAGCTACCCCAGAAGTGACAAGGGGTAACTTCAGAAATGGCAAGAAACTCTATGGTTTCCAGTAATTCCTACAGCTACTGTTTTGTCACTTCTGGTGAGAACATACGGTGAGTACATAGGCGGTATTTAAAAAAAAGAAAACTGCTGCCTCTCCAAGCAGAATGTCACGGGCTGGGCGCAAGCGAGAGAGCAAAGTCCAAAGAGAGCCAGTTTGGTGTAGTGGTTAAGTGTGCATGAAGTCCCCCCCCCCCAGCAGTCTGCTCTCTTCTGGTGGGTTGGGGGCCTTCCAGAGCGTGGGATCCCCCATCCCCAACAAGACATTGGCAGCCCTAAGTCCAAGCCAGTGGGCACAACCATTGTGAATGCACAGTATAGAGAAGTGATCATGAGTCCAATTCCACAAATCCAGCCTGTATTAAAGGGATTTCTTTGTCCTCCAGGATTTTAGAAGAATTGCAGATTTATACCCCACCCTCCTCTCTGAATCAGAGACTCAGAGTGGCTCACCATCTCCTTTATCTCCTTCTCCCACAACAGACACCCTGTGAGGTGGGTGGAGCTGAGAGGGCTCTCACAGCAGCTGCCCTTTCAAGGACAATGCCTAGGAGAGCTATGGCTGACCTAAGGTCATTCCAGCAGGTGCAAGTGGAGGAATGGGGAAATCAAACCAGGTTCTCCCAAATAAGAGTCTGCATGCTTAACCACCACACCAAACTGGCTCTCTATACTCTGAATCTCAGAGTCTCAGAGCCATCACAACCTCCTCTACCTCCCCCCTCCCACAAGAGACACCCTGTGAAGTAGGTGGGGCTGAGTTTCAAGGACAACTCCTGTGGAAGCTATGGCTGACCCAAGGCCATTCCAGCAGGTGCAAGTGCAGGACTGGGGAATCGAACCCGGTTCTCCCAGATAAGAGTCCACAACCACTACACCAAACTGGCTCTCAAGAAGAGGGGGGAGTGTGGGATATAAATCCAGTATCATACTGGATTTATATCCCACACTCCACTCCGAATCTCAGAGTTTCAGAGTGCCTCACAATCTCCTTTACCTTCTTCCCCCACAACAGACACCCTGTGAGGTAGGTGGGCCTGAGAGAGCTCTCAACAGAAGCTGCCCTTTCAAGGACAACTCCTACGAGAGCTATGGCTGACCTAAGGCCATTCCAGCAGGTGCAAGTGGAGGAGTGGGGAATGGTTCTCCCAGATAAGAGTCCGCGCACTTAACCACTACACCAAACTGGCTCTCTTTAGCATCCTTATTTGTAATCCTTGTAATGACCTTCTAAGGTAGACCTCAGAGTCGATGCTGGAAAGTTTTGTCTCTTCTACAACTAAGTATTGCAAACCTCCTGGAGCAGCCTGGAGATCTCCCAGATTTCCAACAGATCTTCAAACTACAGAAATCAGCTCCCATGGAAAACTTGGCTGCTTTGGAGGGTGGATTCACTTGACAGATCTCAAATCTGATCCAAAGGCTTCACGCTCAAAGCAAAAGTTTACAATCACTGTGATTATGCCAATTCCATGTGAAACTATAGCGATTCAAGTTTTCCAGAGCGGAGGCATTAGACTGAACCAAATACTTTTGAAGTCTTCAACTGAAACAAAAACCGTGCATAAATTGCAAATACGATTAGGATTAGAATATGAAAATTTAAAAGTATTCAGATCTGGCTCTAAGGGAGTTTTAAAACAATCTTAAGGCTGTACTTTTTTGTATATACTTACAAGAAAATAAATCCAGTTGTACGCAGTGGGAATTCCTTGCAACTAAATAGCAAAAAGATTAGCCTGACCGCTAGTACAGTTTTAAGGCACGAATGTTGTGTTGGCTTGCCAATTCAATAGTGATTATTTCAAAGCTTATTGGGGGGGGGGGGGGTTGTAATACCTTTAAATCCAACAACACGACTGAGAATGTTGAAACAATAACCAAACAGATTAGCACAAAATCCAGTAAGATTTTCCGTTGTGCTCCCAAATCAGGGCCAAACTAGATGATAAAGCGACACATGTTGGGTCAGATTTAAGTACTGGCAGGAGCTTTAACACTGGGGATATGGGAGGGGGCTCAGGGTTGTGTGAGCTGCGACATCCAAGGCTTTTCTTGTAGAAATAGAAGGAACTCATTTGCAGAGCAGGCCACACCCCCTGACATCACCATTGTTTTGCACAGGGCTTTTTGGTGGGAAAAGTCCAGCAGGAATTCATTTGCATATCGCACAACCCCTGATGCTAAGCCAGTCAGAACTGTGTTCCTGCTAATAAGAAATGCTCTTCTCACAGGGCCTACTGTGAGAATTACTGTGAGGATTACTGAAGGAGGATAGGGAAATGGCTGAGAAGCTAAATGAAGTTTTTGCCTCCGTCTTCACTGTGGAAGACGAGGACTTTTTGCCCGCCCCAGAACCACTAATTTTGGAAGCGGTGTTGAAAGACCTGCGTCAGATTGAGGTGACAAAAGAGGAGGTCCTACAACTGATAGACAAATTAAAAACTAATAAGTCACCGGGTCCGGATGGCATACATCCGAGAGTTCTGAAAGAACTCAAAGTTGAACTTGTGGATCTTCTAACAAAAATCTGTAATCTTTCATTGAAATCTGCCTCCGTTCCTGAGGATTGGAAGGTAGCAAATGTCACCCCATCTTTAAAAAGGGTTCCAGAGGAGATCCGGGAAATTACAGGCCAGTCAGTCTGACCGGGAAAGTTGGTAGAAACCATTATCAAGGACAGAATGAGTAGGCACATTGATGAACACGGGTTATTGAGGAAGACTCAGCATGGGTTCTGCAAGGGAAGATCTTGCCTCACTAACCTGTTACATTTCTTTGAGGGGGTGAACAAACATGTGGACAAAGGAGACCCGATAGACGTTGTTTACCTTGACTTCCAGAAAGCTTTTGATAAAGTTCCTCATCAAAGGCTCCTTAGAAAGCTTGAGAGTCATGGAGTAAAAGGACAGGTCCTCTTGTGGATCAAAAACTGGCTGAGTAATAGGAAGCAGAGAGTGAGTATAAATGGGCAGTCTTCGTAGTGGAGGACGGTAAGCAGTGGGGTGCCGCAGGGCTCGGTACTGGGTCCCATGCTCTTTAACTTGTTCATAAATGATTTAGAGTTGGGAGTGAGCAGTGAAGTGGCCAAGTTTACGGATGACACTAAATTGTTCAGGGTGGTGAGAACCAGAGAGGATTGTGAGGAACTCCAAAGGGACCTGTTGAGGCTGGGTGAGTGGGCGTCAACGTGGCAGATGCGGTTCAATGTGGCCAAGTGCAAAGTAATGCACATTGGGGCCAAGAATCCCAGCTACAAATACAAGTTGATGGGGTGTGAACTGGCAGAGACTGACCAAGAGAGAGATCTTGGGGTCGTGGTAGATAACTCACTGAAAATGTCAAGACAGTGTGCGTTTGCAATAAAAAAGGCCAACGCCATGCTGGGAATTATTAGGAAGGGAATTGAAAACAAATCAGCCAGTATCATAATGCCCATGTATAAATCGATGGTGCAGTCTCATTTGGAGTACTGTGTGCAGTTCTGGTCGCTGCACCTCAAAAAGGATATTATAGCATTGGAGAAAGTCCAGAAAAGGGCAACTAGAATGATTAAAGGGCTGGAACACTTTCCCTATGAAGAAAGGTTGAAATGCTTGGGACTCTTTAGCTTGGAGAAACGTCGACTGTGGGGTGACATGATAGAGGTTTACAAGATAATGCATGGGATGGAGAAAGTAGAGAAAGAAGTACTTTTCTCCCTTTCTCACAATACAAGAACTCATGGGCATTCGATGAAATTGCTGAGCAGACAGGTTAAAACGGATAAAAGGAAGTACTTCTTCACCCAAAGGGTGATTAACATGTGGAGTTCACTGCCACAGGAGGTGGTGGCGGCCACAAGTATGGCCACCTTCAAGAGGGGTTTAGATAAAAATATGGAGCATAGGTCCATCAGTGGCTATTAGCCACAGTGTGTGTGTATATACAAAAATTTTTGCCACTGTGTGACACAGAGTGTTGGACTGGATGGGCTGTTGGCCTGATCCAACATGGCTTCTCTTATGTTCTTATGTTCTTAAGCTCTTGGAGGACTGGCTACATCAGGGGTGTGTGGCCTAATATGCAAAGGAGCTCTTGCTACAAAGAAAAGCCCTGATTATAGGCCATACATTCTTGATGTAGCCAATCCTCTAAGAGCTTACAGGGCTCTTCTTACAGGGCTTACTGTAAGCTCCAGGAGGATTGGCTGCATCAGGGGTGTGTGGCCTAATAGGCAAAGGAGGTCCTGCTAGAATTCCTTACAGGGCTCTTCTCACAGGGCCTGCTGTAAGCTCCAGGAGGATTGGCTACATCAGGGGAGTGTGGCCTAATAGGCAAAGGAGGTCCTGCTAGAATTCCTTACCGGGCGCTTCTCACAGGGCCTGCTGTAAGCTCCAGGAGGATTGGCTACATCAGGAGGGTGTGGCCTAATAGGCAAAGAGGTCCTGCTAGAATTCCTTACAGGGCTCTTCTCACAGGGACTACTGTAAGCTCCAGGAGGACTGGCTACATCAGGGGTGTGTGGCCTAATAGGCAAAGGAGGTCCTGCTAGAATTCCTTACAGGGCTCTTAGTACAGGGTCTGCTGTGAGCTCCAGGAGGATTGGCTACATCAGGGGTGTGTGGCCTAATATGCAAAGGAGCTCCTGCTACAAAGAAAAGCCCTGGCTATACATACATCTGTGGGTTTCTTTGGAGTTTCCAAGAAGCCAGATGTTTTTTTCTGCTCTCTTCTTAAATAATATTGGATTGCCCCTTTGGCGTGTAGAAGAGACTTGAAGGGAACTTCTGGCTGTTCAGCATTTTCCTGTTCGTTTCACTGCAGTCCAGAGGGATGGTTAAGCGCTGACGTGGAGCCCAAACCACCATGTCAAAACCACTGATTTATGCAACCAGAATTTCTTGCACCAATCTGCTGCCCCTCTTAGCTCTCTTTCTCTCCCTCCTTTTCCTACAGGCTGAATCAAATCATGACACACACCCCCTGGGATTTTTTTTCCCAGTTGGCTTGGCATCGGGAGGTGTGGCCTAATATACAAATAAGTTCCTGCTGGGCTTTTTCTACAAAAAAAGCCCTCATGAACCCCAGAAGAAGAAGAAGACTGCAGATTTATACCCCACCCTTCTTTCTGAATCAGAGACTCAGAGCGGCTCACAATCTCCTATAACTTCTCCCCATCGGTGAGGTAGTGGGGCAGAGAGGGGTCTCACAGCAGCTTCCCTTTCAAGGACAACTCCTGCAAGAGCTATGGCTGACCCAAGGCCATTCCAGCAGGTGCAAGTGGAGGAGTGGGGAATCAAACCCGGTTCTCACAGATAAGAGTCCACGCACTTAACCGCTACACAAAACTGGCTCGAAGAAGAAGAAGACTACAGATTTATACCCCATCCTTCTCTCTGAATCAGAGACTCAGAGCGGCTCACAATCGCCTATATCTTCTCCCCACCTGTGAGGTGGGTGGGGCTGAGAGGGCTTTCACAGCAGCTGCCCTTTCAAGGACAACTTCTGCAAGAGCTATGGCTGACCCAAGGCCATTCCAGCAGTTGCAAGTGAAGGAGTGGGGAATCAAACCCGGTTCTCCCAGATAAGAGTCCGCACACTTAACCACTACACCAAGCTGCCCTTTCAAATACAACCTCACAAGAGCCATGGCTGACCCAAGGCCATTCCAGCAGCTGCAAGTGAAGGAGTGGGGAATCAAACCCGGTTCTCCCAGATAAGAGTCCGCACACTTAACCACTACACCAAGCTGCCCTTTCAAAGACAACCTCTACAAGAGCCATGGCTGACCCAAGGCCATTCCAGCAGTTGCAAGTGAAGGAGTGGGGAATCAAACCCGGTTCTACCAGATAAGAGTCCGTACACTTAAGCACTACACCAAGCTGCCCTTTCAAAGACAACCTCTACGAGAGCCATGGCTGACCCAAGGCCACTCCAGCAGCTGCAAGTGGAGGAGTGGGGAATCAAACCCGGTTCTCCCAGATAAGAGTCCGCACACTTAACCACTACACCAAGCTGCCCTTTCAAAGACAACCTCTACGAGAGCCATGGCTGACCCAAGGCCATTCCAGCAGCTGCAAGTGGAGGAGTGGGGAATCAAACCCGGGTCTCCCAGATAAGAATCCACGACCTCAGAAGGATGGAAGGCTGAGTCAACCTGGAGCTGGCTACTTGAACCCAGCTTCCACCGAGATCGAACTCAGGTCACGAGCAGAGAGCTCAGACCGCAGTACTGCAGCTTTATCACTCTACGTCACGGGGCTCTGTTCTGCTTAACTCCATGGGTGCATTTATACAACGCGGAGAGTCACGGAAGGCCTGTTGATCTAACACTGATCTTTCGCACGTGGCTGGGGCGTTGCGATATATATTAGGAAAAATTAGATTCACAGGATAATAACAATGATGATGGTGATGGTTTTATATCCTGGCCTCCACTCCAAATCTCAGAGTCTCAGAGTGGCTCACAATCTCCTTTACCTTCCTCTCCCACAACTGACACCCTGTGAGGTGGGCGGGGGGCTGAGAGGACTCTCACAGCAGCTGCCCATTCAAGGACAACCTTTGCCAGAGCTATGGCTGACCCAAGGCCCTTCCAGCAGGAGCAAGTGGAGGAGTGGGGAATCAAACCCGGTTCTCCCAGATAAGAGTCTGCACAAGAAGAAGAAGACTGCAGATTTATACCCTGTCCTTCTCTCTGAATCAAAGACTCAGAGTGGCTTACAATCTCCTATATCTTCTCCCCCCACAAGAGACACCCTGTGAGGTGGGTGGGGCTGAGAGGGCTCTCACAGCGGCTGCCCTTTCAAGGACAGAGACTCAGAGTCGCTCACAATCTCCTATATCTTCTCCCCCCACAAGAGACACCCTGTGAGGTGGGTGGGGCTGAGAGGGCTCTCAAAGCAGCTGCCCTTTCAAGGACAACACCTATGAGAGCTATGGTTAACCCAAGGCCATTCCAGCAGGTGCAAGGGGAAGAGTGGGGAATCAAATCCAATTCTCCCAGATAAGAGTCTGCGCACTTCACCACTGCACCAAACTGGATGCTCATATTGACCCAGCGGCCTCATCATTGAAATAAGAGCAGCATTTGCAAAAGCACCAAGGTCACTCAGTTCGGGCAGCTAATGGGAAAACGACCCGACAGCTGTTCCAAGCTGTGAAGCGACCTGTTCTCACCTTCTCGCAGTACCAGCCAGAGCTGACGCCGCAGTTGTCGTGCCCAATGGAGACACGGCTCAAGGGGCTGAGAAGAGCAGCGATCTCGATGTTGAAGAGGTCCGTCCTGGCACGCTCGAACTCGCCTCCCTCCAGGAAAACCTTCCCGCTGTTTTTCAGCCCTTTGGAGCCGTGCATGACGATGTGGATCTTGGAGTTGGTCCCGGCCCCTCTGACGTCCCCAGTCATAACGGCAACGTTGTAAACCATCCCTGAAGGGCACCAGTTGTGTTAGATTCAGAGCCTGCAACAAGCTACTACTACTCATTACATGGCACTTTTTACCTTGTACAAAAAGTTTATTGTTGTGCTAGAAGACCAAAGAGAAGACAGGTTAAAACGGATAAAAGGAAGTACTTCTTCACCCAAAGGGTGATTAACATGTGGAATTCACTGCCACAGGAGGTGGTGGCAGCCACAAGTATAGCCACCTTCAAGAGGGGTTTAGATAAAAATATGGAGCACAGGTCCATCAGTGGCTATTAGCCACAGTGTGTGTGTATATATAAAATTTTTTGCCACTGTGTGACACAGAGTGTTGGACTGGATGGGCCGTTGGCCTGATCCAACATGGCTTCTCTTATGTTCTTAAGTGACACAGAGTGTTGGACTGGATGGGCCATTGGCCTGATCCAGCAGGGCTTCTCTTATGTTCTTATGTGGCACAGAGGGTTGGACTGGATGGGCCATTGGCCTGATCCAACAGGGCTTCTCTTATGTTCTTATGTGACACAGAGTGTTGGACTGGATGGGCCTTTGGCCTGATCCAACATGGCTTCTCTTATGTTCTTATGTGACACAGAGTGTTGGGCTGGATGGGCCACTGGCCTGATCCAACATGGCTTCTCTTATGTTCTTATGTGACACAGAGTGTTGGGCTGGATGGGCCACTGAAGAAGAACAAGAAGAAGAATTGCAGATTTTTACCCCGCCCTTCTCTCTGAATCAGAGACTCAGAGCGGCTTACAATCTCCTGTATCTTCTCCCCCCACAACAGTCACCCTGTGAGGTGGGTGGGGCTGAGAGGGCTCTCACAGCAGCTGCCCTTTCAAGGACAACCTCTGCCAGAGCTATGGCTGACCCAAGGCCATTCCAGCAGGTGCAAGTGGAGGAGTGGGGAATCAAACCCGGTTCTCCCAGATAAGTGTCCGCACACTTAACCACTACACCAAACTGGCTCTCTGATCCAACAGGGCTTCTCTTATGTTCTTATGTGACACAGAGTGTTGGACTGGATGGGCCATTGGCCTGATCCAACATGGCTTCTCTTGTGTTCTTATGTGACACAGAGTGTTGGACTGGATGGGCCACTGGCCTGATCCAACAGGGCTTCTCTTATGTTCTTATGTGACACAGAGTGTTGGACTGGATGGGCCGTTGGCCTGATCCAACATGGCTTCTCTTATGTTCTTATGTGACACAGAGTGTTGGACTGGATGGGCCACTGGCCTGATCCAACAGGGCTTCTCTTATGTTCTTATGTGACACAGAGTGTTGGGCTGGATGGGCCACTGGCCTGATCCAACATGGCTTCTCTTATGTTCTTATGTGACACAGAGTGTTGGACTGGATGGGCCACTGGCCTGATCCAACAGGGCTTCTCTTATGTTCTTATGTGACACAGAGTGTTGGGCTGGATGGGCCACTGGCCTGATCCAACATGGCTTCTCTTATGTTCTTATGTGACACAGAGTGTTGGGCTGGATGGGCCACTGGCCTGATCCAACATGGCTTCTCTTATGTTCTTATGTGACACAGAGTGTTGGGCTGGATGGGCCACTGGCCTGATCCAACAGGGCTTCTCTTATGTTCTTATGTGACACAGAGTGTTGGGCTGGATGGGCCACTGGCCTGATCCAACATGGCTTCTCTTATGTTCTTATGTGACACAGAGTGCTGGACTGGATGGGCCACTGGCCTGATCCAACATGGCTTCTCTTATGTTCTTATGTGACACAGAGTGTTGGGCTGGATGGGCCACTGGCCTGATCCAACATGGCTTCTCTTATGTTCTTATGTGACACAGAGTGCTGGACTGGATGGGCCACTGGCCTGATCCAACAGGGCTTCTCTTATGTTCTTATGTGACACAGAGTGTTGGGCTGGATGGGCCACTGGCCTGATCCAACATGGCTTCTCTTATGTTCTTATGTGACACAGAGTGTTGGACTGGATGGGCCACTGCCCTGATCCAACATGGCTTCTCTTATGTTCTTATGTGACACAGAGTGTTGGACTGGATGGGCCACTGGCCTGATCCAACATGGCTTCTCTTATGTTCTTATGTGACACAGAGTGTTGGACTGGATGGGCCACTGGCCTGATCCAACATGGCTTCTCTTATGTTCTTATGTGACACAGAGTGCTGGACTGGATGGGCCACTGGCCTGATCCAACAGGGCTTCTCTTATGTTCTTATGTGACACAGAGTGTTGGGCTGGATGGGCCACTGGCCTGATCCAACATGGCTTCTCTTATGTTCTTATGTGACACAGAGTGTTGGACTGGATGGGCCACTGGCCTGATCCAACATGGCTTCTCTTATGTTCTTATGTGACACAGAGTGTTGGACTAAATGGGCCACTGGCCTGATCCAACATGGCTTCTCTTATGTTCTTATGTGACACAGAGTGTTGGACTGGATGGGCCACTGGCCTGATCCAACATGGCTTCTCTTATGTTCTTATGTGACACAGAGTGCTGGACTGGATGGGCCACTGGCCTGATCCAACAGGGCTTCTCTTATGTTCTTATGTGACACAGAGTGTTGGGCTGGATGGGCCACTGGCCTGATCCAACATGGCTTCTCTTATGTTCTTATGTGACACAGAGTGTTGGACTGGATGGGCCACTGGCCTGATCCAACATGGCTTCTCTTATGTTCTTATGTGACACAGAGTGCTGGACTGGATGGGCCACTGGCCTGATCCAACAGGGCTTCTCTTATGTTCTTATGTGACACAGAGTGTTGGGCTGGATGGGCCACTGGCCTGATCCAACATGGCTTCTCTTATGTTCTTATGTGACACAGAGTGTTGGACTGGATGGGCCACTGGCCTGATCCAACATGGCTTCTCTTATGTTCTTATGTGACACAGAGTGTTGGACTGGATGGGCCACTGGCCTGATCCAACATGGCTTCTCTTATGTTCTTATGTGACACAGAGTGTTGGACTGGATGGGCCACTGGCCTGATCCAACATGGCTTCTCTTATGTTCTTATGTGACACAGAGTGCTGGACTGGATGGGCCACTGGCCTGATCCAACAGGGCTTCTCTTATGTTCTTATGTGACACAGAGTGTTGGGCTGGATGGGCCACTGGCCTGATCCAACATGGCTTCTCTTATGTTCTTATGTGACACAGAGTGTTGGACTGGATGGGCCAGTGGCCTGATCCAACATGGCTTCTCTTATGTTCTTATGTGACACAGAGTGTTGGGCTGGATGGGCCACTGGCCTGATCCAACATGGCTTCTCTTATGTTCTTATGTGACACAGAGTGTTGGACTGGATGGGCCACTGGCCTGATCCAACATGGCTTCTCTTATGTTCTTATGTGACACAGAGTGTTGGACTGGATGGGCCACTGGCCTGATCCAACATGGCTTCTCTTATGTTCTTATGTGACACAGAGTGCTGGACTGGATGGGCCACTGGCCTGATCCAACATGGCTTCTCTTATGTTCTTATGTGACACAGAGTGCTGGGCTGGATGGGCCACTGGCCTGATCCAACATGGCTTCTCTTATGTTCTTATGTGACACAGAGTGTTGGGCTGGATGGGCCACTGGCCTGATCCAACATGGCTTCTCTTATGTTCTTATGTGACACAGAGTGTTGGGCTGGATGGGCCACTGGCCTGATCCAACATGGCTTCTCTTATGTTCTTATGTGACACAGAGTGTTGGACTGGATGGGCCACTGGCCTGATCCAACATGGCTTCTCTTATGTTCTTATGTGACACAGAGTGTTGGACTGGATGGGCCACTGGCCTGATCCAACATGGCTTCTCTTATGTTCTTATGTGACACAGAGTGTTGGACTGGATGGGCCATTGGCCTGATCCAACAGGGCTTCTCTTATGTTCTTATGTGACACAGAGTGTTGGGCTGGATGGGCCACTGGCCTGATCCAACATGGCTTCTCTTATGTTCTTATGTGACACAGAGTGTTGGGCTGGATGGGCCACTGGCCTGATCCAACATGGCTTCTCTTATGTTCTTATGCGACACAGAGTGTTGGACTGGATGGGCCACTGGCCTGATCCAACATGGCTTCTCTTATGTTCTTATGCGACACAGAGTGTTGGACTGGATGGGCCACTGGCCTGATCCAACAGGGCTTCTCTTATGTTCTTATGTGACACAGAGTGTTGGACTGGATGGGCCATTGGCCTGATCCAACAGGGCTTCTCTTATGTTCTTATGTGACACAGAGTGTTGGGCTGGATGGGCCACTGGCCTGATCCAACATGGCTTCTCTTATGTTCTTATGTGACACAGAGTGTTGGGCTGGATGGGCCATTGGCCTGATCCAACATGGCTTCTCTTATGTTCTTATGTGACACAGAGTGTTGGACTGGATGGGCCATTGGCCTGATCCAACAGGGCTTCTCTTATGTTCTTATGTGACACAGAGTGTTGGGCTGGATGGGCCACTGGCCTGATCCAACATGGCTTCTCTTATGTTCTTATGTGACACAGAGTGTTGGGCTGGATGGGCCACTGGCCTGATCCAACATGGCTTCTCTTATGTTCTTATGTGACACAGAGTGTTGGGCTGGATGGGCCATTGGCCTGATCCAACATGGCTTCTCTTATGTTCTTATGTGACACAGAGTGTTGGACTGGATGGGCCATTGGCCTGATCCAACAGGGCTTCTCTTATGTTCTTATGTGACACAGAGTGTTGGGCTGGATGGGCCACTGGCCTGATCCAACATGGCTTCTCTTATGTTCTTATGTGACACAGAGTGTTGGGCTGGATGGGCCACTGGCCTGATCCAACAGGGCTTCTCTTATGTGACACAGAGTGTTGGACTGGATGGGCCATTGGCCTGATCCAACAGGGCTTCTCTTATGTTCTTATGTGACACAGAGTGTTGGACTGGATGGGCCATTGGCCTGATCCAACAGGGCTTCTCTTATGTTCTTATATGACACAGAGTGTTGGACTGGATGGGCCGTTGGCCTGATCCAACATGGCTTCTCTTATGTTCTTATGTGACACAGAGTGTTGGACTGGATGGGCCATTGGCCTGATCCAACAGGGCTTCTCTTATGTTCTTATGTGACACAGAGTGTTGGACTGGATGGGCCATTGGCCTGATCCAACATGGCTTCTCTTATGTTCTTATGTGACACAGAGTGTTGGACTGGATGGGCCGTTGGCCTGATCCAACAGGGCTTCTCTTATGTTCTTATGTGACACAGAGTGTTGGACTGGATGGGCCATTGGCCTGATCCAACAGGGCTTCTCTTATGTTCTTATGTGACACAGAGTGTTGGACTGGATGGGCCAGTGGCCTGATCCAACAGGGCTTCTCTTATGTTCTTATGTGACACAGAGTGTTGGACTGGATGGGCCACTGGCCTGATCCAACAGGGCTTCTCTTATGTTCTTATGTGACACAGAGTGTTGGACTGGATGGGCCACTGGCCTGATCCAACAGGGCTTCTCTTATGTTCTTATGTGACACAGAGTGTTGGACTGGATGGGCCACTGGCCTGATCCAACATGGCTTCTCTTATGTTCTTATGTGACACAGAGTGTTGGACTGGATGGGCCATTGGCCTGATCCAACATGGCTTCTCTTATGTTCTTATGTGACACAGAGTGTTGGACTGGATGGGCCGTTGGCCTGATCCAACAGGGCTTCTCTTATGTTCTTATGTGACACAGAGTGTTGGACTGGATGGGCCATTGGCCTGATCCAACAGGGCTTCTCTTATGTTCTTATGTGACACAGAGTGTTGGACTGGATGGGCCATTGGCCTGATCCAACAGGGCTTCTCTTATGTTCTTATGTGACACAGAGTGTTGGACTGGATGGGCCACTGGCCTGATCCAACAGGGCTTCTCTTATGTTCTTATGTGACACAGAGTGTTGGACTGGATGGGCCACTGGCCTGATCCAACAGGGCTTCTCTTATGTTCTTATGTGACACAGAGTGTTGGACTGGATGGGCCACTGGCCTGATCCAACATGGCTTCTCTTATGTTCTTATGTGACACAGAGTGTTGGACTGGATGGGCCGTTGGCCTGATCCAACATGGCTTCTCTTATGTTCTTACTTACACGGGTGTTCCCGCCGGGCTCCTTGGAGCCATAAGGCAGAGGTGTCAAACTCATTTGTTACAAGGGCCGGATCTGACATAAATGAGACCTTGAGGGGCCGAGTCTTGTTGGGTTGGGCCGGGCCATGTTGAGGCGGGCCATGTGTGTATTTAAGATTAGGAAGCAGAGATATAAATTTTATAAAGAACACAAACAATATACATATATTTTTTTAAAAAATTAAAACATGCTTAAACTGTTAGCACTCACTGGTTTTAAGGATGTTTTCTTTGTATTTCTCCCATGGGATCTGGGCAAAGGAAGCTCTGGCTCTTTCCCTCCCTCCCCAAGGGACCAGGAGGGGGCGGAAGAAGATGAAGAAGAAGATATTGGATTTATATCCCGCCCTCCACTCCGAAGAGTCTCAGAGCGGCTCACAATCTCCTTTCCCTTCCTCCCCCACAACAGACACCCTGTGAGGTGGGTGGGGCTGGAGAGGGCTCTCACAGCAGCTGCCCTTTCAAGGACAACCTCTGCCAGAGCTATGGCTGACCCAAGGCCATGCTAGCAGGTGCAAGTGGAGGAGTGGGGAATCAAACCCGGTTCTCCCAGATAAGAGTCCGCACACTTAACCACTACACCAAACCGGCTCTCCTCAGGAGCCTCAGCCAATAGAGGAAGTGGTAAAAGATTGTATGGTTAAACTGGCACAAAGCATTGGCTATAATATAAAACTTGATCAATGGTCAAAGGTATGGAAGGTTAATGTAAAAATAACCACATCTATTGCTGTCATGATCCTGGGCCTAGCGAGGCCTACAGGTCAAAGGGAAGCCTGCTTTGGAGTTACTGGGGAAAGCCCACATCTCCCAGGATCCCCTCTGTCCCTCTGATTGGGTAGCAAGGGGTTTGGAGGGAAACAGGCTCAGAGAGGGGTGGGGTCTGGGAAGAGAATATAAAGGCCCAGCCCAGGAAGTGGGTGTTCTTTCCCTGGAAGGCTTCGCTAGAGGCAGGCTGTTGCCTGGAGAGCTGGAAGGAGGGGAAAGACCCTTACCCAAGGGGGGGTAAGTGTTAGTATTAGTTTAGGGGCTGTATACATAGACGGGTTAGGGCATTTGTTTATTTTCCCTTCACCCTTTTACTGGTTAATGTACCTTGTTTGTTTATATTGCACTGACCTTAGAATAAACCTTTTTGTTGTTGTTCACTCTGCCTGGTCCTCACGCCTATTATTTGGCCTAAGCTACAGGAGGCCTGAAGGGCTTGGGAGGGGACTCCGGGCCTTCTCAAGGGGAACTCTTAACCCAGAGTGGTGGCAGCCATTGATAAGACCCACCCCCCCCCCCCCGAGTCGTGACAATTGCTTTTAAGGAAAACTTGTATAAAATGTTTTACAGATGGTCTCTAACGCCAGAAGAACAAGCTAAAATGTTTCCAGGAATGACAAATATTTGTTGGGAATATAAGAGCAGTGAGGGTACCTTCTTTCATTTGCGGTGGTTTTGTTAAAAAAAAAAAAGCTATGAATTATTGGGAAATGATACATGAAATGCTGCGGAAAAGGCTGTCACTACCATTGCCGTTTAAACCTGTTTTTTGTAGAACAGCAAGGTCACTCCGACACCTCCAAGTCCCGTGTGGTTGGCCCAAGAGGAAAATAACGTTGTTAGGATTGTCAAGGGAAGGAAATGACCTTTTCTCCCTAATCTCTTCTGTCATGAATAGTTTAACATGTTTACAGTGGGCACCGCAGGTTAGAGGATGCATTCTTCCACAGACATCAATGGGTTTTTAGGGCTGGCAACTTCAAACTTTGAACACAGCTCAGGGTCCCGGCTGGAGTGAAACGGTTAGGAGTTGGAATACAGCCAGTTACAGAGACAGAAGTCAGAGTTATACGGAGGGGCCTTGGAAAAGGCAGTCTGCAAGTGGATGCTGTTTGATTGGGTGGGGGGGGGGAATGTAATTTATGGACTGACACTACTTCCCAGGTACTCCCATGCCTCCAGTACCCTGCCCCTGAAACCGGCTTTTATTGAGGGCAGTGCCAAATAATAAAAAATTGAGGGCGTTTTCGCACTTACCTTACGCCGGAGCGACGTCCCTCTTCACCGCGCAGCGTCTGTGCGGATTTTGCACTAATTGCTCCGCAGAACCTGGAAGAGCCACAAAGTCCCGCGGCGTTTGCGTCGCAAATGTAAACTGGTTTTTAGCGGTTTACATTTGCGACGCAAAAGCCGCGGGACTTTGCGGCTCTTCCGGGTTCTGCGGAGCAATTAATGCGAAATCCACACAGACGCAGCGCGGTGAAGAGGGACGTCGCTCCGGCGTAAGGTAAGTGCGAAAACGCCCTGAGTCATTTGAGCACGGTGTGGGGCTAGGTTTGCCAAGTCCAATTCAAGAAATATCTGGGGACTTTGGGGGTGGAGCCAAGAAACTTTGGGGCTGGAGCCGGGAGCAAGGTTGTGACAAGCGTGATTGAACTCGCATCACATTTAAAGGGACCACGCTCCTTTTAAATGCCTTCCTCCATTGGAGATAATGAAGCACTTTTGGCACCTTCGTTAGGGGCTCATAGAATCGGACCCCCTGCCCCAATCCTTTTGAAACTTGGAGGGTATTTTGAGGAGAGGGCACTGGATACCATGTTGGAAATTTAGTGCCTCTATCAAAAACCAGACCACCCCAGAGTATCAGATACCTGTGGATCAATTCTCTATTATACCCTATGGGAATCAGTCTCCATAGGGAATAATGGAGTGCCCAGCAGACATTTCCCTCCCCTCCCCCTGCTTTCTGATGGCCCTGAAGCGGGGGGAGGGCCCCCAAACCGGAGGATCTCCTGCCCTCACCTGGGGATTGGCAACCCTATGTGGGGCTCACTTGCTATCACAGGCTTTCTCGGGAGGTGGTGGGCTCTCCTTCCTTGGAGGTTTTTAAACAGAGACTAGATGGCCACCTGACAGTGATGAAGATCCCGTGAATTTGGGGGGAAGTGTTTGTGAGTTTCCTGCATTGTGCAGGGGGTTGGGCTAGATGACCCTGGAGGTCCCTTCCAACTCTTTGATTCTATGATTCTATTTGAACATCAGCAGAGGAAGGAGGAGGAGGAGATTGGATTTATACCCTGACCTTTGTTAACCGAAGGAGTCTCAGGGACTTTCTGCGTGCCAAGCAGATGCTCTGCTAACTGAGCCACGAAACCTCCCCTTCTTCACCCACCAATCTGAAGCCAAATCAAAGGCACGGGCCACTTCATCTTGCAGAGTTTCGGCGTTCTTAAGGCTGTCTGCGGAGCAAGGCAAACATGGTTGCTTTTCTCCTGCAGAGATTTTTACCTTGTTAAAATTGTACGTCAGGCGGAAAATCCCTGGCAGGGGTCTTCTAGCAACAGCGGCCTCCCTTATGCTCACAGACGCCGGGGACCTGAGCAGCTGTTCAGTGACTCTGGCAGCTGAGCACTGACGTTAAACGGGTGGAATAAATAAGCGCTGAGCTCCCAACCGCTGGTTTTCACACATGCACCCAGGCCTCAGATTCAGCAGGAGCTCACAGGAGCACAGCTCCTGAACCTTTCTGAAGGTTCCTCCTCTTTCTCTCCACCTACCGACCTACCTTGTTCATTGAATAGTAGGTGCAGCTGCATGACAATTCCTGGATTAGGAGAGCAGGCAGCCAGCCAGCCACCAAAGGCTCTGGCACACCCCCAGCAGCCCTCATTAATCCCACGCCGCCTTTTCTCCACATCTTATGTGATTTTGGACGGCAGGTGGCTTGCTGGCCTTCTGACTGGGGGGGCAGCCCAGGAGAGCCCCAGGTGAGCGAGGCCTGCTTGAGCTGGCTGGATCTCTATCCAGCCCAAGCAGGCCTCACTTGCCCGGGGCTCTCCTTTCTTGCATCGGGTTGCTTTAGGCTGGGTGGGAGCGGCATATGCTAATGAGCTCCACCACCTGTTTTTCTACAAAACGACCGCTGTGTGCACCTGAAGCAGCCTTAGAACGAATCATCAGGGCATTAGCCCATCGAGGTGAGGACTGTCTACTCAGTTTGGCAGTGGCTTCCAGGGGTCTCAGGTGGTGGCCTTTCACTTCACCTTTTACCTGGTCCTTTTAACCAGAGATGCTGGGGATCGAACTTGGAACCTCCTGAAGGCCAAGCAGAGGCTCTTCCCCTTTTACCTACCTCAGGGATCCGTAGCTTATGGCTCTAGAGCAGGGGTGGCCAAACTGTGGCTTGGGAGCCACACGTGGCTCTTTCACACATATTGGCTGCAGTCACGCACGCTAAATAATGCACTTTCGATCCAATTTCAGTGCACTTTCCAACTGGATTTCACTGTGTGAACTTGCAAGATCCAGTTGCAAAGTGCATTGAAAGAGGATTGAAAGTGCATTATTTCGTGTGGGTGATCACAGCCATTGTGTGGCTCTTGAAGCCCCCACCACACTGTTGGCCAGCTAGGAGATGGCATTTGGCCCTTTCAATCATTTCTTCAAGGCAACCCAGCCAGCGGCTTAGAGAATGCATTTAAAGTTAAAGTTGTTTTCTTTCCACCTCTCTCTCTCCTTCCTTCCTTCCTTCCTTCCTTCCTTCCTTCCTTCCTTCCTTCCTTCCTTCCTTCCTGTCCTGCGGCTCTCAAATATCTGATGTTTAATCTATGCGGCTCTTACATTAAGCCAGTTTGGCCACCCCTGCTTTAGAGCCGAATGTGGTTCAGTATAGAACTGTTGCTTTTAAAAAAAAGAAAATCAAATGCTTAAGCCGCCCTGAGCCTGCTCCGGCGGGGAGGGTGGGATACAAATAAAATTTTGTTGTTGTTGTTGTTGTAAGGTATGTTTGGAGGGGTATGCTAGTGTAACCAGTATATGAGAGGAATGGAAGCAAAAGATTTTTATGGGACTAAAGAACTTACTAGAAATCCTTCAGAGAGGTTTTTGTGAGACTAAAGGGCTTCTGTCACTGAGTAAGATGGCGGGGTTGCCCAATTTGGTGCCTCCAGAAGGCAGGCGCCCTAGGCAATAGCCTAGTTTTAGGACTGGCAATCCCCAGGTAGGACCAAGTGAAACAAGCTAATCTGTGAAAAATGCTATTACAAAATATAATTTATACAAGGGAAAGAGTGCATTTCAGCAACCTCATAATTTTACATACCGCATGTGCATATTTATGCACTTATATACACCATTGTGCAAATAGTCCATAACATCATAAGTCTAGAAAAGAGCTCCAACGGACCGCTAGCAGAGTAAAGCCCGTTTCGGACTGTCAGGTCCTTCCTCCAGGAAGCGTCTTGCAAAACTTGCGGTATGTGTGTAGAAAATATTCACAATGTTCAGTTCTTTCACAAATTCATGCATAATCAGAACACTGCTGCCTCCATCTGGTCAGCAAGTTAATTGCCAAAATATGCACATGCGGTATGTAAAATTATGAGGTTGCTAAAATGCACTCTTTTCCTTGTATGAATTATATTTTTGTGATAGCATTTTTCACAGAGTGGTTTGTTTCATTTGGTTGCAACTTCATTCCTCTGTGTAGCCTATTGTGCATTTTCATATAATCCCCAGGTGAGGGCAGGGGATCCCCCAGTTTGGAGGCCCTCCCCCCACTTCAGGGTCATCAGAAAGTGTGTGTGGGGGGGGGAAATGCCTGCTGCACACTCCATTATTTGCTATGATTAATTCCCATAGGGAATGATGGAGAATAGATCTGCGGGTATCTGGGGCTCTGCAGGGGGCTGTTTTTTGAGGTAGAGGCACCAAATTTGCAGCAGAGCATTCTGTGCCGCTCCTCAAAACACCCGCCAAGTTTCAAAAGGATTGGACCAGGGGGTCCAGTTCTATGAGCCCCAAAAGGAGCTGCCCCTAGCCTTCATTATTTCTAATGAAGGGAAGGTATTTAAAAGGTGTGTTGTCCCTTTCAATGTGATGGCCAGAACTCCCTTTGGAGTTCAGTGATGCTTGTCACAACCTTGCTCCTGGCTCCACCCCCATGTCTGCTGGCTCCACCCCCATGTCTCCTGGCTCCACCCCAATGTCTGCTGGCTCCGCCCCCAAAGTCCCCAGATATTTCTTGAATTGGACCTGGCAAGCCTACCTCACCTAGAGGCTGACAACCACATAACTTGTGTTGAATTTGGAGAGGGGTGGGGCGACACACAACACAAATGCCTATAACTTCATTTTTCTGCTTCAAAATGACATCAAGGCTAAGGGAGACATTCTGGAAAGGCTCTTGACTGACTTTGTGGCAGGCCGCTAAGCAAGCTGAGAGCTTATTTTGTCCCAAGAGGGTGAGGTCTTTGCGTACAGGAGCTCTAATGAAGAAGTCAGACCCCTGACAGGTGTCAGGCCTCACACTGTGGTAGAACCCCAGGAGTTGGGGGAGGAAGACTCGGCTTCTTCCCAGCCAATCGGCACAGAGATTGATCACCACAGAACTTGCTGGCAGCTCATCCATCAGCGACTCAAATAAATAATTGAGCTGCTTCAGAAAGGGCGGCTTACAGGACGGAGGCTGCTGTGCGACCGCCGGAAGCCTGAATTCAGCACGACTTCCCAGTAGCCCTCCTCAGCAGGCCTACGGTTGGAGCAGATGCCTCGTGGCCCAAAATAGCGCTTTGTGTTCCTTCTTTTCCCCAGGGGTTAGGAAGTTCTGGGCAACCTCCAGAGCATCAGTTGCCTTTTGCAAACAAAGGTCTTTTTTCTAACGGCAAACTATAATGGATGTTATAATCTCTTAAGAAACCATGCCCTCTATTTAAACTAACAAGGCCAGAATGTTACCTAGATTTATGGCACTTCGCACCTACAACAGCAGCCTGCCTTTTTTTTTTATCACCCTCCAGTGTTGTTTCAGCCCTGCCTTGTCCTAACGCTAACAAACACAGATTCGTATTGGTAAGCAGAAGGTCCCAGGTTCAATCCCCGGCTTCTCCAACTAAAAAGGGTCCAGGCAAATAGGTGTGAAAGACCTCAGCTGTTCAAGGGGAGGGACGGTGGCTCAGTGGTAGAGCATCTGCTTGGTAAGCAGGAGGTCCCAGGTTCAATCCCCGGCATCTCCAACTAAAAAGGGTCCAGGCAAATAGGCGTGAAAAACCTCAGCTGGAGACCCTGGAGAGCCACTGCTGGTTAGGAGAGGGACGGTGGCTCAGTGGTAGAGCATCTGCTTGGTAAGCAGAAGGTCCCAGGTTCAATCCCCGGCATCTCCAACTAAAAAGGGTCCAGGCAAATAGGCGTGAAAGACCTCAGCTGTTCAAGGGGAGGGACGGTGGCTCAGTGGTAGAGCATCTGCTTGGTAAGCAGAAGGTCCCAGGTTCAATCCCCGGCATCTCCAACTAAAAGGGTCCAGGCAAATAGGCGTGAAAAACCTCAGCTGTTCAAGGGGAGGGACGGTGGCTCAGTGGTAGAGCATCTGCTTGGTAAGCAGAAGGTCCCAGGTTCAATCCCCGGCATCTCCAACTAAAAAGGGTCCAGGCAAATAGGCGTGAAAGACCTCAGCTGTTCAAGGGGAGGGACGGTGGCTCAGTGGTAGAGCATCTGCTTGGTAAGCAGAAGGTCCCAGGTTCAATCCCCGGCATCTCCAACTAAAAGGGTCCAGGCAAATAGGTGTGAAAAACCTCAGCTGTTCAAGGGGAGGGACGGTGGCTCAGTGGTAGAGCATCTGCTTGGGAAGCAGAAGGTCCCAGGTTCAATCCCTGGCATCTCCAAAAAAAGGGTCCAGGCAAATAGGCGTGAAAAACCTCAGCTTGAGACCCTGGAGAGCCGCTGCCAGTCTGAGTAGACAATACTGACTTTGATGGACCCAGGGTCTGATTCAGTATAAGGCAGCTTCATATGTTCATATATGTTCATATGTATTTGTGATTCTTTTAATCGGCTAAAAACATTCCCATGATTCTACACTGCCCATGTATATTAAGCTGTTTCCGTTCCCATTTGGTCTGATGAAGTCTGCTTAAGAGCATACGAAAGCTTCCATTCTGAATAAAACTTAGTTGGTCTTAAAGGTGCACTAGTCCACTGCCTTTGTTCTAAAGGCCTTCAAAGTTTGGTGGGGGAGGGATTTGTAATAGCCTCTTCCACAGTTGACAAGAGGCAGAGAAGAAGGCTCGATTTTGATCTGACAAGAGGCTTAGGGATGCCAGCCTCCAGGTGGGGCCTGGTGATCTCCCAGAATTACAGCTCATCAACAGACTTCACAGATCAGGCCCCCTGGAGGACATGGATGCTTTGGAGGGTGGTGTCAGGCACAAGTCCCTGGCAATGGCATGTTGCACTTGTCTTGCATCTTGAACTCAGAGCTTTTTTTGTAGCATGAACTTAGGGTTGCCAATCCCCAGGTGGGGACGGGATCCCCCGATTTGGAGGCCCTCCCCCCACTTCAGGGTCATCAGAAAGCGTGGGGGGGGAGGGAAATGTCTGTTGGGCACTCTATTTTTCCTATGGAGACTGATTCCCATAGGGTATAATGGAGAATTGATTTGCTGGTATCTGGGGCACTGGAGGAGTTGTTTTTTGAGGTAGAGGCACCAAATGTTCAGCGTAGCGCCCAGTGCCTCTCCCAAAACACCCTCCAAGTTTCAAAAGGATTGGACCAGAGCATCCAATTCTGTGAGCCCCGAAAGAAGGTGCCCATGTCCTTCATTATTTCCAATGGAGGGAAGGCATTTAAAAGGTATGCAGTCCCTTTAAATGTGATGGCCAGAACTCCCTTTGAAGTTCAATGCTGCTTGTCACACCCTTGCTCCTGGCTCCACCCCCAAGGTCTCCTGGCTCCACCCCCATGTCTCCTGGCTCCACCCCCGATGTCTGCTGGCTCCACCCCCAAAGTCCCCAGATATTTCTTGAATTAGACCTGGCAACCCTAGCCAAACTGTTAGTGGTAGATCATATTCGACCTGTAATTTCCTCTTGTTCTTCAGCCTGACAAGACACAGTCTTGGGAACACATGCTGATAATGAACTATTAATGAAGCTTCTTCTGCTTATATTCGGGGCATCTTATGATAGTGTTTGGCAAAACTTTACAGGAGGCTTCTAGGGCATTGTACCCCACCGAGATCTCTGTCTTCCCCAGCACCTCTCCCAAATCTTCAGGAGTTTCCTAGTCTGGAGTTGGCAACCCAATCCCCTGTCATTGGCCAAAGGGGGCGTGGCACAGTGTTCCTTCCTTTTCTGTAGCAGGAGCTCCTTTGCATATCAGGCCACACACCCCTGATGTAGCCAATCCTCCTGGAGCTTACAGTAGGGCACCTGTACTAAGAGCCCTGTAAGCTCTTGGAGGATTGGCTACATCAGGGGGGATAGGCCTAATATGTAAAGGAGCTCCTGCTAGAATTCCACCCCTGCTCCTTTGCATATCAGGCCACACACCCCTGATGTAGCCAGTCCTCCTGGAGCTTACAGTAGGGCCCCTGTGCTAAGAACCCTGTAAGCTCTTGGAGGATTGGCTACATCAGGGGGGATAGGCCTAATATGTAAAGGAGCTCCTGCTAGAATTCCACCCCTGCTCCTTTGCATATCAGGCCACACACCCCTGATGTAGCCAATCCTCCTGGAGCTTACAGTAGGGCACCTGTACTAAGAGCCCTGTAAGCTCTCGGAGGATTGGCTACATCAGGGGGGATAGGCCTAATATGTAAAGGAGCTCCTGCTAGAATTCCACCCCTGCTCCTTTGCATATCAGGCCACACACCCCTGATGTAGCCAGTCCTCCTGGAGCTTACAGTAGGGCCCCTGTGCTAAGAACCCTGTAAGCTCTTGGAGGATTGGCTACTTCAGGGGTGTGTGGCCTAATCCAGGGCTTTTTTTGTAGCAGGAGCTTCTTTTGCATATCAGGCCACACACCCCTGATGTAGCCAGTCCTCCTGGAGCTTACAGTAGGGCCCCTGTGCTAAGAACCCTGTAAGCTCTTGGAGGATTGGCTACATCAGGGGTGTGTGGCCTAATCCAGGGCTTTTTTTGTAGCAGGAGTTTCTTTTGCATATCAGGCCACACACCCCTGATGTAGCCAGTCCTCCTGGAGCTTACAGTAGGGCCCCTGTGCTAAGAACCCTGTAAGCTCTTGGAGGATTGGCTACATCAGAGGTGTGCGGCCTAATATGCACAGATCAATCATACCGTATGGGGATATGAACATATGAAGCTGCCTTATACTGAATCAGAGCCTTGGTCCATCAAAGTCAGTATTGTCTACTCAGACTGGCAGCAGCTCTCCAGGGTTTCAAGCTGAGGTTTTTCACGCCTATTTGCCTGGACCCTTTTTTGGAGATGCCGGGGATTGAACCTGGGATCTTCTGCTTCCCAAGCAGATGCTCTACCACTGAGCCACCGTCCCTCCCTATTGGTCTCCATAGAGTATAGTGGAGTGCCCAGCAGACATTTCCCTCCCTCCCTCCCGCTGCTTCCTGATGACCTTAAGCCGGGGGATGGCCTCCAAACTGGGGGATCCCCCGCTCCCACCTGCAGATTTTTGTGTAACAAACAGCTCAATTTTCTTTTTCATATATAAAAAACCAAAGAGCAAAAAGTCCGCAGGAACGGGGGCAGATATGCTTGTATATCAATATAATATAGTGGGTTCTATGCATGGAGGAGTCGCCAGTAGAGTGATAACAAGCTCTTTAATAGACATGGCATAAGGCTACATTACAAGACTGGGAATGGGGGCCTACCAGCCCAACTTATATACATCTCTGGGCTCCCGTGGAAGCACAACATTGGGTCATTCAAACCAGTGGGCGCTTGTGATTGGTCTAGGGCTGCAGAGATTTGGATCCTGCAGCCCTTTGTTCCCAAGTCCCCAAGCTCATACCGTACGGCTCCGATGAGCCCGGAAGGCCCACCCAGAGTCTTCCCTTGAGTCCACATACATAACCATCAAGTAGCACAAATTCTTCTCTGCACGAAGGATCTGCTCATGGCCTCAAAAGTTAAACGTTTTCACTCGCCTCGGCCACAAAAGATTTACCATGATGGTTATGTATGACATGATAGAGGTTTACAAGATTATGCATGGGATGGAGAAGGTAGAGAAAGAAGTCCTTTTCTCCCTTTCTCACAATACAAGAACTCGCGGGCATTTGGTGAAATTGCTGAGCAGTCGGGTTAGAACGGATAAAAAGAAGTCCTTCACCCAAAGGGTGATTAACATGTGGAATTCACTGCCACAGGAGGTGGTGGCGACTACAAGCATAGGCAGCTTCAAGAGGGGATTGGATAAAAATATGGAGCAGAGGTACATCAGTGGCTATTAGCCACAGTGTGTGTGTGTGTATATATATATATATAAAATTTTTGGCCACTGTGTGACACAGAGTGTTGGACTGGATGGACCATTGGCCTGATCCAACATGGCTTCTCTTATGTTCTTATGTGACACAGAGTGTTGGACTGGATGGGCCATTGGCCTGATCCAACATGGCTTCTCTCATGTTCTTATGTGACACAGAGTGTTGGACTGGATGGGCCACTGGCCTGATCCAACATGGCTTCTCTTATGTTCTTATGTGACACAGAGTGTTGGACTGGATGGGCCATTGGCCTGATCCAACATGGCTTCTCTTATGTTCTTATGTTCTTACCTGTAGCTTCTGCTCCTCCCACCAGGATATCCCGCTGAATTTTGCCATCATCTTCATCCATGGCGAGCCAACGGTAGCACGGGAACTCGTAGTTGGCTTTGTTGCCGATATCTTCAATGAGGACCTTGGGCGAAAACAGAACGTAGGTGGAGATGTTCAGAGGAGAGGACAGACAAGTGCAAAGGAAGAAGTAACTCACCAGGAGTCTCAAAGAGAAAAACACGCTATAAACAAAGCAAAAAAAACCCATAACCCACATGCAGACATGTAGTACACACATGTTATCTCCAGGGCTCTAGCAGGGGCTCCTTTGCATATTAGACCACACCCTCTTGATGTAGCCAATCCTCCAAGGGCTTACAGTAGGCCCTGTAAGAAGAGCCCTGTAAGCTCTTAGAGGATTGGCTACATCATAAGAACATAAGAACATAAGAGAAGCCATGTTAGATCAGGCCAATGGCCCATCCAGTCCAACATTCTGTGTCACACAGCGGCCAAATATATATATATATATATATATATATATATATATATATATATATATATATATATATATATATATATATATATATATACACACACACACACACACACTGTGGCTAATAGCCACTGATGGACCTCTGCTCCATATTTTTATCTAACCCCTTCTTGAAGGTGGCTATGCTTGTGGACGCCACCACCTCCTGTGGCAGTGAATTCCACATGTTAATCACCCTTTGGGTGAAGAAGTACTTCCTTTTATCCGTTTTATTCCTTTTATCAGGGGTCTGTGGCCTAATATCAGGGCTTTTTTTGTAGCAGGAACTCCTTTGCATCTTAGGCCACACACCCCTGATGCAGCCAATCCCCCCTGGAGCTTACAGCAGGCCCTGTAAGAAGAGCCCTGTAAGCTCTTGGAGGATTGGCTACATCAGGGGTGTGTGGCCTCATATGCAAAGGAGCTCCTGCTAGAAAGTGAGCCCTGCTTATCTCCATCTAAAAACCGTAGAGTCAGTATTGGGGAATTTCAGTTTATCAGCACAAATCCCATATGTTGGCCAGACCTCTCCCTCCTTGTAGAAAGGTTAATTTATTTCTTAGAGCAGTGACTCCAAAAGCAGAATGGGATAGGCTTAGAGAAAGAACCAAGGAAGGGATGATACACTTGGCAAGAAGCAACAGAGAAGTGTTGGGCAGTCCTAGTTCTCAGCCAGCATCAAGAGTTGACACCGCTGGGCAGCTCCCCCAGGACCGTGGGCCTGTCTAAGACCTACACCCAGCTGTTGTACACAGGGCTGGCCCTGCCACTAGGCAAACTAGGTGACTGGCTAGGGTGCTGGCCTTCAGGGTATGCCAAATATGGCGCCCCCACCATGTGACTCAGTGATGTCATCAGTCCTGGGTGCCAGAGAGTGCCAGAAGTTAGCCTTGCCTAGGGTGTAGGCTTGCCAATCCCCATGTCCCAGCGGGGGTTCTTCCACTTTCCCAGGCTCCTTCCCACCCCCAGTCAGCTGGTCAGCGGACCATGTGCCTTTCCACCTCTGGAGGCTTCGGTCTCCGATTGAAAGGCTTCCTCTTGGGATGGGGTGTCTGTGTTACTTGGAAGAAGTTGGCAGCAACTCGTGAGTAGAGAGGCCAATCCCCCTTCAGAGTCGCCAGAAACGGGGTGGGTGGGGGGGAGGGAAACGTCTGCTGAGCACTTCATTATTCCCTAAGTGGAGATCGATTCTCATAGGGTATAATGGGGAATTGATCTGGAGGTTTCGGGGACTCTGGGGGAGCTGTTTTTTGAGGTAGAGGCACCGAATTTTCAGTATAGTATCTGGTGCCTCTCTCCAAAGTACCCCCCAAGTTTCAAAAGTATTGGACCAGGGGGTCCAATTCTATGAGCCCCAAAAGAAGGTGCCCCTATCCTTCATTATTTCCTATGGAAGGAAGACATTGAAAAAGGTGTGCTGTCCCTTTCAATGTGATGGCCAGAACTCCCTTGGAGTTCAATTATGCTTGTCACACCCTTGTTCCTGGCTCCGCCCCAATGTCTCCTGGCTCCACCCCCAAAGTCCCCAGATGTTTCTTGAATTGGACTTGACAACCCTACTAGGGTGCCATCCCTGCTTGCACTTCAGGGCCCAATGGGGCTGATAAACCTTCTCTTGGCCTTTAATGGAGAGAGGTGGAGGTTGACCACCACACGGCTCTACCTGCTTTGCCTCTAGCTCAACTCACTTCTGACGGATGCCGAAGCTGGACTGTCCTTCTTGGCCTCTTCCCTCAGGCCTTTTAAAGAAATCAGACCATCAGTCCATCAAAGTCAGTACTGTCTACCAGGCCCTTTTTTGTAGTGGGAACTCCTTTGCATATTAGGCCACACTCCTGATGTAGCCAATCCTACTGGAGCTTACAGTAGGCCCTGCGCTAAGAGCCCTGGAGGAGTAGCTACATCAGGGGTGTGGCCTAATATGCAAAGGAGTTCCTGCTACAAAAAAAAAGCCCTGTAGGACACACACCCCTGATGTAGCCAATTTTCCAAGAGCTTACATGGCTTTCCTTACAGGGCCTATTGTAAGCTCTTGGAGGATTGGCTACATCAGAGGGGTGTGGCCTAATATGCAAAGGAGTTCCTGCTACAAAAAAAGCCCTTCTCTCTACTCAGACTGGCAGTGGCTCTCCAGGGTTTCAGGCAGAGGCCCCACCCACCACCTGCTACCTGATCTTTTCAATGCGAGGTGCCTGGGATCAAACCTGGGACTTTATGCCTGCCAAGCAGAGGCTCTTCTACTGAGCCACTCCCACTCCCCCTATCAACAACTTTTTCAGGCTACGCACACCTTGTCCAAGAACCAACCCGCCGAGCCTCCTTTGTTATTGTGGCCGATGTTGATCTTTCGGAGCCGTCCCATGTTGGGAGCGTCCAGGGTGAACTTGTCTTCTTGCGCTCGCTCGAAATTGTCGTTGTCGTTGTCCAGCTTCCTCTCGCCTGCGTGAAACGAGAAGCAAAGGGATGAGAGAGCTGAGAACAGGCCGGCGGGTTCGAGAATGGCAAAATGGGGCACCTTAAAGGCAAATCTGACTGGACCTGGCATAAGTGAGTCAAAACTCACGTCAAAGACTAACTAAATTGGTGGTAGGGTGGGAGCTTTCTTATGTCACTGCTCACTTCTTCTGATACTTTGCCACAAATTTTGTTAAACCAATTTCCCACTAGTGGGGATTCATCCCCTTTCCCAGGCTCCTTCCCGCCCCCAGTCAGCTGGCCATTCCCCCCACCCCCAGAGGACCATGTGCCTTTTCACCTCCGGAGGCTTCAGTCTCTGATTGAAAGGCTTCCTCTTGAGATGGGGTTTCTATGTTACTTTGAAAAAACTGACAGCAACTCGTGAGTAGAGATGCCAATCCCTCGCTTCAGAGTTGCCAGAAACTGGGGGGGGGTGGGGGGAATGTCTGCTGAGCACTTCATTATTCCCTAGGTGGAGATTGATTCTCATAGGGTACAATGGGGAATTGATCTGGAGGTTTCGGAAGCTCTGGGGGAGCTGTTTTTTGAGGCACCAAAGTTTCAGAATAGTATCTCGTGCCTCTCCCCAAAGTACCCCCCAAGTTTCAAAACGATTGGACCCAGGGGGTCCAATTCTATGAGCCCCAAAAGAAGGTGCCCCTATCCTTCATTATTTCCTATGGAAGGAAGACATTGAAAAAGGTGTGCGGTCCCTTTAAATGTGATGGCCCAGAACTCCCTTGGAGCTCAATTATGCTTGTCACATCCTTGCTCCTGGCTCCACCCCCAAAGTCCCCAGATATTTCTTGAATTGGATTTGGCAACCCTAACCCCAAGGCTTGTGCCCCCTCCCCCCACCACCGGCTCAAGTGATCAATTTCCCATCAATCGCTCTCCAGGTGCATTTTGAGCCGCAGCAACCTTCGGTTCCCTGCGCCATTGCGAGATGCTGTCTTTTCAGGATTACATTGCTGCACAGAGAATTGGAGGTCACCGCGGCTCAGAATGCACCCGCGGAGCAACTAGCAGGGAATCTGTCATTTGCTCCGAGGAAAACAGAAGCACTGGGGGGTGAAGCAACGCTAGCTGGAAATCAGTCTTAGTCTTTCAGGTGCTACTGGACTCTTTTGTACTGCTACCGTCAAACTAACAGCAATGCAGATCCTGTGAATTTAGGGGGAGGTATTTGTGAGTTTCTTGCATTGTGCAGGGAGGTTGGACTAGAATCCCAAGAATCCCAGCTACAAATACAAGTCGATGGGGTGTGAACTGGCAGAAACTGACCAAGAGAGAGATCTTGGGGTCGTGGTAGAGAACTCACTGAAAATGTCAAGACAGTGTGCGATTGCAATAAAAAAGGCCAACGCCATGCTGGGAATTGTTAGGAAGGGAACTGAAAACAAATCAGCCAGTATCATACTGCCTCTGTATAAATCGATGGTGCGTTCTCATTTGGAATACTGTGTACAATTCTGGTCACCGCACCTCAAAAAGGATATTATAGCATTGGGAAAAGTCCAGAAAAGGGCAACTAGAATGATTAAAGGGTTGGAACACTTTCCCCATGAAGAAAGGTTAAAACGCTTGGGGCTCTTTAGCTTGGAGAAACAACAACTGAGGGGTGACATGGTAGAGGTTTACAAGATAATGCATGGGATGGAGAAAGTGGAGAAAGAAGTACTTTTCTCCCTTTCTCATAGTACAAGAACTCGTGGGCATTCAATGAAATTGCTGAGCAGTCAGGTTAAAATGGATAAAAGGAAGTACTTCACCCAAAGGGTGATTAACATGTGGAATTCACTGCCACAGGAGGTGGTGGTGGCTACAAGCATAACCAGCTTCAAGAGGGGGATAGATAAAAATATGGAGCAGACGTCCATCAGTGGCTATTAGTCACAATGTGTATATATATATATATATATGTGTGTGTGTGTGTGTGTCTGTGTGTGTGTATGTATGTGTATATATATATATATATATATATATATATATATATATATATATATATATAATTTTGGCCACTGTGTGACACAGAGTGTTGGACTGGATGGGCCATTGGCCTGATCCAACATGGCTTCTCTTATGTTCTTATGTGACACAGAGTGTTGGACTGGATGGGCCATTGGCCTGATACAACATGGCTTCTCTTATGTTCTTAGATGACCCTGGAGGTCCCTTCCAACTCTAGGATTCTATGAAATTGGTCTCTCCTTCCTTGGAGGTTTTTACACAGAGGCTAGATGGCCATCTGACAGCAATGAAGATCCTGTGAAATTAGGGGGAGGTATTTGTGAGTTCCCTGCATTGTGCAGGGGGTTGGACTAGATGGCCCTGGAGATCCCTTCCAACTCTAGGATTCTATGATTCTATAACACGGCTACCCATCTTGATGATGATATTATTATTATTATTTCTATACCGCACACAGATGAAGTTTTCTGGACGGTTTACAACAATAAAAAAGAGCAAAATACAATAAATAGGAATCAATATAAAACGTTGAAAACAGTAGAAACATTAAAAACAGTAAAAAAAAAAAAGAAGCAGCAGCAGCAAAAACAGTTAACAGCACCATCTCACTGAAATGGGATGCCTTTCTTTGTCTTAAACTAGGAGCTACCTTCTGACCCATCTTCCATTGTCTTTGCACTCACTGCACATGGCCTTCCATAGAGACACAGGTCTGTAGACAAGGCCCTCATATTTCCACACACACGACGCCAGACAAGATGGCCATTTGTGAGAGGGAAAATTAACTCTTTAGAGTAGGTCTCTTCTTTTGACTGCAACTTGAATGCAAACTGGATCTACT